>NC_058135.1:236320569-236365521 GCF_016433145.1 Gracilinanus agilis | reverse complement strand
AAGAAGAAGAAGAAGAAGAAGAAGAAGAAGAAGAAGAAGAAGAAGAAGAAGAAGAAGAAGAAGAAGAAGAAGAAGAAGAAGAAGAAGAAGAAGAAACAAGAAGAAACAACATAGTATGGTAAATATGGCATTTTTAAAACATTCTTAAATAGAACTTGTTGACTATGTGTACGTGCCAACTTTAAAACTTTTCAGCTAGGTGGCTCAGTAGATTGAGAGCCAGGCAAAGAGATGGGAGGTCCTGGGTTAAATCTGGCCACAGATCTATCTTAGCTGTATGACCCTGGGGAAGTCACTTAACCCTGATTGAATTAGTTTCTTCATTTGTAAAATGAGCTGAAGAAGGAAATGGCAAACTACTTCAGTATATCAAACAAGAAAACCTCAAAGAGGACACAAACGCAATCAGATATGAAGCTAAATCACAATGACACTTCATTACCACCTAATTTGAGGAAAGTCCCCTCTTGGTGATCTGTAAAGTGAGAAGATTGAATTAAAATAGATGACCTTTGAGGTCTCTTTCAGCTTTAAGTCCCATAACTCTTGGATCTTTCTGGCACCTGGTTGGGCCACCTAAATTCCTACTGGCTTATTACCTTTCTGCCATTAAAGGGAAAATATTTCATTAAATATTAACAGGTGATGTCTACACCTCAAAATAATATAGTAGGACAAGCAACACGGAAGAATGAAAAGGGACATTGGAATTAGGGGCAAGAGAAAATCTGACTCTGACCCTTATTAGCACTTTAATTATGATCTTTGCCTCTCAGAACCTCAGTTTCCTCAACTGTAAGATGAAAATAATAATCTTTGTATAAACTACTTATCATGTCATAAAGCGAGTATTTTGTAAGCCTTACAAAGCCATAGATATATAAACTACTATTATTGCCACATACCTCCATTTCCCCCTGACCATTCCTTTTATCACACTAGCCTTGGATAGTTGAGTCTGTGTGGGAACTGAGACTTGAGAATCCTCCAGAAAAGCCCACAGAAGAATGGAGCCTGTGGGTTCCAACTTTGTGGGCCTGTCTTCCCAACAATCCCAGTGCCTGGCCATTAAATGCAATAAGATAATGGGAGAAGAGATCTCAGGTTTGGAGAAGATGAGATGAGGATGGGAGGGGGAGCATGGGGAGAAGATAAAAAGAGGCTTCGAAATTGCTGATCCAGGATCTTGCCTCCATCGAGGGCTGAGAATCTGAAAAATGAATTCTGTAAAAATTTTACAGTCAAATTACCAGCAGCTTGGCTGCATGATCACCTGCAGGATAATAAAGGTTTCATGATGTTTCGCTTTATGGCCAGGCTGCCAATGGGAGGGTGAGAACTCTTGGTCACCCTCCCACCCCAGAAGAGGAAGTACCTCCCATGCCTGGCCCTGGTGCTATCCACATAACTGAGCAATAAAGAATCACAGAATCATAGACTATCAAAGCTAGATGTATCCTTAAAGAACATTGAGACCAAATGCCTCACTTTACAGATAGAGACAGTAAGGCTCACAGAAGGCAAAGTGATCTGTCCCTGTCATGACTAACTGGTAAGGAATAGATCTGAAGTGTGGAGCCAAGTACTTTTTCCACACACCAGGATAAAGTTTTTTTCCAATCCCTCAACTCAAAGACAAATAGGTGGAGTGGGAAGAGGTCTGAAAGAGGAGATAGTGTAGACCTGGCTGAAGGAGGGAGAGGGATGTAATGAATTCTAAAAGGCCTCATCAGGAGCTTCCTCATCCCCATTAGACAGATGAGAAAAATGAGGCTCAGGTGCCTTAGTGTGGCTTCTTGAAGGCAATAGTAAGGGACAAATCCAGGACTCAAACCCAGGTTTTGGGACTCTACCATGCTTTCCACTACACCACTGCCTCATGGACCGATGTCTCCATGGATTGGTTCTTGGACAGGAGGACTGTTTTGTGACTATCCAGAGGCTTGGCATTGGTGCTAAACTATGTTATACTTGGACTTAGCCATCAGTAAAATAAATGGTTTCCCACTAATGTGATTTGCATGATTCCAAAAAAGACTACCCACTCCTCTCCCAAATCTCCCACTTCCATTGATCCTGAAATCCATCATTAGGGATTCATAGGATAATAGAACATTAGACTCCCAGAGCTAGAAGAGATTTTCAATTCAATCTAATCTAAACTTCCTATAATTCACAAACTATCTCTATAACATCCTTCAAATTTAGTCATTCAGATTCTATTTCAATACCTCCAGTAACAGGCAACTTCATACCTGAGAAGGCAATCCCTAATAAGAGGGACTCATCAGATCCTTCAAGCATCAGACCAGGGCTCCAAAGAAAGACTTTACCAGCTTCACCACTTGGCTATGGAGCTTGTAGTGAAACTAGGTGACCACCTTGCTTAGAAATGGTCATGCCCTACTACAGCTTGGACTAATATGGCTTAGCAAACAGAGTTCAAGACATTGTTTTTCTGCTGATGCATAAAAGACTCACCAAGAAGACTTGTGAGACTTCTTTCTGCTTCAGCTCCTTCCTTCCTAGTAGTCTGTGTGGTAACTGAGGAGCAAGAAAAGAACATTTGCTGGCACCCTCTGAATTCTGGATTCATTGGAAAGATTAAGCCCGATTAAGAAATTCACACTAACAAGCTGCACTTAATTAGATTTGGGAAAGTAAGGGAATATGGGACTGCAGGATGCTCTCAGGCAGACGTGGGTGGTCAGAATCCACTCCCACTCTCCACCTAGGTTGGCTTGGATGGCTTCTCCTTAGCCTAGCCTGACTATACCCCTAGTCACCCTCTGGCAGGAAACTCCTCCTCCTCGTCCAGCTCCTAATAATGGACGGTGTTATCTGCCTAATCAGACTAATTAGCATGGGGAACAGAGACATAATCATAATCGAATGCAAATGCCAGTTTCACAAAATGAAACCACCATATGTGCCGTCATTAGCGAACTCTGGGCACTTTTTATAAATCATATTTATTAGTTTGTAAACAAATCAAGCTCTCAATGTGAGAGGCACTATTAGTGGCAGTAGTGAGGAAAATCAAGTCTTGTTGGCTAGGGAGCTGGTTGGAGAGAGAGACAGACTTGAGGAGGAGAGGTCACCTCCTAAGGGCAAAATGGGTTTAGTTGCTAGGAGCACCATCATGAAGGACTCTTGGCAATTTCAAGCCTTGATATCCCATAAACTGGGCTTGTTGGGAGGGAGCTACCTCACCAGCCAGATCTGCTTAAGTTTGGCTGTCCAAGGTTTCATCACTGTGGTATTTGGAGAATCAGGAAGGGTGGCTTCCCCTATAATGACAAGATGACAGATGCATCTTTCCCCCCATTACTGGCTGACCTCTCCCTTCAGTGGGTCAAAGAATGTCATATCTTAGAAGAACCTTGGGCACTATCAAGTCTAACCCTTTCCCATTTTGCAGAGGAGAAATAAGTGACTTACTAAAGGTCATACAGTTAGTTAAAGACAGAATCAGGTCTTGAACCCAGGTCTCTTCAAGGCTTTGATGTCTATAATATACTGTAGTTTCCCTCTGCTGGTTTCTGTGAATTATACAGAGTTAAAATATCATTCCTGCCCATCCCTCTCCCATTTGAAACATTAAATCTCTCTCTCCAAATCCCCTTCTCCAGCAAATTCGCTTTCAGTACTACATCTATGGTCCAAGGAGTAATAAACAACCCCTCTGCCAGCTAAAGGACCTTTGTTCCTTCTGCCCTATAGCCTCCTGGAGTGTAGAGACAAGGTTAAATTTCCCTCTCTGTAAAACAAATTGGTAGACATAGAAACTCACTCATCTGTAATATTTTTTTAGGCTGGGGTCCCTCCCAGCACTGACATTCTCTATTTGAAAGCTTCTACTAGATCTGACATTCTAAACCTTAAGGTCCCTTCCAGCTCTGACATTCTATGTTCTCAGGCCCTCAAAGTCCCAGCATTCTGGGAACCTTACAGTATTTGGCTTTGGGCACCAATACTGCCAGAATAGAAACGTAGGAGTGGGTAGCCCCAAAACTGGAAAGCCCTAAAAATGGTGGACATTGGATTTTTAATCTTACTTTTTCTCTGAAAGTTCAAAGTTGACTCCACTCTGGCAATCACCTGTTCCCGCCTGAAATATTAATAGCAAACAGATATATAATGTTTTGAGATTGGATCAATTATCTGCACAGTAATTACCTCTTATAAGTGCCCTAAACTATAAGGCTTCAAAAGGGTGGAGACCTAGCTCTGCCACTCACTTATAGGACCTTGGACAAATCCCCTACCATTTCTGGGTTTTATTTGCCTCCTCTACACAATGAAAGGGATGGACTAGAGAGAAGCTTAGATTAGCTATTTTTTTAAACCCTTGTACTTCTGTGTATTGTCTCATAGGTGGAAGATTGGTAAGGGTAGGCAATGGGGGTCAAGTGACCTGCCCAGGGTCACACAGCTGGGAAGTGGCTGAGGCCGGATTTGAACCTAGGACCTCCCGTCTCCAGGCCTGACTCTCACTCCACTGAGCTACCCAGCTGCCCCCTAGATTAGCTTTTAGTAGAGTCTTAATATTTGCAAAATGCTTTACTCACAACCCTTTGAAGTAAGTAGAACAATAATAAGTAGAAGTACTGTATTGTTATCCCATTTTACCTATGAGGAAATAGTCAGAGAGGGGAAGAACCTGCCCATGGTCCACTTATAAATCTCCCCTACACTCTCTTGCCCAAAGTATCTTCTGACTCAGATGTGCTAGAGTCCTCTGCTAGTGACCCTCTGTTTGGTCTCTATTTAAGATAATACTTTTTAATAGCAAAGAAAGACAGGGAAAGATTGTGGA
This sequence comes from Gracilinanus agilis, assembly GCF_016433145.1. Classification (NCBI taxonomy): domain Eukaryota; kingdom Metazoa; phylum Chordata; class Mammalia; order Didelphimorphia; family Didelphidae; genus Gracilinanus; species Gracilinanus agilis. Next base: position 236,360,702 of record NC_058135.1, on the reverse strand, counting down.
ATCATAGATATAGAGATAGAAGAATCCTCAGGGGCCATTGAGGTCATCATTTTGATTTGACTTATGAGGAAACTGAGGCACAAGGCAGTGTAATGGCTTTCACAGGGTCATTATATTAGTATCTAAAATGAGATTTGACCTAGGTCTTCCTGACTCCAGGTCCACTACCATATCTGCTATACCTGGGAACCTTAACTTTAGAGCCAAAGGGACCTCAAAAGTCATATAATCCACTCCTCTCATTTTACCATTGAGGAAACTGAGGCCCAAAAAGGCTGGGGGACTTAGCAAAAGTAATACAGGCAATTAAGTGGAAAAACAAAGTTTTAAAATAAATTCTTCATCATGCCCAAGGGACTATAAAAATGTGCATAACCTTTGACCCAACAATACTGCTATTAGTTCTACCCAAAGAGATCAAAGAAAAGGGAAAGGATTTATATGTACAAAAATATTTGTAGGAGTTCTTTCTGTGGTGGCAAAGAATTAGAAACCAAGAGTATGCCCATCAATCAGGGAATGGCTGAACAAGTTGTAGTATATGATTACAATTGAACATTATTGTGCTATAAGAAATGACAAATGGGGTGGTTTCAGAAAAACCTGGGAAGAGCTTTATGAACTGATACAAAGTAGAGTGAGCTGAAAAACATTGTGCACAGTAACAGTATAATGATCAACTGTGAAAGAGTTAGGTATTCTGATAAATAGTGATCCATGACAATTTCAAAGGAATATTAAAAAATGCTATATATCTCCAGAGAGGTAACTGATGAATTCTGAATTCAAATTAAAGTATTTTTTCACTTCCTTTATTTTTCTTTCTTTTTTACAATATAGCTAAAATGGGAACATATTTAAATGACATTACATATACAATAAGTATCACATTACTTGCCTTCTCATGGATAGGGAAGGAGAGAGGGAGATAATTTGGAATTTTAAAATTGAAAAATTAGACCAAAAAAACCTAAAATCTGTTCCTCCAATTCCAGATTTAGTGTTCATTCCATTATGTTGCCCATTCTTTTCATTACACAAGGAGCCAGTGTAGTAGAATAGAAAGAACACTTCCTCTGAGACAGATAACCCAGGCTCAAATTCCCCTCTCCTGAAATTTACTACTTTGTAGGCTTGGACAAGTTATTCACTCTCTTTGGACCTCAGTTTCCCCATATGTAAAATGAACAGGTTGGATTACATCAGTGATTCCCAAAGTGGGTGCTACCACTCCCTGGTGAGTGCTGCAGTGATCCAGGGGAGGTGGTGATGGCCACAGGTGCATTTATCTTTCCTATTAATTGCTATTAAAATTTTAAAATTTTAATTTAATTTCCAGGGGACTAAATAATATTTTTTCTGAAAAGGGGGCGGTAGGCCAAAAAAGTTTGGGAACCACTGGACTAGATGGTCTCTGAGATCCCTTCTAGCTCTAGATCTATGTCCTATAGATCTCTTACAGAGATCTCTTATAGATCTATGTAATCCAACATTCATATTTTACAGAAGAGGAAATGGAGGTCAGAAGGAATAAGGGTCATGTAGTTAATAAATGTGGAATCCAAAACCAGAACCCAAGAGTCCTGATTTCTTATTCAGGGCTCTTTCTGGGCTACAGAGCTTTTGGTGTTGAATGGTTGCTAACTAATAGAGTTCTTTCTTGGAGGACCCACTCTCTGCAAAGGCTCAAAGGGCTTGGCTCACTTTATCTTATCATCTGGCAATAATTCAAGATGAGGGAGGAGGTGCACTTAGCCATATAAATCAGACACCTACCTGACCCCCTTATTTTATAGATGAAGGTCTAGAAAGGGTAAGGGGTTTTCCCAATGAATGTCACAGTCCATCAGCAGTAGAGCCAAGACTAAACCTCATCCTCCTAACCCATAGCTCAGGGCTATTTCCCACATACCACAATACCTAGGGAAACTGTTTCCACACCCTGGCAGTTCCCTCCAGGCTTCCAAAGGGGAAAATATAATGAGTCCCATTTAACTGTTGTTTGTATGGCTCAAACAGCTCTGTTTAATTTTGTCCATGGATTGGAAAAAGTTAATTTCAAGCCTTGTTTCCCCTGCGGCAGCAACAACCTTTCAAACTGCTCATTCTTGGTGAAGCAGACCAAACTAGTGAGAAAGACAGACAGATAGACAGACAGGCAGGTACTCACTTCACTGCACAGCCGCCAGGCTGGATGGACAGAGGGACAGACAGGCACCATCGATGGCAGCTGAGGTTTAATCACACTCTCTGATAGCTCATTTTCTCAATGTCAACATGAGGCACCAGGAGGGAAAAAAATAATTTAAAAAATGAATTCTTTCATTTGATAAGCTGGCTTCACTACCCTGAGCTCGCTCAGGAGAGACTAGGTCTTTGGCTGCACTCTGGAATACTGTGTTCACAATATTTTTGGTGATCCTTCCACACCTATGATTTCATTAGCATAAAGAATTCAATCAATCAACCAATCATACAATGTTCTTTTTTTTAAGTTCCTAATATCTCTCAGGCACCTTTCTAGGTTCTAGGGAGATAAAGACCAAAAAATGAATCAGTATTCAAGGAGCTTACTTGGATGGGAATGGAGGGCAGAGATGGAACCCATACTATGGAAATTCCTTCTACCAATGTAAATTGGCATTTCATCTGTAACTTAGAAGTGTTAGAATAGGTACATTCTCAAGAGAATTGCCTGGATCACTGAGAAGTTAAATAGTTTGCCCCTGGCCAGTATGTATCACAGACAGAACTTGAACACAGGTTTTCCTGACTCCATCCCTTCTTCTATGCCAACAACTTGTATTTCTATCATTCTTTTGGGTTTGCAAAGCACTTTGCTCCCCCAGAGAGGGAGGGAGGTGCAAAATTATCACATAAACATCCCTCTTTTTAGAGGAAAGCCCCAGAGAGATGAAGAAACTTGTTCAAGGTTATGTAATAGGCAAATATAGGGGCTGGGAATCAAATCCAGGTCCTCTGACCTTGAGCCCAATTACCTTTCCCCCATACCACACCTCCTCCTTGTTCTTCATTTTTCTTCCTCCCAGATGCCACCCAAGAAGAGATCAATCAGGAAAGGGAGGGAAAGAAATACTCCCTTCCTCTTCTCACAGCAGGCCTCAATTTTTATTTGTGGGCAATTGACTTTTGGGAAGACATCGGCTGGCTGCCCCCAGGCTGGGACCTGATATGAGAAGAGGCCAGGAATGAAGCAGTGGGGATTGATTAGAGTGTTCCATATCCCCTGCTCCATGAGCACACACACTCAGCCACAATCTAACACGCCGCTGAGCTGAAGAGACAAGAGAAATTGGATTCCTTCCTAATATTTAACCCTCAAGTCAGCTCTAACAGTTGTTGATATGTTGTTCTACCAGTGAGGTACACAGTGGCTTTCCTTCATCCCGCCATCTCTGAAAGGCATTTTGATTTAATGATATATAGGCAGAGAGAAATTTAGATGATGAGAGGATTTGGTCACCTCACTTAAGAGAGGCATAAGTTTTAGGGGAGATGCTGACTTCACTACAAGCAGTAAGGTGGTGTGGTTCAGGACCATGGACAGGACCAAGTGACAAAGGGCTAGAGGTGCTGAGATGAGGAAGAGAGCAAGAATGAAAAAAGTCTCTGGTGGCTTCATGGTTTTCAATATCTCCTACTGCCCCCCCCCCCACTGCCTCTCATAGAATCACAAATTTAGAGCTGTAAGAGACCTTAGAAACCCAGGCTAATCCCTTCATTTGACATGTATGAATACTGAGGTTCAGAGAGTCTTTTGCCCAGGGTCACACAGCTAGTAAAGGTAGGATTTGAATCAAAGTCTTCCTGACTCCCAAGTTTAGAATTCTGAGCATACTGAGGAAGGGTCTTCTGAGAGGGAAGTTGCCTGGTGCCTTGCTCCAGATGGACTTCATGTCTGGAAGAGGCTCTCACTATTCAACCTGGGGCAGAGGTGGTGACATTATAAAAGAGACTGAGGGCAGCTAAGTGACTCAACAGATAGAGAGCCAGGCCTGGAGATGGGAGGTTCTAGGTTCAAATGTGGCCTCAGACACTGCCTAGCTGTGTGACCCTGGGAAAGTCACTTCACCCCAATTGCCTACTCCTTACCATTCTTCCGCCTTAGAACTAATACTTAGTATTGGCAGATATGAACATAGAAGGAAAGGTTTGGGTTTTTTAAGCGGTTGAGGCTATTTCCATTTCAGATGCTTAGAGAGGTGATTATTGGAGACTGATATCCTTTTTTAACCCTTACCTTCCATCTTAGAATCAATACTATATATTGGTGCTAAGGCAGAAGAGCGGTAAGGGGTAGGCAATGGGTGTTAAGTGACTTGCCCAGGGTCACACAGCTAGGAAGTATCTGAGGCCAGATCTGAACCTAGAACCTCCTATCTATGCCTGGATCTCAATCCACTGAGCCGCCTACCTGCCCCCTGAGATTCCTGTTTTATCCAATCTTGCCCATTACTTTGCTTTTCTTTTGAATAGTTTGATAAAAATCAACCCACTTACCCTACCCCAAGTTCTCTTGTCTCTGAACTTCCACAAGGGCCATGGTTTGAGAACAGGCTGACTAAATGGATTCCTCCATTTCCTGAAAGGGTCATATTTTCCCTTCTTCATCCTTTCCTCTTATTTATTTTCTTCATCCAACTCACCATTCTCTCCTCTTCTACCTTCTCTTCTTGATCTTCCTTCTACACCTTCCTTTCCCTCTTCTTCCTCTTCCTCATTTTTCTATTTCCTCTTCCTCTCCCTTCTCTTCTTTTATTCCTCCTCCTCCACTTCCTCTCTATCCCCTTCTCTCAGTCTTCATATTACCCCCTTTACCTCCTCCCTCTCCTATTCCCATCAGAGTTTTGGGGAAAGCAATAAAGGAAAGGACCTTTTATAGAGGGTCCCTTTCAATGCGAAAGTGAGTAAAGGGATATTGGGAATCCCTTTTCCAAATAGCTTGAGAGGCTATGCCCAAAGTCTTTCTTCATCTCCCCAAAATCCTAGGAGCTTTAGACACCTGGGAAATCCATAGTAAAACTGGAAAGGAAACTATGGAAGCCTAATCAAGAGGCATTACTTTCCAAAGAGCCTGTCTCTAAGCCAGCATTTCAGAATAGCTAATGTCCAGGGAGAACGCAACTATTCTTTACCAGTGGCTTCAGGCACTATTCAGTCAATCAATAAACATGTATTAATAGTTTATTATTTATGCCCTAAACTCTGAGGATAAAGCAAAAGGCAAAAATAGTCCCTGCCTTCAAGGAGTTTATATTCTGAAAGAGAAGACCACACACAAGGAAGATATATTCAGAGTAAATTGGAGGTAGTCTCAGAGAAAAGGCACTAGCATTAAGTGGGGCGTGAGCAGGGTTCTTGCAGAAAGTAGGTCTTTAGCTGATACTTAAAAGAAGACAGAAAAGCCAAGAGATAGAGACAGAGGAAGGAAAACAGAAGAATCGAAAGGGTTGGGGGTGGGGCAGTCAGTGAAAATGCAGAGTTGGAGATAGAATGCCTCTTATGAAGAATAGTGAGGAGGCTAGTGTCACTGAATGGTAGAGTACATTAGGAGAGTAAGATGGAAGATGATTATAAAGGTAGGAAGGGTACAAGTTATAGGGGGCTTAAAAATCAAATAAGATTTTATATTTGATCCTGGAAATAAATGAGAGGCACTAATAGTTTATTGAGGTGGAGCGAAGTTGTGACATGGTTAGACTGTGCTTTAGAAATATGACTGTCAATTCAGATATGGAGGACCCCTGGTCTTAAACTCAGGAGACCTGAGTTCCAACCTCAACACTGCCATTAATTTGCTGTGTGACCTTGGGCGAATCATGACCTCCTCTAGACCTCAGTTTCCTTCTCTGTCAAATGAGCATCACAACTCCTTCTTGGACCTGCTGCCAACACTATGATGAGGCTTGAATGAAATCATGAAAGGACTTTAAGAAAGTATTGAGGCAAATACAAGTGATGCTTTTTGATAATAAGCAGTAAATAATCATTATTGCATAAGCTCTTTATCATAGGATTATAGGATTTAGAGTTGGAAGGGCTTGCCTTAGAGACTATCCAGCCTAACCCTCCTCTTTTACGGAGAAGGAAACTGAGTCCTATTCAGGATAAGAAAATCTGCCAAAGATCACACAGATATTTTCCTCCAGTCAAGTTCCTTCTCCTTAGGACAGACACCCCTCCAAAAGGGTCACTGGAGCTCTGTTAGCCAGGCCAGCCTGCTGGCAGCCACCAGGTCCTGGAAGAGAGGAAGGGGGGTAGTGGGAAGGGAGGTTAAGCACCAGGGCACAAGCATTTGCATGTCAATGGGTAAGAAGATTTCCACGGCCCCGCCTTCTGCATTTTCTAAATAAATATCTCCCTGGGAAGATATTTATAAGAGAAAGCCTTTTTAAAAATAATAATTTCTTTGGAAATCTCCCCACATTGCCTTCAAAATTGTTTTGAAGTGATAAAGGGATTTTCACAGGGAAGAAACAAGTCTCTTGACAGACTGAATCTAAGCCTGAATGTGAGAAAGGAACGTTTACCCCTAAAATGGTTCCTTTCAAGTGAGACAAAGGAAGGTTTGGTGGCCAAAACTCATAACTGGACAAGAATGCACCAGTTTAATCACCCTTCTCCTAGAGGTTCTGGTCTCCCCTGCTTCTGTGAACTCTTTCCTTTGGTTTGACCTTGGGGATTGCATCTAGCAGCTCTTGCTGAACCCAGATCGTGGAGAGATCCCTACTCCTGTGTCTTGTCCCCATGCACAGACAGGGTTGACAAATGCTAAGGATGCTCTGATCCTGGACCAAGCTAGTGCAGTAATAATGATAATGGGCTTGAAACCTGGAGACCTTAGTTTGGTCATTAGGTCTTAGTACTTACTTCACAGAGGGAACTAAGTGAGGCAGTGGATAGTTCAGGAATCAGGAAGGCCTGAGTTCAAATCTAGCCTCAATCACTTCCTAGCTATGTGACTTGTGGGCAAGACACTTAACCTTTGTTTGCCTCAGTTTCCTTAACTATAGAAAGGGGATGATAATAGCACCTACCTCTCAGGGTTGTTATGAGAATCAAATGAGATATTCATGAAGCACATAGCTATGTGTCTGGCACATAATAGGTGTTTAATAAGTGTTCTCTTCTCTTATTACTGGATTTTACTACTCACTATGTGACCTTGGATTGGTCACAATCCTTCTTGGTCTCTGGATCTTCATCTGTAAAATAAGAGGGACGAACATCCAAGATCCTATCCAGAACTTCGATAAGTTACTTCTCTGTTTTAAGCCTCATTTTCCCTATCTATAAAATAGGAATATTGATACTTAAACTGTGGGGACTTATGAACTACTAGAGTAAATTCCATAAAGGTAAGAAGCTTCTTATCTAACTGTTACATCATCCCTAAAGCACAGTTTTGTTCATAGTAGGCACTAAATAAATGTTTTTTGAATATAATCAAAGGAGTGAGATATATAGCTATACGATATATATGTATCATATGTGAACAATTTATAATATAATATATAGTAAAATATGATAATATATAATAAACATATGATATCATGAAATGTGAGCTATTTCATAAAAAATAGCTAGCATTTATATAGCCCTTTAAGGTTTACAAGCACTTTACATATTGTTTCATTTGATTCTTACAATAAAGGTAGAAAATCAGTACTATTAAAATCCCCATTTTACAGATGAGGAAACTGAAGCAGACAGAAGTTTTGTCTTGCTCAGGATCACATAGCTATTAAGTGTCTGGGGTCAGATTTGGACTCAGGTCTTTCTGACTCCAAGTCGAATACTTTATGCACCCTGAAGCCTATTAATAATTGGATTATTACTATTATTATTTGCATCTCTACTAATGTCTTTATTGCTATCCTTTTCCCACCTCCATGTCACCACCAATGACACTGTGGTATAGTGGAAAGAATTCTGGTCTTATCATTAGAAACATGGACCCAAATTCTTGTCCTGACATTTACCAACCTTGAGCAAATTGCTTGCACTGGACTTCAGTGTCCTTGTCAGTAAAATGAGAAAGTGAGATTAGATGAACTCCAAGATAATTTCTACTCTAAGATTCTCAGAAGACACCCGGCATAGCGGATAAGGTGCCATGCCTAGAGTCAAATCCCAGCTCAGGAACTTACTAGCCATGTGCTCCTAGGACAAGCACATAACCTCTTTTTGCCTCAGTTTCTTCAATTCTATATAGTAGGATAATAATAACCACAGCACTTATCCCATAGAGTTGTAAGGTTCAGATGAGATAGTACATTAAAATACTTAAAACATTACATAAATGGCAATTGATATTATAACCTATACAAATAAAAGAAAGGATAGAATCCATTAGATTAATAATAAAATACTTTGTAGAAATATTTTTTATCAAAATTCTAAAGAGGAAAACAGACCCAGAAGGTTGAAAAGCATGAAAGACTGAGATTCTAAAGATATGAAGAACATTTTATTGAGGGGACAATAAAAAGGGAGTTGTCTATATCAAAGAATGTGGATGCACAGGGTACTCATCAAACACCTTGAACTTTTGAAAGACAGGTACAGAAAAGAAGATAGATATAGGAGATGAAAATAAGGAAGGATCAACTCCTTCCTTATTTTCATCTCCTGTATCTATCTGATTGATTGAATTAAATATTGAAATATTGAACACAAAACAGCAGCATAGTCCTATAAGAATGGTATCAGAAGCTCTAAACCTCAGAGTAAACTCAGGATTGTGATGAAAACTGAAGACAACATGAAGGTTTGGGTTTTTTTCCCAATTATATTGGGGAAAATCTCAGTATGAAAGAAGATGGGAGCACTGCTTTAGATACCAGAGGAGAGAGAGAAGACAGAACTGCTATATTCCCATTTTGCATTCTAAGAATGACTGTTGGACTGGAAAGAACAAAAAAATTTTAAAGAACAAATAAGGAGTTGAAATATAAGATTGTATGAAAACAGTATTTTTTACAAATGACATCTGATTTTTATGACTTCAAGTCCACAAGCCTCAATGAATCCTAGGGTAATAAAAGAACTTGAAGAAGTGACTGCTGTGCCATTGTTAGTGATCTTTGGAGACTTGTGGAGAACATGGGCCACAAGACTAGAAAATGGCAAACGTTGTCCTGATTTTTAAAAAAGAAAGAAAGAAAAAAGAAAAAAGGGGGGGGGGAGATAATAGAGTCTTCAAAATAAAAACCAGTGAATTTAACTTGAATTTCTGGCAAAATTCTGGAACATATTATTAAAGGGGTGATTAATGAACCTCTAGAAAAAAAAGAAATGATCACAAGAAGCCTAGATGGCTTCATCAAGAAACAGTTCATGCCAGACTAATCTCATTTCTTTTTTAGACAGAATTACTAAACTGACATATCAGAATAATGCTGTAGGTACAGTTTACCTAGATTTTAGCAAAGCTTTTGACCAAGTCTTTCATGCTATGTTTGCGAAAAAAAGTTTAATAGATATGGGCAACCTGGTAGATTCAGACCTACTTGAATGGCTAGACCCAAGAAGCAGTCAGTAATGTCTCAATGTCAACTTAAAGTCTCCAGTGAAATATCCCAGGGACATTTCACTTGCTTAGACCAGTGATGTTTAACATTGCTAATAATTACTTAGATAAAAAGATAGGTGAACTTTTCATCAAATATTCAGATAACACAAAGCCAAAATGTTAGATGACAAAGTCAGGATTCAGAAATATCTTGGCAGGCTAGAATGTTGGACCACATATAATAAGATCAAATTTAACAGTGACCCTGTACCATACTTCAAAGAGTTGTGACTTCATTGGTAAGATTTTTCATTCCACCAGTACAGATCACCACAGTCTCTCTACTACTTAGTAGAAGGTCTTTTAAAAAGTTGCCATCACTAAAAATTAATAATCCTTCAGCAAACCTGGGGCTAAGCCTATCTAAACATAGCCAAGCTGACCTTGGGGTGGCATATGGTCAATCTGTCACTGAAGATGACAGCCCAAGATGTGGTAAGACCTATCGTAGTCCCCAAGTCACAGTGAGGTTTCTGAATAGGACTGCATTCAATGTGGTGGATATTCTGGGCATTTTCTGTGTTGTGCCTTGGGGATACTTTCTCCTGAACTCCCGGATTTACCTATTGGTCTTTTCCACCTGGATGCCCCATAGGTATCTCAAATTTAACATGTCCAAAACAAAAATCATTATCTTCCCTCTCTCCCACTCCCCCCCTGACCAACTTGTCCTTATTTTTGGTGAGAACACCACCATGTTTACAATTAGCCGGGTTTGAAACTTTAGGCTATCTCTCAACCACCATATCCAATCAGTGGCCAGGTTTTGCCAGTCCTATTTGTGCAACATCTCTCCAATCTATTCCTTTTTCTACACTCCCACCACCTCTACCCTAGTTTAGGGTTTCATCACCTTTTGCTTAGACTAAATAATGTCTCCCTGCCTCAATTTCTTCCCTGTCCAATGTACCTTCCACATGGACACCAAATTGATATTCCTATAGCATAGAACTGGTTGTGTCACTTTCTTACTCAAAAATCTTTAATAGCTTCCAAATGGATACAATACAAGCTCCTCAGCTTAACACTTAAAGCTCTCCCCAGTCTGGCTCCCATCCATCTTGGTAATCTCATTTCTTTTTATTCCTCTTTCCTATACTCTCTCCTTTAGTCACACTGGCTTATACATGACACTCAACCTCCCACCTCCATGCCTTTGTAACACCATGTATGGGATATTCTCCCTTCTTGCCCTGGATCATAGAATCCCAGGTTTCTTTCCAAGATGAGGTGCCACCTTCTAATGTAGGCTTTTCTTGATCTCCCTAGTTACTAGCATTCTCCTTCTTTGAAATCACTTGGTATTGTTTTATACTCACATTTGTATTTACTTGTCTGCATGTTGTATCACTTCCTCTAGAATGCAAGTTTCTTGAGGACAAGGAGATTAATTTTTATTTGTGTATGTCCACTATCAACTTTCAGTGCTGAGGCAGCTCTGTGACCTAATGAATAGTTTGGTGAGCCAGGAGTCAGGAAGAACTGAACTCAAATCTAACCTCAGACACTTACTAGCTATGTGACCCTGGGCAAGTCACTTAATTTCTTTTTTTTTTATCTTTACAATTTCTTTTACTTCTCCTAAATATTCAGTAATGTTAACACCATTATTATAAAACTCTTCATTGTAATGCTTAGAGAAGAAAAGATGAGCGTAGGTACAAATACGTGTTTTTCTGCCAAGTAACATTATTAATAAACACTAAGAAAATCCTTGAATATCAAAGAAAATATGTCACTGAACCCAGTGACTAAAAAGCCATATGTTCTAGAAACATAATTATAATTACAATTTCTGAGACATTAAGTTCATTTCTGGTCAGATAATAAAGAAAAACAAGTAAAAGTCTCTCAACTATTTGATCTCTTCATTTCCCCAAAATTTCATCTTCTTTCTTTAAATTCTGCAGAGTTTCAGTGGGAAATTCTCTGTGATGAGGTGATCATCATGAAGCAGGACCACAATATTAACTTCAAATTCAACTTTGAAATTGGTAGTTTCAAGAGTGGGGCAAGTGAAAAGTCCGGGAAAGATCGTGTATATGGGAACAGATAAACTCCTGCAAACGTCACCATCAGCAAATTGAATATTTTGAATCTCTGTGGCATCTCTGGCATAGCCTTCCACACAACCACAAGTTTCCACTCTTACCAACTGTAACTCTATGTTTTTAATGGCAGCTTCTGAGTACTCAACCACCGGCTCCCCTGTTAGTGGCTGTGTGATAACACAGTTGGTTGAGTTGAGATGTCCTATGATGAGAAATTTGGGGAGGGAAGCTCTCTCTTTAACATTTTGCAAGGTTTCAGGTGTGATTGTGAAATCCACAGGACTTGGAGTTGATTTACCCTTCTGAGGAGTTGAATAAACGATGAATTCACATATCTTTGTCAAGTCCTTGGCCAAAAGAGAGCATTTCAAGTCATACCGGAGGGTATACTGAATGTTGACAAATACACCATGATAGGTCTCATACAAAACTTTGTTGCCTTTCACATGCAGAGGGAACTCAAAAGGAATTTCTGTTTTGCCACTGGGAAATTTTCCTGGCTTCACAATTTCTATTGAACTGGTAAGAACTTGAATAGGCTTAACAGAGTTACAGAAAGCTTCAAACATACCAACGCTCTTGGCACTGAGCTGCAGGTTCACCAGACCTTCCATTGTTAATAAAACTCCCTGGTGTTGTACTGAATCTTCGCTAGATATAACCACTACACCAGAGAGCATTTCCCCAGCATAATATACTTTATTGGCCCTTTTGATCTTGATGTCCAGGATGGTCTCCATAATTAATAGCAGCAGAAACAATCAGGGACACTTCCTACTCCTGCAGCCTAGGACCTCCTATCACCCAGTCCCGCGTATCTCCTCACTCTCTTCCCTTCTTCTTCCCAGCAGCCATAGAGTCATGTGCAAAGTCACTTAATTTCTAACTGCCTCAGTTTCTTCATCTGTAAAATGGGAATTATTATTATAGCATCTGCTTAGTAGGAATGTTGTGAGGATCAAATGAGATAATATCTATAAAGTGCTTTGCAAACTTAAATACACCATTTAAATTATTACTATTATGGTTTGAGACCAATCAACACTGGGACCGCTTGCAGCAGGACAGTAGGACTCCAGAAGAGCCACTGAGCATGCTGAAGTCAGTCTAGGCTAAGCCAATCACCAGACAGAGAAGCAGGAATCCAGAGACAAATCTAAGGTCAGGACAAATCAAAGGTAAAAGTCCAACCAAGTGGATCATAACCCTACCATGATTTGAGCACTTAAATTTTGTCCTCAGTCCAGAGAAGCATCTTTTCAGGACAAAGATGAGCTGGAGAGGAACCTGAGGAGAACAACCAAGACGGCCAAGGGCCCAGAGGAGATGGTGCCATATGAGGGGCAGTTGGAGGAAACGGGAATGTTAAGCCTGGAAAAAAAAAGGAGACATGATGACTGTGCTCAAGTCTATAAATAGTTGTCATGCAGAAGAAGAATTAGAATTGGTCTGTTTAGTCCCATGGGACAGAGCTAGAAAGCAAAAAATAGGATTTTCAGAAAGGCAGATGTAGGGGAAAGAACTTAACAATTAGAGCTATCCAGAAGGGAAACTGGGCTGCTTTAAGAGGTGAACCACTGTTGTGGTTCAGTTGTTCAGTCCCCTCTGACTTTTTGTGACCCTGAGGACCCAGCTACCCCTGGGGTTTTCTTGGCAAGGACACTGGAATGGTTTGCCATTTTCTTCTCCAGTGGATCCTCTTTTCAGACAATCAGAGGTTAATTGACTTGCCCAGGGTCAGACAGCTAGGAAATATCTGAGGCTGGATTTAAACTCAGGTCCTTCTGACTGTGGGCCCAGAGCTCTATCCACTGAACCACCAGCCACCTCCCACCTCTTCCCACCAGCTGCAAAGGCTAGAATATAACTTGATAGGTATCTTATAGAAGGGATTCTTGTTCAGCTAGCAGTAGGATTAGATAACCAGTGATTACCTGTGTGGCATTAGGCAAATTACTTAACCCTCCTTGGGGCCTCAGTTTCCTTACCTGTAAAATGAAGAGCCTGGGACTAACTGGCCTCAAAGGGTCCTTCTGGCTCTAAATCCATGATCCAATGACTCTGTCTACTCTATGATCATATGATTATGTGAAACAGAAGGGCAAAAGAACAAGATCTGGTAGATGGTCCAAAAATCAAGATAGGAGCCAGAAGCTACAGAGGAACCCAAGGAGCAGAGGTAGGTAAGCAGAGCAGATTATACTAGCAAGGGGGTGACTTGGTTTATTTGGCCACTGTCTAATTTATCAGGGAGTTTCTCATGTACTTCCTATTGGAGTAGAAACTTCTTAGAATGAAGCCCAGGAGCACTGCCACCAAACTGACCCCCTACACCCCAAGATAAAGCAGAGAAGCCCCTGAGCCATGTATAGTTTTTTTTAAACACTTGTACTTTCGGTGTATTGTCTCATAGGTGGAAGAGTGGTAAGGATGGGCAATGGGGGTCAAGTGACTTGCCCAGGGTCACACAGCTGGGAAGTGGCTGAGGCCGGGTTTGAACCTAGGACCTCCTGTCTCTAGGCCTGACTCTCACTCCACTGAGCTACCCAGCTGCCCAATATAGTTTTTTTAAAATAAATTGTTGTTATACTAAAATACCTAGTTAACTCCATCCCTCCTTCCTCTCCCTCATTAAAGAAGGCATCATTTGGTGGAAAGATATCTGCGTATATAAAACTGTCTTACTGATTTCTATTTGTCAATTCTTTCTCTGGAGGTGGACCTACACAAATCAATCTTCAAACACTATTTCTGTTCCTACATGGAACATTTTCTTGGTTCTCATCATTTCACTCTTCATAATTTCATGTAGGTCTTTCCATGTTTTCCCAGAATTGACTTGTATAGTTTCAAGAGTTCCAATTAAATGGCCTTTTGGGGACCAAGGACAAAATGGGGGTGGCACCTTTCTTGCACTCCATGAGGAAAAACTTGTCAGAGAGCTAGGAAGGATTTGTAAGTTTTATTGAATTGTTTTCTTTGATCTGGGCTACAGATTTGACTATGCCAGCCTTCTGAGGAGGACAGGATTTTGCACGAGAAGGGACCTTAGACAACATCTAGCCCATCCACTTCTTTTTTCCAGATGAAAAAACCCAAGTCTTTGAGAGGCAAAATGCTTGTACCCTTGGTTAGTACTTATGTACATTTAGTAAAAATTTAAGAACTTTAAGGGCATCTCATCTTCATGGTTGTATCCTCAGGGCTTAGTCCAATGACTGGTACATAGTAAGCACTTAATAGGGGGCAGCTGGGTAGCTCAGTGGATTGAGACGGGAGGTCCTAGGTTCAGATCTGGCCTCACACACTTCCCAGCTGTGTGACCCTGGGCAAGTCACTGGACCCCCATTACCCACCCTTACCACTCTTCCACCAAGGAGCCAATATACAGAAGTTAAGGGTTTAAAATAGAAATTTTTTTAAAAAACACTTAATAAATGCTTGGTGATTGATTTCCAATTATTGACTTCAAAAAGGTACTAAGTGGCAGATGGAAGATTTGAACTCTGGTCCTCTAACTCCAAATCCAGTGTTTTTTCGCCACAGGATTCTGCCTCTTTAACCACTCAATACAGTGCATTGGCTGCATCCCCCGTGAAGTTGTAAGATGGAAGAAGCCTTTGTTTGATAGCCTTTGACATCTTGCCCAGCTGTCTACACTGGTCAAATTAACAAAACAACTGCTAATCTTCCATTGACACAACATAGACATGGGTTGTAGTTTCACAGTTACTGAAAGTTCAGATAAAAATGAAAGCAGAAATGCCAAGAATCCAGATGTTCCAACTAAATCTACATCTGGCTATTGTTCAGAGTTCAGAGTAGGTAAAGAGGCAAAGAATCCCATGATGGAGATGAATCTCTTCCCTCTTCCTGCCCCAGCAGAGTTTGGGAGAAAGTACCAGCATGTGCCCCTCTCAAAGGGACCCAAGTTGAGGAGAGGATAGGCAGGACTTCCCTGAAATGGAAAAGATAGGTCCAATCTGCCCAGATATAAAATAGTCCATCTCTAAGCCCCTGATTTGTTGTTTTTCAGTCATGTTTGATTCTTTGTGACTCCAATTAGAGTTTTCTTGATACTGGAGTGGTTTGCCACTTCCTTCTCCAGCTCCTTTTACAGATGAGGAAACTGAGGCCAAACAGGGCTAAGTGACTTGCCCAGAGTCACATAGCTAGTAAGTATCTGAGACCAGATTTGAACTCAGCTCTTTCTGACTCCAGATCTGGCGCTCTACCCACTTAGCCACCTAGCCTTCCAAGTCCCCTGAAGCTATGCTATAAGCAAGTCCCTCAATAGAGGGCAGATAACTCTTGAGTTGGGTGTCCCTCTTTGCTGTAGTTCAGAAGTGAAGTTGTGGCTGATTTAAAATTCTGATACTTTTGGCCTTCATCTAAATTGGAAGCATGATTTTAGGCTTTATTGAATTAATAATCTCCACATTTAGATTTACAAACTCTTGGAATATTAAAACTGGGTTGGTCTTAGAACAAAGAATACAGACTGCCAAAGCGGAAAAGCACCTTAGAACATAGGCTATGTCCAAAGAGGATATTTCTATGTCCAAAATGGATGGGACTTTAGGACATGGAAGGTTAGAGCTGGGAGGGACCTTGAAATATAGAATGTCAAAGCCAAAATGAATCCATAGGATCATAGAGCTAGGACTAGAAGGAAATTCTGAGTCCATATACTCCAAACCCTCCATTTTATAGATAAAGAAACTGAGGTCTAGAGTGGTCAAGTGATTTGCACAAAATTACATAGACAGAATCAGGATTTGAACTCAGTGCTTTGAATTCAGATTCAAGGTTCTTTCTATTGTACCATACTGTCTTAGACTGAAGAACACAGACTGTAGAACCTGAGAAAGACCTTAGAACAGAAAATGTACAATGTCAAAATTGGAAGGGTCTTAAGAACATAGAATTTACAATGTCAGAACCAGAAGAGACCTTAGAACATTCAATGTAGCAAGTCAGAACTAAAAGGGGCCTCGGAACTTGGAACATAGAATGTCAGAGCTGAGAAGAATCATTAAATTATAGAAGGTCAAATTTGGGTAGGACCTTAAAGCTCTTGTTAACAAGGAAGGAAACTGAGGCATAGAGAGGTTAAATGATTCTCTAGCATCTGTGCCCCATAATGTTCCAGACCTGGGTAAGCTGGGAGATTGGATTATTATAGTGGAGAGTTATAATAAGAAATATAACTGCAAAAGCAAAGTCAGTTGAAATTGGACTATAATTAAATGCTTAGAAAATTCTGTGCTTAGCTCATTTTAAAATCAAGTGCTTCTTTGTAGAAATTTCCTTTCTTTAATTACAATTTCCTGTCTCGTTTGACATTTACAATGCAATCTTGGGGGACATGTTTGTGATTTATTATTCCTGCTCCTATCAGGATATCACTGTGCAGAAATGAGTTTATAAAATAAGAGCTCAAATTATTACGGCCTCTGACCAATAAAGCAGGCTCATAATTTCAGGCCAGAAAAAAAGATTAACACTTTTGACAGCCCAGTGCAGAAATCTCAGCTGGGGATGACAGGGGAAACTCTTTCCATTTTCGGGAACAGAAGCAGCACTTAAGGATTTACAAAGCACTTTCCTCAAAGCAACCATTGGATGAAAGTAGTTAGTGCAAATATTGTTATCCCCATTGTACAGAGGAAGAAACTGAATCTCAGAGAAGATAAATGTTTGGCCAAGGGTCAGCCAGAGAGTAGTATGCATTTTCAGTGAGGAATCAGCACTGGGTCAGAAGACAAGAGTTGGACACAAGGAGATCAGAAGCAAAAGCTGGGGACAAAAAAGAATGGCATTATCTGAGTTGAAAGGCAAAGCAGCTGTGTGAGGAAGGTGCTGAGGGGGAGGCAGCTGTCCACAGCTGTTAGATTCTGTTTCTAAATTCTCTGGCTATTTAAAGAATGTCAATCCATTCCTTTAACACAAATGATTGAGCACATTTGGTGTGGCGGTGATAGTGGTGGACGTTACAGCCCCGGTTCTTTGTGATGGTGTAGAGACAACAGTTTGTGTGTGTAGGGAATGGAATGTGGGCGAGATCAGCATGATGGTCAGAGGAATGATGTATGAGAATAAGATAACAACCAGCCTGTGTGGCATATATCATAAAGAGGGAATCCCTACATATGAAAACCTACTGCCTAGATCTGTGGAAGCATGGTGAGAGTAGATCCTAGAGCCAGAAGAGGGGAAAAGATGAGGGAGGCTCAAGTCATATTTTAGGATCTGAATTCAAATTTAGTTCTGGAGTCCAGTGTTCTTCTAGGGCATCTCCTTGGAGTCTGAAAGATAAGAGTTCAAATCCAACCTCAGATTCTGATTAATTATATAACTTTATATATACATATATGTATATATATACACATACATATATACACATACATATACATATGACTTTAGACAAGTCACTGAATTTCTATTTGCCTCAGTTTCTTCATCTATAAAATGGGGATAATAATAGCATTTGTCTCCCACAGTTGTTGTGAGGATCAAATGAGATAATAATTGCAAAGTGCTTGGCACGTAGTGAGCACTAAATGAATGTTAGTTGTAATGATTCTTCACCACCGAAAACCAGTTCTAGGACAGTGATGATAAAGCACCTGATGATGTCAGATAGATGAATGGCACAGTCATGAGCTCCCAAGAGCCTCTGTATAGGAAAAGAGAAAACCTGGGTTGGAGAAAAGTCTTGCAAGTGGACCCAGAGCTTGGAACAAGTTGGAACACAAGTGCCTGTGTGATTCCATTGTCATCTGGCATGTGTGTGTGTGTGTGTGTGTGTGTGTGTGTGTGTGTGTGTGTGGCAGGGTGGGATGTTGTGTATGAGTCTTCTAGCCAATGGTCTCCAGGTCAATGACCTGGGTCATGAGAGGTTGAGCACTTATTGAGAAGAACACTACCTCTGGGGGCTTTAAATCCCACCTTTGATTCTGACTACTTGTGGGAGATTGATAAATCCCTTAACCTCTCTGCTATTCAGTTTGCTCATCTGTCAAAGGAGGGAATTGGACCACATACCCTCTAAGGACCCTTCCAGCTTGAGATCTAGGATCCCATGACAAAGGCAGAGTGTGATTGAGCAGATTGGATCCATCTATCATCATGAGGCCAAGAAACGAGGCAAGAGAAAGAAGTCTCATTCTTAATCCTAGAAACCTATGTTGAATAATAGGTGGGGATTGTACAGGATGAGATCAGGGACAGAGACGAAGGGTTAATGCTTTCAGGGACTGATAGTTATAGCAGCTGGTAGTGATGCAGGAGAAGTTGGAGGAAGGCGTTCTAATAAATTCCCCAGAGTGCCTGCTGCCCCGTAAGCCGAGGCAGATAGCTCCACCATGGTCTTTGAAAGACTGTAGACAGCAGGAAAGAATAGCAGGATTAGACAAGGACTAATGTTCAGTTCTGTTTTGTTTTTTAAGGTAGAAGAAAGAAGTCTACAAAATTGTAGGCCAGGGAGCTTGATTTTGAACACTGGCAAAAATCTAGAATGTATACAATTAAAGGGATGTTATATGAGCATCTAGAAAGGGAAGCAATGATCCCAAAAAGAAAAGATGGATTCATCAATGACAAAATAAGCTTGATAGTCACTAAACTCATAGAGTGGGGAAATATTGTCAATAGAATATGCCCAATTTTAGTAATTGTTACTAAAATTGAATATGCTACATGTTCTTCTTATATAATAGATGGAGAGAGGCTACATACAATTAAATAGACAGTACAGTTAGATGGATTTGGAACTGGCTAAATGGATAGAGCCAGAATTCAAAGCCAAATTGGAAGAAGGTATCCAGTGGAGTATCCCAGAGATCTCTGCCCAACCCTATACCATTTAGTATTTTCATCAATGACTTGGATAAAGGTGTAGATGATATGTTTGCCAACTAACAACAACCTAAGAAGGGTATCTATTATACAGAATAAAAGTTAGGATTTAAAAAGGTCTTAGACTAGGACATTAATACAAATTTAATAAGAATAAATGTCATACTTGGGTTCAATAAATCAATTTCATGATAATAATATTGGCTAATATTTATAAAGTGGTGTAAGGTTTGCAAAGTGCTTTATAATTATTACCTAATTTGGTCCTCATAACAACCATGGAAGGTAGATGTTATTATTCCCATTTTTCTGAAGAGGAAACAGAGGCACACAGATGTTAAGTGACTTGCCTAGCATCCCATAGTTAGGAACTGTTTGAGGCAGGATTTGAACTTGGGTCTTCCTATGTCTAAGTTCAGACTTCAGCTGCCTCTAATACATTTGTGTTTGATAAATGACAGTGACAAGACCCATTTTAAGTCCCACTTCTTTATATTCCTAAGTGATCTTGGGCAAATCATTTAAATTCCCTCAGCCTCAGTTTCCTTATCTGTATAATAAAGGGGTTGGAATAGGTGGTCCCTTCCAGCTCTAGCTCTGTACTTGAAAGTGTGTTTGTGTATATGTAGATATGGAAGTCCTAATGGACCGCATGTGTAGTATAAAATCCCTCAAAATGAAAATGATCTTGGGTTATGTTAAGAAAAGTATAACACTGAGGAACAAGGAGGTGAGAGTCTGGCTGTACTCTGCTCTAGATATATCACAAGTGGAGACTTTAACTCAGTTCGTAGGCATATGATCCTTAGGGCTTAGGATGGATGCCATATGAGAAGCCAAAATAATTGGGTTGTTTAACCTTGAGAAGAGAAGACTCAAGGGGAGGGGACATGATGGCTATCTTTGATTATTCGAAGG
Source organism: Gracilinanus agilis (assembly GCF_016433145.1). Taxonomy (NCBI): domain Eukaryota; kingdom Metazoa; phylum Chordata; class Mammalia; order Didelphimorphia; family Didelphidae; genus Gracilinanus; species Gracilinanus agilis. The sequence continues at coordinate 236,340,278 of NC_058135.1, read as the reverse complement.
ATGGTCATATATAAGAGGTATTAGACTTGTTCTTCTTGGCCCTAGGGAGCAGAATAAGGAGTAGTGGGGTGGAAATATAGAAGAGGCAAATTTAGACTTGATTCAAAGAACCTTTCCCTAACAACTGGAATTCTCCAGAAATAGAACATTTGGCTTCAAAAGGTGGGTGGATCCCCCTCATTGAAGGTCTTGAAGCAAAGGCCAAATGATCACTCATTAGAGATAATGTAGAAAGAATTCTAGTTAAGGTATACATGTATTTGATGGCCTCTGAGAACCCTTCCAGTGCTGAAATGTTGTGATTCTGTCCTCTCTGCCTCTCATTGTCTAATAACAGCTATTTCTGCCTTCAAAAGTCCTATTCTCATGACAGCCCTGAAGGGGAAGAAGTGCAAATGTCATTATCTCCATTTGGCAGATTATGAAATTGAGCCTTGGAGAGGTGAAGCTAGGGAAGAGTCAGAGATGGACCTTCAGGTATGTTACTCCAAGTCCAGTTTCCTTTTTCTAACAGTGAATAATTGCTGTGGTGTCCAGGGAAGTGGAGCATTTACCTCTCTCCCTTCTGCACCAAGAGACCCTTCTGCTCTAGACTTATGAACAGAGTCAAGACTAGGTTGGGTCTTGAAGATGGGTTAGTCAAGTTTTCTTACAATCTTTGGCTCCTTAAATCTTCCACCATGGCACCCCCGAAATATTGTTTAAGGCTTAGATTTTGGCTCATGTCTAGAGCCTTCCTTCTCAAAGAAGGAAGTAGAAAGGTACACAATATCCAAAGAAATCAGATATGGGACAAATATTAATTTTCTATACACAAAAGAAATGCTAACCCCAAAGGACTCACAAATGTGCATTGACAAAAAGACAACACAGGATTCGGTAACAACTAGAGCTATACAATCCCAAAAGGTTGATACTTAAGCCCTATCTAAATATAAGGCTTGCTGAGAACTGCTGAATAGGTATTTTACATTTTACCATGACTCTGAACTGTCTTCCTCACAGCTGTGTCTTCTAGAAAGCTTAGTCAGGGTTCAGGCTCATCCTCTTATTGGTGATTATCTTCCTGAAGAAACCTTGAGTTGTTACCAGTACCCTTCTCCTTGTCTTTAGCCATTCTGACCAAAAAATAGCATCATTAGATCTCCTAAACTCCCAAGATTTGACCTCCAAGCCTGGACACATCCATTTTGGGGATACTTATTCCCATAAGCCAGGAAAAAAACAAAAACAAAAACAGAAGAAGAAGACTCAAACACAGGATAAGGCTTATCTAGGAAGGGTTTTGGCTACATTTATGGCCGAATGGACCCAGGGTGGAGGCTTAGGAGAGCTACTTCCTTCCTCCCCCAACCACTACCATCACAGCCATCATGGAAATGGGAAGTCCCAGAACAACCTGATGTCATTTAGAGGGTTGAATGAAGAGAGAATTAAATTAGGAGCAAAGTGACTCCCTTTTCAAAGGTCCCCTAATTCATCAACTCTTCCTGCTCAGTGGTCAATAAGGGATAGCTTTATCTTCCCCAAATATCTATGAGCTAAACTGATAGGATCTGAATGAGGAAGGGCAGTTTTGCACATGCCCTATTCAACCCTTAGTTATGTTTCCATCACACCATGCTAATTATTGTAGCCAAACAAGCAGCCCTTCTCAAGAAACCTCCTTGTCTGTATCATCAAGCAGGGCTGCTATCTCCAGATGGATGAGGGAGCCCATGGAAGCACTGAAAGTTCTTCAAAGCAAAAACTTTCAGTCCTGGATCCCCTCCATATCTCCTTCTGTCTTCCTCCATGAGCTAGTTAGGGGCTTCATCATAGGGGGCTATCACAGGAAGGAGGGAATCAAACAACCAGAAAATGTGATAAGACACAACGTGCCCAAAAGCTCTCCAGCAATCAGAGGAGTTGCCAATTTTCTTCCATGTTCCAGATGGCCAGGAGACCAGGTGCCCATCTCCTACAGAGATAATTTTTAAGCACTTAGAAAGGAAAGAGGCAATCACTAAAAGCCGGCATGGGTTCATTAAGAATAGGTCATGCCAGGCTAACCTCATTTCCTTTTTCGACAAGGTCACTCGACTGGTAGGTGAAGGGGATGCTGCCGACATGGGATACCTGAATCTGACAACATCTCTCATGCTTTCTTTGTAGACAAGGAAGAGAGGAGTGGTCAAGATGAGAGTACAATCAGGTGTATTTGGAATCTGTTGAATGAACAGACTTGCCAAAGCAACATTAACAAATCAATTTTAATCTGGAGGGAGAACTCTATTCTATCATAGGACCTCAGAGATCTGCCCTTGACTCTGTCCTGTACCACACAGACTACAGACTATTAAACCTGGAAGGGTTTTAACAAACTTTTAAAATAGAACTTTAAAGGAAAGTTTTAAAAACTTTGCCTAGTACAAGCCCCTCATTTTACAGATAAGAAAACTGAGAGATCCAGAAGTGTATGTGACTTGCTTAAAGTGATGAGGCAAATTAATAGTGGAACTGGGATTAAAATCAAGGTTCTTTATGTCTCTATCCACTGTACATCCTATTTACCCCATGCTTCCTTACATTTATCAAGGATTTCATTAGAGACATAGATGACCTGTTTACAAGATTTGTGGTTGACACAACCTGAAAGAATAATGAACTGTTATTCTTGAATTCTTGAACATGACAATATTCACAATGAATAACAAAGACTCCGCTCAGTAATTAGCCAAATCTGAAGTGATCTCAAAGAGCAGAAGCAGAGAACTGAAGTTAAAATGCAATTGAATAGGAGCAAATGTAAAATTTGCCAGGAGTTCATGTTTAAAAGATCTGGGGATCTTAGTGGACTGCAAACTTCATGTGAGCCTATAATAATGCAATATGGCAACTACTGAAGCTAGCACAATGTTTGTTTGCATTACAAAAAACAAAGTGTCTAGAACTAGGGTAGTGTTAGCCTTTGCTCTCTTCTGCCCTTGTCAGATGGCATCTGAAATATTGTGTTTAGTTTTCAGTGCTCCATTTTAGCAAGAATATCAGCAAACTCCAGCTCACCCAAAAGAGTTCAGCAAGGTTAATGATGAGACTATAAACCATTACAAGCAAAGATCCATTGAAGGGACTTGGGATGTTTAACCCAAAGGGGAAAAAATCAGAGAGAGACATGATCACTATCTCCACCTTTATAAAGGACTATCACACACAGAAGAGAAAATAGACTTTACGCTGCTCAGCTCCAGGAGGCAAACTTAAGCAGGTCATAGGAAAAAAGACTTTGGCTCAGGGTTAGGAAAAATTTCCAAAAATTAGAACTTTCCAGGCATGGAATAAGATGCTTTGGGAAATGGGGAGGGGGTTCCCACAACATAGCTGGGTAGGTAGCAGTTGTATGACCAGAACATCGCTGGAATTTAGAGTGAAGATACTAATATCTCCATTTTACAGAGGAGAAAACTGAGGCCCATACAGGATGGAAAAAAAAAACCTTGACAAGATTCAAACCCAAGTCTTTGGGCTCTAAAACAGGTACTTTCTTCAGTATATCACAATACCTTTTCCAGTGCTGATTGAATGAATGGATGGATGAATGGATAGATGAATGGATGAATGAATGAATGAGTGAACAAACCAAAAAACGAACAAGTCCAAATACATCTCTGTCTCCTCCCACAGTCAACCTGGCATAGCCTCTATGGTGACTAGGCCTTCATGGCTCACCCAGTAAGGGCACGGAGCCAATTGTGATGCATTTAAAGGGTCAGAACAAATCTATATGCGGTCGAAGAACAAGACACACGTAACAGGAGCTTCCAGCCTGATGGGAAAGGCAGCCTCCATTAAGTCCCTTAAGTTTAACATTGAAATCAATGTTTAAGCCACAAGAAGTAATTAGTGTAATTCATATTAGAGATGGGGGGGGGGGGATTTTTTGAAACCAAGTTTAATTAAACTGAAAAATGACAGCTTCATTTTCTCTCCCTAGATAGGTGACTCCAATGTCTGTCCTCAATGCTTTTTATTAAAACCCAGGACATTCCGTGGCTGGGACTTTAATGCCATTAAGCAGAGAAGTCTCTCAGCCACTTGAGAAACAATAAATCAGACTAGTTTCTTTTTTAATTTGATGACACTAATCAGGCAGCTTCTAAATCATTTCCTTTTCTTGGGGTGGCAGGCATTAGCCACAGAACCTAGTATAGACTCTTTGGGCCCAGATGCTGGTGGCAGGGGCTCAATGCCATGATGAGTAGCTCTCGTGGAATTAGGTTTAGGACAAAAGACACCAACTCCATCTGATCATCAAATCATCAACCTAGAGCTGGAATGTACCTCATTCACTAGCAATACATCTCTCTCATTTTAGAGATGAGGAAACTAAAGCCCAGGGAGGCTGTGGCTTGCCAAGCTCACACAGTACCATCCAAGTCATGATTCGAATCCAGAGTCCCTGGTTCCAGAGTCATTGATTCTTCCATTCTAGCCCAGGAGGTAGAAGGTAGAAACATCTGCTATACCCTGATTTTCTTCTCCCCAAAATCTTGATAATCTCACTCCCTTGGTAGTCCTACTCTCTTCCTTGGTCTGGAGGAGATGCAGAAAATAGCTGGTGTTTTAAGACCAGCCCCAGAAATACTCTGGTACAGAATGAACAATTGCATGGATGTCAAGAGAAGGGAAAGATCGCCAACAAAGCAGGACTGCACAGAGCAAAGGGATATGGAACCTTCCATATTTAGGTAATGGAGCATCGCATTCAGAGTAAATTAAGCTGGGTACAGTTCTGGTGAACTGAATGATTTTGAACAAGTCTCCGCCTCCCAAGGTCTTGGTTTACTCTTCTATAAGAGAAAAGGATTAAACTAGATAATTTCTACTATTCCTTCCAGGTCTAAAATCCTATAACCTGCTTCCTGATACAAAGACTGTGTGAAAGGTCCCAAAGGAACCCACCTTTCCCATACACTTCCCCAGCAAAATTTCACAGCCACTAGATGGAAAAATGATCAAGGCTACACTGGAAAACCACTAGTAAGTACTTCCCTTACTTCTAGGACTACATAAGAAGATGACCAGAAGCCTGTGAATGTAAGAAAGAAAGACACATCACTGAGCTCCTCCATCCCATTCAGGACTACACAAGAAGAGGACAAAAAGCCTGTGGCTGTTAAAAAGAAGGACACATTAGTGGGGGCAGAAGCCAGCCGCATCTCCAGGAAATAGTTTGGAAGCTGTCCTAACTGCTTGCAAATGAGATTTGAAACCTGTGGATACTCTGGGTGGGAATGCATCAGGTGGGTATGAAGTCAGCCAGAGTTCTATAAATGGGTTCTAATACTAGTAAGATCCCAACTTTGGCCTATTGGAGCAGGAGCAATGGACAAAGCCAGCTCCTTCTCCTTGCCCATGGAAGGCATTAGAGACATACAGTACATATTGAAGTGATCTGTGCCATAGCAAGTGATAAAGGTCTTGAAGAAGGCCTGAAGCCAGTTCAAACAAAAATAGCTGATTGGTACCTATGAGAGCCAATATCAGATGGAGCCAATTCTCAATTCAGAATTGTGCAAGGAGAAGGAAACCAGACTAAGATCAATGTCTGAGTTGAACTATCAGGTGATGAATGTAGAACCTGGGGATTGAAACAGAGAGCAAAGCCTTGTCCCAGCCACCCCATTCAGAAAGGAAACGGCATCTGAGTCCAGATCCCTTAAGAGATGAAAATAAAAGGGTCTGCCCACCTCTTCTATCAATGTAGGAGAGAAAGGAGCTTAGCCCCTACACAAAGTCCTAACCCAGGAACTGAGGTTGGAAATATGAGCCAACAAAAGAAAACTCCAAATCAATGAAGAAATACTATGCTTTAAGAAAAACCTTCAAAAAAATCCCAGAAGACACGAATCCCTCAACACATACTCCTCAGAGAAAAGAATAACTTGGCCACAAGAAGTATAAGAAATAAAATCTGACCTCGATAAAAATATTCGAATGATAATAAGTAAGTGGAAAACCTTACCCCACTAGTGTATTCTCTAAAAATTATGAACACACATTTTTAGTTGTGTCTAATTCTCCATGACCCCATTTGGGGTTTTCCTAGTAAAGATACTGGACTGCTTTACCATTTCCTTCTCCAGATCATTTTATGGACAAGGAACTAAGGCAGAGTTAAATGCCTTGCTCAGGATCACCCAGCTAGTAAGTGTCTGAGGCTAGATTTGAATTTACAAGTCTTGCTGATTCTAAGTATGGTATTCTATCCACTGTACCACCTAACTGCCACTTCCTTAAAAAATAAATTGTATCAAATAGAGTTTAATGATATCGTGAGAGAACAAGAAATAAATGGCTGAAATTTTATAAGGAAATTAAAAGTATTATCAAAAGCAACTAAGCTGGAAAATAAGTCAAAGTGAGGTCATTTAAGAAAATATGAGGAGGTAGTTAGCTCAGTAGATTGAGAGAATCTAGAGATGGGAGGTCCTAGGTTCAAATCTGGCCTCACACACTTCCTAGCTGAGTGACCCTGGGCAAGTCACTTAACCTCTATTGCCTAGCCCTTACCATTCTTCTGTCTTAGAACCAATACATAATTTTGATTCTAAGATGGAAGGTAAGTGTTTTTAGAAAGAAAGAAAGAAAGAAAGAAAGAAAGAAAGAAAGAAAGAAAGAAAGAAAGAAAGAAAGAAAGAAAGAAAGAAAGAAAGAAAGAAGGAAGGAAGGAAGGAAGGAAGGAAGGAAGGAAGGAAAGAAAGAAAGAAAGAAAGAAAGAAAGAAAGAAAGAAAGAAAGAAAGAAAGAAAGAAAGAAAGAAAGAAAGAAAGAAAGAAAGAAAGAAAAGGCAGAAGGAAGAAAAAGAAAAGAAAAGAAAAGAAAAGAAAATGTGAGCTCCCTGAAAACTACGACCAACAAAAACCTGGATAGATATTTCAAGAAATCATAAAAGAAAACTGTCCAGATCTATTAGAACTAGAAGGCAATGTGAAAAGAGAAAGAAGCCATCAGTCACCTCTTGAAAGAAACCCCAAATTGAAGACATCCATAAGTGCCATAGCCCAAATTAAGAGTTTCTGAGGTCAAAGAAAAAGTACTAAAGTGGCCAGAAAGAGAGTTAAGTACCAAGTAAAATCAGAATCACTAAAAATTATGCTATAATTCCTATAAAGCAGAGAAAATCATGATATACAATAAAGGGCAAAATAAAAAAACTCACAAACAATAACTTTCCATATAAAACTGAAGTTAATCCTGTGGGGAGATAGAAGAGGAAAGAAAAGAAATTAGATTTTTAATAGGATAGAGAATTTTCAAGAAATTCTCATGCAAAGAACAGAACCAAGTAGAATCTTTGAAATGAAAACACAGGAGACAAGAGAAACATAGAAAGGTAAATACATCTAGGCAATTGCAAAGGAATAAAGGATAATGAAGTGCTTACCTTTTAATTTAATAGTGGGAGAAGAAACAAGTGTACCTTCAGAATCCCACTGTTCCCAAGGGTCATGGAGGAAGAGAAAAAGCTAGGGAGTGGCTTTGCTCCATTTTGTGGGGTTTATTAGAATAAAATAAGAGGAAGGAGAAAATACCATAGGGGAGAGGAACTTAATACTTCATTGTCAGTCAATATGCATTTATTAAGTGCCTACCATGTGTCACTCATTCTGCTAAGTGGTACAGATTCAAAGAAAGGGAGCAAACCCTTCATGCATTCCAATGTAGGATATGCCTAAACATTTCATGGAATATTTCTCCTAATCAGGGTGAGTAAGAAGAGTATACAGATGTAGAAGAGGGGCTGAGGAAGGTGATAAACCACATAATCTGAATCATGCAAAGGAGTATTGAACGTATATCACATAATTTTCAAAGGTATCATCAATAATGAAATGCTTTTTGCCAAAAGAAAGGATAGATCAATAAATTGGGTATGTAATTTAGAAAACTAGAAAAGTGAAAAATAAAAAAATCCAACTCCTACAATACACAAAAATATAAACTCTGAAAATCAAAGAAGAGATGAAATTGGACAAAATTAGTTGATAAACAAAACTCTTTTGGATTGGAACTAATAAATTAGGCAAATTTTTAGTTTATTTGGTTTTTTAAATCCTCTTATCCTCTCAATCGTTCTTTCTGTGCGCATACACACACACACGTATATATATATATATGTCTGAAGGGTCTTGGACTCTTTGGAAAAAACTGGGAGTGAATTTTCCTTCTTTGTGAGTGGTAAGTGAAATTATTTATAATAGAACTGGCATGGGATTTCTGCTCCATCTTTGTTCTTTCTCCTTGCAAAGAGGTAAAGGAGTAGGGACTGCTTAGCAAAGTTTTCTAGAGTATGAAAGGGAGAATAAGTGATACAGATGGAGAGGAAAAGAGGAACAAATTAAAAATTGTTATTTTTATTATTAGAATCAAGGATTTCATTGATCTAGGGAACTCCCTGGTGAGCAAATCCCTTCTCCTCATGTAAGTAAACATCTCTGAAGCATGATTTTTAAGCTGGTTGCCAAGAACACTAAAAGTGTAAGTGACTTGCCCAGAATCACACAGCTAGTATGTGTCAGAGGCAGGACTTAAACCCAGGTTCTTCCTGCTTCCAAAGCCAGCTCTCTATCATGGTGTAGTGGATAGACATTTATTACCTGAGTGACCCTGGGCAAGTCACTTAACCATCTCAGTTTCCTCATATGCAAAATGAAGTGGCTGGACTATGATGATTTCTGAGGTCTCTTCTAGGTATAAACTATGATCCGAACACCTGCTCATTATTTTTATCCTGTTCTAGTATTATTCATTCTTACAATGATTATGAGTAGCTTAGCTAACTCATGATACTTTATATGCCTTTATCTCATATGTTCAAAGTATAGAGGGCTGAAGGAATCTGAACATCTGGGCAGTGTCTGTGGAGGGAGGGATAGAATGAGAAGAGTCTGACTGGAATAGAAGGTCTCTACTGGACAGTGGTGGAAGATGAGTTTGGAGAAATTGAGTGGAGTTAGATCAGAGGAAGTCTCCAATGCTGGGCTCCAAAGTCTGGAGTTGATCCAGATGCTTCCTGGCAGTGGAAAGCTTTGGAAGTCCTTGAACAATGGAGTAATATAATGAAAGGCAAACTGATCACAGCTGATGTATGGCCTTGCTATAATCTCATGCAACTAAAACCTAGAGCAAGTATATCAGGGAGGCAGGACTGGATTAGGGTTAAGGTTGGGGTTAACCTCATCCATGGTGCCTTCCCAGAATCTTAGAGCTCAACTATACCCTGAAGATCATTTACCAACCCATACCTAAGCAAGAATGCTCTCTACAATATTTCCAATAAGTGGTGATCCAGCTTCCACTCCAATACCTCTATCGATAGGGAAAGTGGAATCACCATTTACTGAAGCCACCTATTTCACTTTTGAATGGCACTAATGTTTAAGAAGGGTTTTCCTTACATCTTTTTGCGACTTTTCACTGTAATGTCCTTCAAAACAGTTAGTATTATCCTCCCATCTTTTCTTTAAGTCTTCTCCAGGTAAAATATCCTCATTTGTTTTAAATTGATCCTTACATAGCGTGGTCTGCTATTTTCACACTAGCTTCTTCTCCCTCTCCTGAAAGCACATCAACTTCCCAATGCTGTCTGTAAAACATGACCAAGGCCAGAGTTTTACTTGATACTCTTTCCCCCACAAAGTCAACTCCATAAGACTCTCTACCATAAACCTCCCTCTGCCCTGCCACTCTTGCCTCCATCACTCCTATTCTCGTTTCCCCTACCCCAATCCCATTACTCTCACATCTTTGCCATAGAACTTCATCTCCCTGCTATACTCCTCATCTCCCCATTCCCAACTCCCAGCCTTCTTCTCCATCTCCCTAATCATCATCTTCATTCTTCAGATTTCATTTCCCTGCCATTCCCAGTTCTCTACCTCATCCCAATCTCCCATTCCTCCTCCTCTTCCTACACCCACATATGCTCTCCATCTGCATCTTCCATTCTCTACTTTTGCTTTCCTTCTCTCCTCCGAATACTCCATCCTCATTCTTTTTCTCTATCCCCATCTCTGTTCCCTGTGCCTTCCCCCTAACAATCACCCCACTCTCTTTGATTCCCCTCCCCCAGTCATTATCCCCATCTCCCATCATCATGCCCAGCCCCCCAAACCCCTGTTCCTCCTTTGCTGTTCCTGATTCTAGCTACTCTAATTTGATGCATTGAAAGCAGTTCCCTTTAAATAGACCCTCTTAGAAGCATTAGTAATCCTTTGTCTGGAATCTCTGAGCCCCTGCCCTTAGCACACACTACCCCCCCATTTGTTTAAAAGACTTCCCGTGTGCTAATTGAAGGAACTGACAGCATTTTTTTCTGCTCCCACACACACACCCCAGCCTGCTCTGCTCCCAGGACTCAGCTGCATAACCTGACTAAATGGACTCAGCTCTCCCAGTATTCCTTTGCCTGGGAAGAAAAGAGAATTCACCAACCTTCTCAGGTCACCAAGAAACCCATCACCTCCCAGCATGGGGCCTCCCCCCAACTGCTCTAATGGCCAAGCTTGGGGGTGGAGTGACCAGCCAGGATTCTTGTCTCTGTCCAGTTCTCTGGGGGGGGGGGGGAGAGGGGTGAACAGAACCCTACTTACGGATCTAATCAACCTAGGTTCAATCCCGGAACCTGTCACTAATTCTCCTGCACGAGTCACTTTCCCTCTTTGGACACTGGCTTCCTTACCTGCAAATTGGGAATAAATAATTGCATTTTCTAACATGATTTAAAGTATCAGATTTAGATCTTGCATATACAGAGCATACGTTCTACCTAAATGTCAGCATTTTATAATAACAATAATCCTAAAAGAAGTCTGCATCCAGACCCTCTCACCTTTTGCTATATAGACTCCTAGTTTACTGGAGACTTTACAGGACCCAAAGAGATGGCTGACAGAAGAGAGAGACCCCTATCTCTGGGAAGCAAGAAAGACCCTTTACAACCAAGCCCCTCATTTTACAAGTGAGGAAACCGAGGCCCAGAGAGAGAGGAAAGGACTTGCTAAGATGGTAGCAAGCAAGTGGGCTGAAATTTGAATCCAGATTGTTGGTTCCAAATCCAATACTCTTGCCACAAAAGATGCTCCCAACGCTGGGGGGGCTGCTGGGTATGGCTTAGTGGCTACCGCAGTGTTTGGAAGGAGGCAGGGGCTATTGAAATCTCACCAGGAACATTGGCATTGGCTACTGCCCCACGTTGAGTCTCTTACCTTCCCAGTCTGCCCCGATGATGTTGAGTTAACTGCAGAGCAAGTATTAACCTCGGGGGCTGCCTGGTTTGGCCTGTTCTTGAAGTTAAGGGGGGAAAAAAAAGCAGCCGAGATGAGAATTTTGCGCTCCAGCAGCTATTGAAAGATGAGCTAATAAACGGTTAAACTTGAGTAATCACACTCTCCCAGAGGAATGAATGCTTCAAATGGGCTTGGTCAAAAACCTTGAAATTCTAGCTGGCTCCACACTGCCAGCCTCGAACATTTGACGAGATTCATTATAGCCAGGGACTGAATACAAGTGTCTCCTGATTACAGCCCTTCCATTAAAAGTCCCCACCAGTGCCCGCCTTTCCACCAAGGAGTGTCAATCGGATTAAAATCTCAATTCACCCCCAGTCAATTCTCCAGTAACACGATTTCATTAGAGGCAGGCGGGGAGGAAAAGAGGAAGGGGGGGCAGTGATGGAGAGCAAGAGAGAGGGAGATGGGCTCAGGGCTCAAAGGGCTGAAACAGCTGGTGTATAAATTATAAAGTGTACTTTGTATGAAGCGAACACACCTTCTACAGAAGCCACATGACTAATTAATGTGGCGGGGGGCGGCAGGCTGGAAATTGCCCACTCCCTCTCTCCTGCGGCTCGATTAACAACAGGTTCTTCCAAATCTCAGGAAGGGAAAAGATCGTCGTATGAAAATAACATATTAACATACCGCCCGTGAACTGTATCCAATCAGTTCCTTTCCACTGGCGTGTGTACAAAACAATTAAAATCAAATTTATATTGGGCTCCTTTAATATATTCTGGCATTAATATAATCAACATACAAGTGTTCAGAAGTGGGCCCAGCCATTTTTCTGCAGAGCTGAGTGCTTTGTGGTACAGAGGAGAAGAGAGCTGCATGGAGTCTGGAGACCAGGGTTCTGATCCTGGGCTCAGTGCAGTACTTTCTAGGTGACCTTGGGCAAGGCATTGAATCTCTCTGGGCTTCAGGTTCCTCTTCTACTAAAGGAAGGGGGAGGAATGCACAATCTCTAAGATCCCAATGCTAATTCTACGATTCTCCGTATTTCTAGCTACTCAACAAATAAAGGACAGGTTACTCAAAGGGAGGATATTTTGGGCAGGGCAGTGGGTCAAGGTAAGGGGCAGAGAATGGATGCCCTTGGGTTGGAAGCTTTTTGTACCCCACCTGCATCTGTTCTTGTCCCCTCAGTGCCTAGGTTGCTACCTACTGTCTGTCACATCATGAATGTTGGAGTTGGCAGGCCCTTTGGGGGCCTCTAGAGAGAGACATGGAGGACTCTACTAAGATTGTCTTAGGGTGACCCTTGGACTCTGGTTGCAACCTAGATCTGTCACAGCCCAGAAGGACTCCTAGAGACCATCGTTATGATAAGATAAGGAAACTGAGGCTTGAGGTGACTCTTGGGCTCTGGTCTCAAGCTAGATCTGTCACAGCCCAGAAGGACTCCTAGAGACCATCATTACATAGAAAAGGAAACTGAGGCTTGAGGATGAAAACACAAGCTGTTTGCTGCCTCACAGTGTGCATCTCAAAATCAATGTGTCCAAAACAGAATTCATCTTTGCCCCCAAATCTTCTTCTTGCTCCAATGTTCTTATTACTGTTAAGAGAAGTCTAGATCCAAACTACATTATTATCATCTTTTGTCATCTCTAGTCATTGTTCCCTTCTCTCCATTCACAGCCACGTCTCTAGTTCAGGCCTTCATCCCTTCTTACCTGGACTATGGCAATAGCCTTCTAATAGTTCTCTGTGCCTCACCTCTCCCCATTCCAATCCATCCTCCACCCAGCTTTCAGAGTGATTTTCCCAAAGTATACCTCTCTCCATGTTATCCCCTTACTCAATAAACTCTAATGGTTCCCGAACATCTCTAGGTTCAAATAAAAGCTGTCCCCCTCCTTCCTTTTCATTCTTCTTACGTTGACATATCACTCCCTACCATGTGTTCTGGGATTCAGCTACCTTGGCCTACTTCTTTTTCCCCACACATGACTCTCTAGCTTCTATCCCCATGCCTTAACACTGGTCATCCATCATCTTTGGAATTTTCTCCCTTTTCAACCCTATCTCTTAATTTCTCTGTTTTTTTTTTCAAGATTCAGCACAAATTGTATCTTCTCGGGAAGCCTCTATAGTGTCTTTAGCTATTAGTATCTTCCTTTCTAAGATTAACTATATCAGATAGATAGATTGATGATATAGAGAGACAGACAGACAGACAGACAGACAGATAGACAGACAGACAGACAGACAGACAGATAGATAGATAGATAGATAGATAGATAGATAGATAAATAGACAGACTAGATAGATAGATAGAGACAGACAGACAGATAGATGATGATATATAGAGATAGATAGACAGGCAACTAGATAGATAAACAGTCAGAGAGATAGACAGACAGAGAGATAGATAGATAGATAGATAGATAGATAGATAGATAGATAGATAGACAGACAGACAGGTAGATTATATATAGAGAGATATAGACAGGCAGCTAGATAGATAAACAGACAGATAGTGATAGATGATATATAGAGATAGATAGATAGATAGATAGATAGATAGATAGATAGATAGATAATCTTGTATGAACCTACCTATTTACAGACTGTCTCCTCCACTAGAATGTGAGATCTTTATAAAGGCAGGGATTGTTTTTGTCTTTCTTTGGATCTCTAGAACTGAGTACAGTGCCTGACATTTAATAAGTGTTTTGTCTATTGACTGTAATCAGTCAGCATAATACATTTCCCATTTTATAGGCAAAAATTGCAATTGGCAAGTTCCAAAGGAAGCCTATTGGGGGGCTGGTGGGAATATTGAACTGGCACATAGAAAGTCTGGATTCTAATCTACATAATCCAATTTGTACTGATTGGGTGACCTCAGCCAAGTCACATAGCCTTTTTAGACCCTAGCTTTCTCATTTGCCAAAGGACCAAAGTTCCTTCTGCCTCCTATATCCAATGATATTAAGTCCTTTTTATCTAGGTTGATAAAGAAAGGTTTCTCACACAAGCGGTGACATTTGAATTACCCTTGAACAATACATAGAATTTGAACCAGGTGAGGAAGAGGAAGGGCATTCTAGAAGCAGGGGTGAGAGTTACATCTGGGGGACAGTTCATTTTGGCTAAAACATAAGATATAATATAAGAGGAGTAGAAAAAAAAAGTTGAATAGGGACATCGAGGCTAGATTGAAAAGGGCCTTGAATATAAGACTAAGTTGGAGCTTTGTCCTGTAGACAATAGAAAGCAAATGACTGTTTTTGAGCGGAGTAGTGATATGATCTAAGCAATGTGTTAGGAAGATTATGTTGGTAGTTAGTTGATAGAATATTGTTCAGTTGTTTCAGGCACGTCTGAGGACCCCATCTGCGATTTTCTTGGCAAAAACATTGAGGTGGTTTGCCATGTCCTTCTCCAGTTCATTTTATAGATGAAGAACTGAGGTAAATACAGTTAAGTGACTTGCCCAGAATTACACAGCTGGTAAGTGTCTAAAGGCCAAATTTGAACTCAGGACGATGGGTCTTCCTGATTCCCAGCCCAGTACCCTATCCACTGTGCCATCTACCTTCCCAGTGTAATAAAATAGAGGTGGAAAATTCTATGAGGACATCTACAATGTCCAGGCAGTCTGGAGAGAGCCTATAGAAGGATGTTGACAGGAGGAACATTGAAATAATGGAGAAATGTGGGTTTTACGATAGTATGAAGGTAGGTTGAAAACTTGGTATATGGTTGGACACAAAGGGACATACATTTCAATGTCAAAGTCATTCAATATTAACTTGAAAGGAAATCTATAATGGCATATTCCAAAGATTTGTTCTTGGGCTAGTATAGTTAAGTATTTTTGTCAATGTCCTGGCTGAACTTAAGTTGATCAAAATTTTAGGTGACATTAGTTAAGAGGAATAACTAATACAAATCAAATAAGACAAAATTTTAAAGAAATAATTGCAAAGTATTATATTGGGGTTCAAAAAATCAGCTTCACAAGTATAAGATTAGAGTATGTGACTAAATGGTTATTTGTCTGAAATAGAGTAATAATGTATTCTAAGTTCAGATAGAAAGAAACAATGTGATATGTTAGCCAAAAATGCATTCAGGTATTAAGATCCAAGACTGAGAAGGTGATAGTCCCATAGTGCTCTGCTGAAGTAAAATCTACATTTGTAGTGTTATGCTCAGTTCTGGCTACCACTATTTATTTTAGATATAGGGCATCCTTAGGAAGGCAGTCAGGAAGGGCGAGTCAGCTTCATGCCCAATAAGGATTGATTAAAAGAACTGAACTTGATAAGTTTGGAGAAAATAAGACATAAGGGGTATATGACAGTTAACTTCAGGTATTTGAAGAATTGTTGCCTGGTGTCATCTCGAAAAGAAATTTACCTTGTCTAGTTTACTTCCAGAGGACAAAACCAGGAACAATGAGAAAGAATGCCAAAAAGGCAAATTTAGAGCAGCCTTCCTAGAGTTGTTCAAAAGTGGAACAGGGCTACCTTAAGAGGCATCAGGTGTCATTTCATTGGAAATCTTCATAGAATGGTTAGAAGCCACTGATTTGTTGTAACAGAGATATATGGGTTAAAATCCATGGCCTCAGAGGTCCTGGAATATTATGGTTCCCATAGACCCTATTTTTTTAAACCCTTAACTTCAGTGTATTGTCTCATAGGTGGAAGAGTGGTAAGGGTGGGCAATGGGGGTCAAGTGACTTGCCCAGGGTCACACAGCTGGGAAGTGGCTGAGGCCGGGTTTGAACCTAGGACCTCCTGTCTCTAGGCCTGACTCTCACTCCACTGAGCTACCCAGCTGCCCCCCATAGACCCTATTTTTAAGGTATTGTTGGATATAGAAGCAGACTGAGCGGGGCTATGGGGGCAGGCAAAACTGTGAAAACAAGTGGGTCCTGCTTTCTCCTTGAATGGCCATCTCTGATTATTATACCAACTTGAAAGTGAAAGAGAGAGAGATTAGAGAGTCTCAGAAATAACTTAGAAAGCTCAAAGGACAGACCCAAGCTAGGAGATGGGCGATCCTAAGTTTGAATCTGGCCTCAGACACTTCCTAGCTGTGTCACCTGGGTTAAGTCACTTAACCGCTATTGCCTAGCTCTTACCACTCCTCTACCTTGGAACTAATACTTAGTATTGATTCTAAAATAGAAGATAAAGGTTTTATTTTTTTAAAAGGAATAATTTAGAAGATGTATCTCTGAAGAGAAGCAGACATTCTGGGATCCTCATGAAACTTGACAACAGCTCCCAATGCCCAGGGATCAAAGATCCACTTCACCTTATTGTCCTGTAGATAGATGTGACCATCCCCCTCCAAATTTCCTTCCTTCTCCAGTGTGAGACCCTAAGTTATAAATATCTGCCCCAGAGCTGTGTGACATGGGAAAATTTCTTCTCCTCTATGAGCTCTGGTTACCCATCAGTCAAAGGGGATGGTAGGGATAGGTGATCTTAAGGTCTCTCTCAGCTCCAATATTCTAGGATTCTGGAATATCAAGGCTAAGAGGAAAGAGAGGTCATGGGAATGATTTTCAAGTGTATAAAAGGGAAAAAGAGGAAATTGAAGGTGCAAAAAAGAGAGAAGAAGATGAACTGAACCACAGCATCATAGAATGATATCTCTCAGGGGATCCTTAGAATATGGGACCATAAGATTAGAGCATGGAGGGGACCAGATCACTGAATATCAGAGCTTGAAGTCCCTTAAAACATACAACATGGAATCTCATGCCTGAAAAGGTATTCAGTTCTAATTCAAACTTCTCATTAAATAGGGGGACAAAAATTGCTCAAAGAGGAGTGACATACTCATGGTCACACAGTGACTCAGGGGCAGAAGTAGGCACCCAAGATTTCAAACCCCTCAACCAGAATTCTGATACATTGATAAGGAAAAAGAAAAGATGGAGAAGGAAGAATAGAAAGAGGAAGAGGAAAGAAAGAGAATTTAGAAGATAGACTCTCCCTCCCCACAAGGCAGAAAAGTCTTAGCATAACTTCAGCCACTAGCTTTTCTTCTTAGATTCAGTGGCTGCATCTCCTTGGGAAAAATCATAAATCAGCCACCCCATCACTGACTGTAATTAGAAGCAGGAGGTAGTGGGTTGGCCTTGGACAAGTTAAGGAGTGATTTCTGGCTTAGAGTCAAGCTAGGAGACTATTCATTAATGACCCTGGATTCCAGGTTCCTGGGTTGGAGCAGTGTAAATGTCACCTGGAAGGGTTATGGGAAGATCTAGGGAGACCAGCAAGATTGGTAGTCTCAAGAGACTAGAACGAGGAATTGAGTCAAAGGAAAGAGAAGCAAATTCCCACAAGAGAATGGGTAGCTTCAGGGACAGCGTTTCCATCTGTGGATGTATCAATGGTTGAATGTATATTTGCCTGGTAAAAATAAGAATGATGGGTATGGAGCCAGAGGTCTTACCACCTGGGTAATCTTGGGGTTGCTCAATAGCCTCTGTGGGCTTAAGTCTTCTTATCTATAAAATGAGGAGGTTGGACTATGTAGAAGTGGACTTATTTTTCACTTCTGTGATTTGCTCAAGGTCAAAGATTCTATGCTCCCATCTACTGCCTTCCTCTTCTCCCCATCTTTCAAGGCTCACTCAAATCCCAGCTCCTCCATGGAGACTTTCCCACTCCTCCTCAGCTCAGAGTGACTCTACCTTCCTTGTCCCTTAATTGCCAGGTTTCTACGTACAATCTTAGGAGGCGGTATTCTATCACTGAAGGAAAAGTACCAGGATTAGCCCTCAGAAGATCAAGATCTTGGTTCTGCTACTTATTACCTGTATGAACTTGTATAAGTCCCTTCCCTTCTCCATGAAATGACAAGGTAATCTTTGGCATTTTAAGACTGTTGGTACCTGACCATTTAATTACTATCTGGATTTGTACTTTCAATCCTCACCTCCATAAATATGGCTGAGGTTTCCCTGTCTAGACAGGTAGAGATATAGTGTCTTCTGACTTCCATCTGGGGATCCTGTTGGAAAATGCCTCCATATTCACTTTTATTCTCTAAGTGTGAATTATTCAACTCCTTGACAAAGCCTGTGCTGGATATAGGAGCCTTCGACAATGCGGTCCTACCCTGTGATGAAATATCCCATTATAGAGATGAAGAAACTGAGGCCCAGAGAAGAGATTTCCTTTTCCCCCAAGTCAGACAGTACTGTAGCCACCAATAGGATTGAACCCCAAGTCTTCCCAGGTCACAAAGGCTGGGCACTTGATTCATAAATCATAAATCAAGGATGCTTGTTGGAGCACTCAGTGCATTCAGAGCCCCACTTTCATGATCCTTCCTTCACTGGGACCCAAGAAAGGTCCCTCTCCTTTGGTGGTAAAACACTGTCTCCCCAAACCTCAGACTGATGACTGAGCTGTTTGAGGCCAGATATGAACCCATACTACTCCTTCTACCTTATCTTCATTTTATAACCAAGCATGGAATATTAGGACATCTCTGTGAACCATAGAAGAAAGAAGAAAAGATGTGGGCTACCTCAAAAGGTCTAAGTGATACTGCTTATAAAGCATCAGATCTAGAATCCTAAGTTCAAATCTGGCCTCAGATAGTACTATCTGTGTGACCCTGGCCAAGTCACTTACCTCTATTTGCCTCAGTTTCCTCATTTGTAAATGAGCTGGAGAAGAAAATGGCGAACTACTCCAGTATTTCCACAAACACACATATACACTCACACACACACAAATGGGGTCACAAAGAGTGAGGTAGATGGCTGAAAATATGAAAGTCATTCTTCCCTGAGGTGAACACTTCTATGGTTTGGCCAGGACCCCTGCTCTCCCTCCTCAGCTAGCCAGGCAGCTCTACAGTTTGAGCCCCAACCTGATTCATGCATAATCCCAGTCTCCAGGGACCACAACATAATGACCTAGGGTCTGTGAACGGGCTCCCTGATTCAGGCCCAGCTACAGCTGCTCACATCAGACCAGGAAAATCAACTCAGAAGAGGCCACCAAGTGAGCCAGTGATTAATATCCAGCAGACTGACCTAGAGCTCATGATGACTTTTAAGCTTAAACATGGAGGGGGTGTTTTGGAGGGGATGAACTTGGAGGTATGATGTAAATAGACTCCCCAGGGGGTGGCCTGGCTTGACTATAAATATTCCATTCATTATGAGAACGGGAAGCGGGCTGCTCCTACCATAGAACAGGCCTTTTGTCCCCCTGCTCTGAGCTGGCCCCAGCCCTGGCCCCTTCATTACCCTCTCAGTTTATTTAGAGAAAGAACACTAGCTGGCATTTGTCCAGGATTTCCCATCCATTATCTCATTTGGTCCTGACACGAATCCTGAGAGGGAAGCAGGATGAATCCTCAACGAGGGCAGAGTGACTGGAGTCTTGTCCAAGGATGC
>NC_058135.1:236298069-236315569 GCF_016433145.1 Gracilinanus agilis | reverse complement strand
TGCATCCTCCCCCTCAGTCATCTATACCTGGCCCCAGGTGGCTCAGCTTGCTCTGAATAGGCAAGGCAGGGTTGGGGTGAACTGAAGGTTTATACCATCCCCTGGGGCTTCCTTAGCTCCCTCACCCAGATCTGGGATTAAACGTGCTGGGGAGCAAGGGGTGGGGGAGACAAGGTTCAGGTTTCCATACTTTTAGTTTCCCAGAGACTTCTGCCCCATCTCTGGCTTCCTTCAATAAACTCATTCCCCTTCCTCAAAATACTTTCTTTCTGTTCACCAAGACTGGTCTACCTAGGGGCATAGAGAGCCACACTAGGAGATGGGAAGTCCTGGGTTCACATCTGGCCTCAGATACTTCCTAGTATCTCTAGCTCTAGATCTAGATCTTCCTAGTACTCCCAGTGTGACATTGGGCAAGTCACTTGACCCTCTTCCACCTTGGAACCAATATTTAGTCTTAATTGTAAGACAGAGGGTAAGGGTTTAAAAAAAAAGTAGTCTACCTAACTCAGGGGAGACCTCATCTACTCAAAGCAGCCCCTGCCCATTCAGAGTAACATCTGTGGGATGTAGCATTTGCATCCAGAAAATGAGGAACTTGGGTTAGACTTGTGACCCACTTAGGGGATTTTGGGTTCTGAGAATCTTCCCTATAAGTTCTGTGTCTGAGATTACCACCCCCCCCTCAGCTGTACTTTCCCTAAATGTCATATGCATTATTACTTTCCATAGGAATAAGTATTTGTAGTTATCTATAAATGGTCCTACCTACTCTTCCCATTAATTGGGCTTCCCTCTGGTGATGAGCACAGCCTGTGTCATTCTCCCAGCCCAGTCCCTCAAATAGACTCCCCAACTCCACCCTACTGCCTCCCCAACCTAAAGGGCTCTCATTAACTTGACTGTGTTGGCCATAGGAGGTCTCTCTGCTAGTGACATATGCTTCCAGAAGGGGCTAGTCAAGGGTGGTGACCTCAAGCAATGGCCCTTACAAAGTCGGAATGAAGAAAGGCCTGATTGAGATGGTAAGAGAGGGGGACTAGGGCCATCTTGGAAAGGCTAAGGACCTGATGGGAAGAAAGACCAAGTCACTCCATGAGACTTGCTGGCCATTGGTAGATGGTAACTCCAGATGGGACCTGCTTTTCCCTGGAGTGGGCCTAGACAGAAGAAAGGTAAGGAGAATGAAAACAAGCAGAAGCATTGGCAGAGCCTGGGGTGGGACTGACAGGGAAGTGGCAGGCGGTCTATGCTTTGTCCTGAAGTAACCTTCTCTCAGGAGGCAAGGTGACCATGGAGGTAGGATAATGCAAGAGTAGAAAAACACAGACTAGATTTGAAAACCTGACTTTACCTCTGAGTTTTAATACTTAATAGCTATGAAAACACTCTAAAGGAGAGGAAATAATACTGGCCCTATTGACCTCAACAGTATGGCACCTCTTAGGTGTCCCAGACAAACCTCTGAAACCATAAGTTTCAGAAAAATGGTCAATCTACATTGATGAAGGGAACTTCCACACCAAGAGTACCCTATACTAGTAAAATGGTAATTAAGCCCACTCCAAAACTCTTTTTCACAAGTGTTATAAGAAAAGCATTTTGTAAGCTCCAAAAATATGCAAATGTGAATTATTATGAAGGATTGTTTTGCAATGGATAGGTTGCCAGGCCTAGAGTCAGAAAGACTCCTCTTCCCAAGTTCAAATCTGACCGTAGACACTTACTAGCCATGAGACCCTGAGCAAGTCACTTATCTCTGTTTATCTCAGTTTCCTCATCTGTAAAATGAGCTAGAGAAAGAAATGACAAACCACTTCAATATCTTAGCCAAGAAAATTCCAAATGGTGTTACAAGGAGTCAGACATCATTAAAACCACTGCATATCAATAGCAATGAAGGATTGGGTAAAGACAGCACCCCCATGTATAAGTGCATGAATGTACTAGCTTATTATAATGACCTTAGGCTGGCCCCCACAAGGTCAGAAACATGGAAAACATGGTTCATATTACAAGAGAGAGGACCATTAAATGGAACCGTGAACTGGTCATTCTGCAAAGCAAGGAAAAGAGAGCTGAATTAAAATCTTCAGACACTGTTTCCCATCCCAGCAATAGCAATACCATTTATTCACTGAATGGCTTTAGACACTTTCCCTTCCCTTGCTGGACTTCAGCTTCCCTCTATGTAAAATGAGGGGGTTGGATCAGATGACCTTTAAAGTCTCTTAAAATTCATCTGTGATTTCTTAGGATATGCCTACATATAATCCCCACTCAGTGCACAGAATAGAGCCACCAGACCTCATGGAAAGGGAAGCAAATTTTAGACAGGCAAAGGGTAAATGGTGTCAAGAGAAGGATGACAAAAGAAGGGAGCTGAGGGATGGTCAGAAGGTCAGAGAAGACATAGAATGAGATCAGTCTTAAAGGATGAGAATCTTCATGGCAACCTCCTCACCAAATATGAGGCCATGAAGATGTCTGTTAGATGCCTCCCTGAATCCCCAGTTAAACTCTGGACCCCAGAAAACTGGAAAGCCCTATGAGATCTAGATCATAGAACCCTACTAATTGTAAACTTCATGAGGGCAGAGACTAGGTCTTGGCTATAAACCATCTTCTTTAGTACTCAGAACAGAGCACTTCATGCAGAAGGAGCTACTTAAATATTTTTGAATAGTTGAATGAATATTGAACTAGAGGGTGTTCTAGTAGGATAGAGTTTGTCCCAAGCCAGCATTTGCCAAGTTCTGATTTTCTTTAGAGAGTATATCCTAGTTTATTAACATACCTGACTAATGCCAGGGCAAACAGAAACTTCTATTGTTTGCTAAGTCTCCTTGGAGCTTGTGAAATCTTTATAGGGCTTTGATTCATAAACCCCTTCCATTTTTAAAGCTTTGCAGAGTGCCATACCCATCAAATTACCAAAAAACCTTTTTATAGAATTAGAAAAAAATTATAACAAAGTTCATCTGAATGAACAAAAGATCAAGAACATCAAGGGAAAATAATGGGAAAAAATGTGAAGGATGGGGGCCTGGCAGTACCAGATCTTAAACCGTACTATAAAGCAGTGGTCATCAAAGCATTAAGGTATTGGCTAAGAGACAGAAGGGAGGATCAATGGAATAGACTTAGGGGTAAATGATCTCAGTAAGCTAGTGTTCGATATACCCAAAGATCCCAGCTTTTGGGACAATAACTCACTATTTGACAAAAATTGCTGGGAAAATTGGAAAACATTATGGGGAAAATTAGGTTTAGATCAACATCTTACACCCCATATCAAGATAAATTCAAAATTGGTAATTGACTTAAATATAAGGAGTGAAATCATAAATAAATTAGGTGAACATAGATTAGTATACCTGTCAGATCTTTGGGAAAGGAAGAAATTTAAGACAAAGCAAGAGAGAGAGAACATCGCAAAATGTAAAATGAATGAGTATGATTATATCAAATTAAAAAAGGTTTTGTACTAACAAAACCAATGCAACCCAAATTAGAAGGAAAGCAACAAACTGGGAGAACATTTTTATAATAAAACTCTCTGGCAAAGGTTTAATTTCCTAAATATATAAGGAACTAAGTCAAATCTACAAAAAAATCAAGCCTTTCCCCAATTGACAAATGGTCAAGGAACATGAATAGGCAGTTTTCACAGGATGAAATCAAAACTATCAATAAGTACATGAAAAAGTGTTCTAAATCCCTCCTGATTAGAGAAATGTAAACTAAAACAACTCTGAGGTACCACCTCACACCTAGCAGATCGGCCAATATGACAGCAAAGGAAAGCAATAAATGTTGGAGGGGATGTGGCAAAATTGGGACACTAATACACTGCTGGTGGAGTTGTGAATTGATCCAACCATTCTAGAGGGCAATTATGTCTGCCCTTTGATCCAACCATACAACTGCTGGGTTTGTACCCCAAAGAGATAACAAGGAAAAAGACATGTACAAAAATATTCATAGCTGCACTCTTTGTGGTAGCAAAAAGTTGGAAAATGAGGGAGTGTCCATCGATTGGGGAATGGCTGAATAAATTGTGGTATATGTTAGTGATGAAATATTATTGTACTGAAAGGAATAAAGAAATAGAGGAATTCCATGTGAACTGGAAAGACCTCCAGGAATTGATGCAGAGCAAAAGGAGCAGAACCAGGAGAACATTGTACACAGAGACTGATACATTATGGCACAATAAAATATGATGAACTTTTCTACCAATAGCAATGCAAATGACCCAGAACAATGCAAAGGAACTTAGGAGAAAGAATGCTATCCACATCCAGAGAAAGAACTGTGGAACCAGAAATGCCTTAGAAAAATATATGATCCACCAAATAGTGTGATAGGGATGCCATTTAACTGGGTCCATGAATGGGATTCCTCCATTGCAAGACTGCCACGTGCCTTCCAGACCTTGCATCTAAACTCATGCCTCCAAGCACAGAAAAGCTACATAGTCTGACCTTTGAGATTTCTTCCAACCTCAAAGTTGACCTTGGGGACCATCTTGGAAAGTCCTGATTAGAACTGCCTTCTTGTGTGAAAGGAGGGAGTTAGAGGGAAACGATCTGGCTTTCTAATTAGATTGGAGAGGGAGACAGGGAGGAGGGAGGGGGAGGTAGAGAAGCAAGTGGCCTCTGTGAATGAACATCTGTAGAAAATTAGGAATTGGGCCTGGTTTCATATGGGAATTATTAGAAGGGAGGGCTGAGTCCTCCTAACCATAGCTGCCCCTGGGAGCTTCATTTGGTCTATGCCTCCTGGACCAGTGATTCAGCATGAGGTGAGGGAGAAAGGGGGAGGGGGGAAGAATTATTCCAGAGAATAAGTTTAAGGACTAATATATACATTGCCATTTGTCATCCCCTGCTGCTGGACCACATTTCAAGAGGGAGCCCTGAGTTCTCTGGCCTTCCTGGCAGCCTCGAGGCTCTCCCCTACGGTATTTCAGAGTGGTGACAGGGGGCTGTATTTTACCCATCTCCTGTTTAATTTAGTAAGCCCAGGTATGATGATGGGAATTAATTAGGGGAGGGGTGGAAGTGCAGTGAGTAATACACTTTTGATATTCACTTTCAAGGTACATTTATATCTATTGATCTATAAATACTTGCGGTAGATTTATGCAAATGTGATATACTGGCAAGGCAAGGCATTACAGACAATTTGCAAGGGTGTTATGGCGTAAATCTCCATTTAAGGCATCTAGCAGCGGCATGAGTGAGTTAGAGCTCAGTGCTCGAACCTCTGGGCAGAAAAGAAAAGAGAGCAGCTATACCCAAAGGAGTAGGAGGCAAAAGGCCTGGGATGCCAACATCTCTGGACTCCTGTACTGCTCCTCATCACTGGTCACATTCAGGCTCTGCTCGAAGGTTTCAAGAGATGAAGAGTTTATCACCTCCATGACACTTTGAGATGGCTCCAACCATTAGTAAACTTGTTTTTATATCAAGCCAAAATCTGCCACAACTTCTCTCCCGTTGTTCCTAGTTTTATCCTCTGGGACAAAACAAAATGTTTTGTTTTGTTTCTTCATTTAAAAGACCTTTAGCTTCTGTCTTAGAATCAGTACTGTGTATTGTTTCCAAGGTAGAAGGGCTAGACAATGGGGGTTAAGTGACAGGCCCAGAATCATACAGTTAGGATGTGTCTGAGGTTGGATTTGAACCCAGGATCTCTTGTCTCTAGACCTGGAGTTCTGTCCACGGAGTCACCTAGCTGCCCCCTAAGCAAAATGTTTCTAATCCTGTCTTCCTCCTCCTCCTTTTCCATCTTCTCCTCTTCTTCTCTCTGCCTCCTTCTCATGCCTATCCTATTAAAAGGCTGCATGTGGCTGTAGGTCTGACAGCTAAAAGACTTGGCCTCTGCTATTTACTCTCTCCATGACCATGGGTGAATCATCTCTTTTGTCTGCAGCTCCAGACATATCATCCTAGAGCTAGACATTAGAGACAAATCTCATTAAGAGGCATTTTAATGATCATTGAGCACACACATACACATACATACATGTACACAGACACACCTTGCCCTCATTTTATAGATTATAAAAGTGAGAGGGACAGGATGGGGTAAGAACTATCTGAGATCATTGACATGAGCATCTAGTGAGTCAATAAAATTTGGCATTTGAATAGGTTATCCTGATGGACTTGGCTTGGAGATGGAAGCCTTGAACTCCCAAATACTTTTATTTAAAATACCTGGAGATTTTTAAGGTGAGATGATCCTGGGCTTGAATTACCCCCAAAATTAATTCTATTCATGTCCAGATATAGGAAAAAACATTCTATGGGACCAGAGGGCAGAGTCAAGATCATAGAGTAGCAGAAAGCCAGGCAGTAAGAAACCCCATCCCAAATTCCTCCAAACAAATCTAGAAAATGCACCAGACTTCATGAAGTCCAACGTGGAAATCCAACATTCCACGGGATGCAGTTAATTAAGTAATCATTAGTGTGATGTAGGAGATAGTGCCTTGAGATAGGAATGAGGAGATCTGAACTCTGTCATTCATTTTCTGTATGACCTTGGGCCAGTCCATTCTTCTCTTTGGACCCAGGATTCTTCAACTATATGTAACAGGGTTGGACTGATGGTGTCCAAGGTCTCTTCCAGCTCTGACATTCTATGAATGAATGAGAATTTAATTACTTATTATGCATAAAGCACTGTGTTAGCTCTGGAAATTTATAAATAGAAAACAGGTAGTCCTTGTTTTAAGAAGCTCACTAATAGAGGGAAACAATAATTATAGGAGGTTTCATTTGCAAATCAAATAGAAAGGCTGAGTGGTCCTTAGGTTGCCTCAGCAAAGTAGATGGTATCTTCTTCAGTGTCATGTCCATTAAGAAAATCATATCTGTTTCTGTTGCTGAACATTTTGAGAGCACCAAGCACCATGGTAAAAAGAACTTTCTTTTCTGGGTCTTCATTAGCTGTAGTTTGTGTGCTAAGGTTCACTTTCAACCCTGACATTCTAATGTTCTGTGATTCTATGTCTGTGATGTGTCTGTTATGTACCCCGTCCTGGACTAGACCCTGAAAATCATAAGAGCTAGAACAGAATTTGAGTTTAGAAACCATAGGATGCCTTCTGACTAGGCTATAAGGAAGAGGATTGTGGGATAACCATTTGCAAGGTAGCACTTGACTCAAATAGAGGACTGAACCTTGTTGCTTAAATCTGGAACAATTCTATAGATATGCACATTTTATAGACCTTATCCCAAGTCATCTCCTTCACTCTCTTCCTTTAGCAAAGTGCTCTAGACATGAACCCATGTCCTATAGGGCTGAGAGCCTTGAATGGGCCTGGAGAGTCCCCCTCTTCTAGCCCTGACATCTGGCTGTTGGCCCCACCATGTTTTCAGGAAGAAGCATGCATAAAATATTTTCTCCTTGCATCTGGCCCAGTTTAGCTGGGAGACAAGAGACAGAAGTTAGTCTACAGAGCATAGAGGACCATGGATAGATTTCAGGGGTTCCAAGAACTTGGATGGGGGAAAATGAAATCTTTATTTTCACTAACCTCTAATTGAAATCCAGCATTTCCTTTCATTATTTTTTTTAAACCCTTAACTTCTGTGTATTGGCTCCTTGGTGGAAGAGTGGTAAGGGTGGGCAATAGGAGTCAAGTGACACAGCTGGGAAAGTGTCTGAGACCGGATTTGAACCTAGGACCTCCAGTCTCTAGGCCTGACTCTCAATCCACTGAGCTACCCAGCTGCCCCCATTATTTTTTTAAATAACAAAAACATTCTCAAAGGAAGTCCTTAGGCTTCATTGGATTTCCAAAAGGGTCTAAGACCCTGGACCAAAGAATTGGGTGATGGAGAGTTTATTAAGCACTTACTAAGTATCATGCACTGTGCTAAGCATTAGAGACATAAATACAAGCAAGCAAGAGAGTCCCTGCTCGCAAGGAGTTTCCATTCTAATGACAGGAAACAACACATTAAGTGTGGGTGAGGGGAGACTAATGAAAGCAGTTGGGTTGGGAGCTAGTGGTCCTGAAGAGAGATGAGGCCTGATTCTCAGCAAGCAGGATGAGACCCTGGCTAATCTACCTGAACCCTGTCTGATTCCAGAGGTGGTATCAGGAACTGGCCAACCCAGTGACAGACCTACGTCTTCTGACTCCAGGTCCTATATAGTCACTAATAAACTCTACCACTTCTTCTGTGGAAAGCTGACATCAAGGATTCATGATTTTCTTAGCATGTATATTTTTAGCAACCATTTATTAAACACCCTCTATGTGCCAGACACTATGCTAAGTACTTTACAAATGTCATCTCACTTGATCCTCACAACAATGCTTGGATATAGGTATTATTTTTCCTCATCTACAAAATTATGATAGTAATACTTGGACTGCCAACCCCTATGGGTTTGTTTGAGGAAGGCTCTTTGCAAGAGAAACATGTACAAGAGAAACATGACTTCTGCTTCTTCATTTTATCCCTCCTCCTCCTCCTTCTCCCCCTCCTCCTTTTCTTCATCTTCCTCCTCCTTCTTCTTCTCCTCCTTCTCCTCCTTCCTCTTTTCCTTCTCCTCTTCCTTCTTTTTCTCCTTCTCCTCCTTGTTCTCCTCCTCTTCTTTTTCTTCCTCTCTTCCTTCTCCTTCTTCTCCTTCTCTGCCTCCTCCTCCTTCTCTTTCTTTTTCTTCTTCCTATAGTAGGCAAATTATTAGATTTTTTTTTTTAGTCAAGAAGACTTAAATCCAACTTCTTCTACCAAGTTTTGTGAACTTCAGCAAGACATTTAAACTCGGTTCCAGTTTCCTTATCTGTTCTTGTGAGGATCAAATGAAACAATGTATGTAAGATACATTGTATACCTTAAAGCACTATATAAATGCTGCCTATTATGAATAAATCTACCTCATTTTATCTTCACAATAGCTCTGTGATATAGGCAGCATTGTTGACATTTGAAAAAATGAGCAAACTATGTAGATAAAATCTTATACCACCCTCATTGAAATATAAACCATTGAGAATGATGATGAAGGTTCATTTGCCATATCACTCTTACTCAAGATTCTTCAGGGTCTCCTTTTTTCCCCAAAAGACTCCTAAGCTTGGCATTTAAAGCCCTTCTCAACTTGACTTTGATCTATCCAAACTCATTTTGCACTCCTTTACCAAAGCCCTTGTGGCAGCTAGGTGGCTCAATGGATAGAGTGCCCATCTTGGAGTCAGAAATATGCAGCTTTCTGAGTTTAAATGTGACCTCAGACATTTATTAGCTGTATGAGACCAGGCAAGTGATTTGATCTGCTTGCCTCAGTTTCCTCATCTGTAAAATAAGCTGGAGAAATAAATAGCCAACTACTCCACCATTTTTGCCAAGAAAACCCAAATGGGGTCACAAAGAGTCAGACATGACTGAAAAATAACTGACCAGCAACAAAGTCCTTAACAATGTCAAACAATGAAGCTGATGCTATTTTATCAGTGGAAATGACAAGCAAAGGTATTACATCTGTAATGCTGCTGCAGCCTAAGGGCCATAATGACTAAGTTGATCTATAAACCTTCAGCATATGTTGTTTCCCTCATTAGAATGTGAGTTCCGTGAGGGCAGAGATTTTCTTACTATTCTTTTTGTATCTCAGGAGTTGGCACATTGTTTTGTCCATAGAACATGCTTAATAAATGCACTATTCATTCAAAATATCAATTTCATTATTGATTCCAGTCAACTTGGCCTACTTGCCTATACCCCAAACCAAGTACTTCATCTCCTATATCCTTACTTTTGTATAAATTGTTCTTAAACCTAGAATACATTTCTTCTTACCCTCCTATTAAAGCCTTTAGATTCCTGTTAGTGAATTATACAACCATGTTTATTTAGAAGCTTAGAGGTTTTTTAAGCTAGGAGATTATAGGAGTTGATAGAGATAGAGGTGAGTGAAACCTCATGGAAAGGGTTTCTAAAATTTACTTAATAAATATTATTTAATAAACTAATATGGGGGCTCAGAGCTAATTTACTAACTAATTAAAGCTGCTTTGATTTTTTTGAAGATTTTGAGATATCAGAACATACCCTTTGATTACCTTAGAATTGGAGAAAAGGGGGAAATATATATAGTAAAGAATCAAGTAGCAGCAGTCCAAGAAGTATAAGTTTGGTTTGGTTGTTGGCTAGTGTATTTATTAAACTCTTACATGAACTATATGTGGAGTGACAGTCTCTAGCTTCTGTTACACAAAAAAATGAAAAATTTGGGTTTTGTTTTAGTAAGAAAAAAGAATCTTTAGCTTCCTTCAAGGCTCAGTTCCTATGTCACCTCTTACATGCAACCCTTCCTGATCCCTTAAGTTATTTCTGTTCTTTCCCTCTTCAGATTATCTTGTGCTTATGTAGCTGCATATTTCTATATCCTCACAAGAGAATGTAAGTTCCTTGAGGGTGAGGACTGATTGTCATTTGGTCTTCATATCACTTATCTTGCACAGTACCTTGCACATAGTAGGCACTTGATTAATGCTTATCAAATTCAATCAAGCTGAATTATCTTGGTATATCCCTTGGTTCTAACACAAGGTAGATACTTTAAAAATCTCTGGGGACTGGCAATGAATGAATGGATGGATGGATGGATGGATGGATGGATGGATGGATGGATGCTCCTGGAAAGTCCTGCTTTGCAATGTCCTAAGTACCGTACCCTGGGTCAGCTTTCTAGGCAGATGGAGCCAGTGGAGTGAACATTTTGCCTTTGACTGCAGTCAATGTCCAGACCCTGTTCCCAATATATTTCCCTCTAAGTAGCATCCATAACTATCTCACCAAGGGGCAGCCGATACAATCCCTGGAAAGAGCCCTCTAATTAAGGCTACTTGCAACACGTAAAAGTGATTTCTTTTCCAATATGGAGGTTCAAGCCCTCTGTTGTACCTACCACCTGTGGCCCATATTGGCAGAGCTAGGGAGACTGACACTGCCTTCATCTCATTATAACAGCTGTTGGGGCCAGGTTCTTTTCCTTTAGTTATCACCCCAGGGAAAGGGAATACCTTGGTAACAGCAATGCTTCTGGGAAGCAGCTGAGCCTGCCGGGCAATTCTTTTATCTCTGGTATTTCCTCTGGTAATAGGATGGCCCCTGCCTCTGCTTTACCATGCCCACAGCCCCAAACAGATCCAGCTAGTAAAACTCCCAGAGTCCTCTCTCCCAAAGGAAAAGTGATAGGATAATAATAGTGATGGTGGCTGACATTTTTATAGGGCTTTAAGATTTGCAAAGGACTTAACATATAAGGATACACTCTATGAATGTCTTACCAAGCCCTAGAGAGAAAAGAAACTCACGGAGGAGAGTAAAACATAGTTTTCCCTGATATATCCATGGGCTGAGTCAGTACACTGAGTCCAAAACAGCTTCCAACTCTTGAACCCACATATCAATATATTTCTCCATCATTTCTGTCCCTGTGGAATTATAGCTGGTCGTCTTCCCAATAAGTCATCTCCTACAATTGGACTTCATGTTAGGATGGAATTTCCCAAAAAATATTTCTCATATTTGCACAGTATTCCATGGCATTTCATAAATATTACTAGTGAGTAGATTCTGGATTCTTGAAAGTATCTGACCAAGTAGCAGCTAGGAGGCACAATGGAAAGAAGGCTAGTCCTGGAGCTGGTAGGACCTGGATTCAAATTTGACCTTAAACATTTCCTAACTATTTCACCCTGGGCAAGTCCTTTAACCTTATTTGCCTAACTCTTGCCCTTCTATCTTGGAGTTATTACTGAAACAGAAAGTAAGGATTTTAAAATAAAGAATGTATCCAACCAAAGCCCATCTTAAAATTCTTATAATTTCATAAGTACCTTTCATTGATACTAATAATAAATAATTTCCACAAACACAAAGAGAAGGGCTGTTTCATCACCTGCAACCACATAGAATCATGGAGTTCAGGGATATCAGTGGGAAGGTCTTCAGAGTTGGTCCTGATGGAGTGGAGAAAGGGGACCTGAGATATTTCTAAAGAGTGGGATGAGGCTGAGATCCTCAGTCCAGGAACATTTCTGGGAATGGGAAAGGAAGGAAATAATATAGACTGCAATGCCTGAGCCCTTATGAGAATTCTTAAACATGAGCTTTTCCACTTTCATGTTTCGGCCTGGAAAATATTTTCCTAATGTCCTGTTAGGGTAAGGAGTGCCCCCCAAGAATCACTTTAAATTGCACAGGTGAGTCTTCACCTGAATGTCATGTGAGATAGAGGGGAAAAAATCCACTGAGAAGCTTTTGCCCCAATCACATAAAAAAGACAGAACAAGAGGAGGAGATCAGGTTTTAGGGCAAAGGGTGCCCCTTCAGGCTAAATAAGTCACCTGCCCATCCTGTTGAGGAAAGATCAAGGGAATCATAGAGGAAAAAAACTAAGAATATTTAGGAGAGAAATTCTGATCTGAGACAGACAAAAAGTTGTTCTTGCATCTCCTTCCCTGATAACTTAGGGAGCCATGCCTCTGGCTCCTTGGAAAAGAGAAGATGAAGAAAGGAAGAGAAAGAAATAGAGAGAATGATGGGAAGAGATAGGAATAAAATAGTTTAGGAGTATAGAGAGAAGGAAGAGGAAAAAATGAGAAGGAAGATGAGAAAAGAATGAAGAAGAATGCAGATGAGAAGAGAAAGAGAGGAGAGAAAAATAGAAATAGGGAAGGGAAAGAGAATGATACATAGGAACATCCTGGGCAAGACACTTCTGAATATCCTCATCTATAAAATGGGATTTATGGTAGAATACAGTTTCTTGGGAGTAGGAATTGTTGCATTTTTTGCACTTATGCCCCCCCAGTGTTTAGTAGAGTGCCTGGCATATAGTAGACACTTAATAAATGCTTGTTGGTTGATTGGATGATTTATAATACTTGTATCAACTCCCCCACAATTTATTGTGAGAAAATTGCTTTGCAAACAGAAATCTGAGCCATCATTGTTTTGTCAGTTTTTAAAGGGTATTGCTCAAAAGGCACTCTTGCTTCTCACATTTTTAAAAACCTCTTACCTTTTGTCTTAGAACAAATACTGTTTTGGTTCCAAGGCAGAAGATCTTTAAGGACTCTGACAATGGGGGTTAAGGAAGAAGAATGGGAGCATGAGAGAGGAAGTCTGGACTACAGCCTAGGGAGGGATAAGACATGGCTAGCCTGAGCACCATCCTTAATAAAAGCCTGGTGATTGATTGATTGATTGATTTTTTTGATTGAGCATTGATGAGCATTGATAGATGCTCATAACAGTTAACCCTGGACCATTAAGAGGTTAAATTATATTCAGTTTGTTCTTTTGACAGAAGTCTGTGATACCATTCATAAAGGATGTTTTAAATGAAACCTTAAGGAGGTTGTAGGGGAGAAAGAGATAATGTTCAGTAATCAGGAAAATTCATTTCCCCTAGTGTTCTGCGTAGTTGTTTTCCTCAAAATTTAAATCATTTTAGATCACTTCGGTCAAGTGTGTATAAGAATTTGAAGGTAGAAAGAAAAGGAAAAGTTTGATAGCAAATAGACCTATCTCATCATGGAATGGGCTGCCTGGGGAAGCAGCAAAATCCTCGTTGGAGATCCTCAAGCCAAGGTTGAATGATTGCTTTTGGAGTATGTTTCTGAGTGGGATTCTTATTCAATTCTGGATTAGACCAGAAAGCCTATGAGGTCATTTTTTGACTGAGATTCTGCAACCCTAGTGGCTTTAGAGATTATTTTTCCAAGGGCAGCTTGGTGTAGCACAGTGGGAAAAGTGAAGGCCTAGAGTCAGAAAGAACCTGGGTTCAAATCTGACCTCAGATACTTCCTATCTATGTGACTCTAGGCAAGTCACTTAACCTCATTTTCCAGCCCTTGTTGCTCTTATATCTTAGAAATGATATGAAGACCGAAAGGTGTGTGTGTGGTGGGGAGGATTATTTATCCAAATCCCTTCTACAGAGGAGGAAACAGGTCCAAAATTGGAAGGAGTAATACTAAGGTGGATAGCAATGTAAGATTTCTTGATTCTACTGCACTTGTTTTTAATAATCTTTCTTCCACATCATCTTATCCCTTCCCTAGTTTCATGGGACAGACAGTGAGTCTTTGCCTTTAGAATGGTTCTTCCTTTGCTGTTTTGTAGGTTCTGTGCCTGCCAAGGACTTTCTGAGGCTTGGTTTAAGTGGGACAAATTTTTCTGACAAACCTTCATTTCTTCTCATCTACTTCAAAGAATGATCATTTCATGATGTCATAGTAGAAAGAATATTGGATGTAACCTGAGTTCAAATCCTGGGAAACCTTGGACAGGTCATTTAACCTTTTTGAGTCAATCTCATTTGACTAACATCTAAGAGTTCTAAATCTATGATCCTCTAGACCAGTGGTTCCCAAACTTTTTTGGCCTACCACTCCCTTTCCAGAAAAAAAATATTACTTAGCCCCATGGAAATTAATTTTTTTTATTTTAATAGCAATTACTAGGAAAGATAAATGCACCTGTGGCCATCACCACTTTTCTGGATCACTGCAGCACCCACTAGGGGGCGGTAGCGCCCACTTTGGGAATCACTGCTCTAGACAAATGTTCAAAATGGTAAACCTCCCCCATAAGACAGGTAATATGCCTTATTATCTCTGTACACTTGCCCTCCTTCCCCTTGCTAAGTTCACAGCCATCTTGCTCAAAGTAGAGTCTCAGGAAACATTTGTTGCTGGTATGGAGAGGGAAGTAAAATAGCTAACTTTGGCCAATCAGGCTCAGGCTTCATGATGATTGGCTTGGACCTAGGGAGTGAGGGGAAGAGGAGAGAAGTGAGAGTTCTCAAATAATGGCCTTGTCTGATATGGTACTACTTGATTGGTAGACACTGGGTAGTTCCAGAAGAAAAAAAGAAGAAAGGAAGCTTATGGCCTTGGAAATCTGAAGACAAGAAATACCATTTGAAATCTGGGTTCTTGCTCCAGCCTTCCCACTCTATATTTTCTGCATGACCCCTGAGCTTCAGGTTGCCTCCTCTGTAAAATGTGGGACATTATATTAAACCAGGGGTTCTTATCTCCTTCATGGCATGGACCCTTTTACCAATCTGGGGGACACCTGAAGACCCCTGTAAAAATAATGCTTGTTTGTTTTTAAATAATGGAAGGAACCACTAAATTTTTTTAAATTTTAGTGAAAATAAAGATGTAATTTTTTCCCCATCCTAGTTCATAGACACCCCCCCCCCCCCGCAATCTAAATTTGGCCCAGGATTAAATGATCTCTAAAGTCTCCAGCTATAAAATTCCATAATGGAGGAAAAACAGTTGCCAAACAGCCCCAGCTGCTGGGACACCTTAGTAATAAACACAACATAAATTCAGTAAGTAACCCCAAGTTGTCACCATTGACTACTTCTGTTTAGACTCCTCCCATTTTTCTTATATTCCTTTTCCTCCTATCCCCCTTCATGCACTAGAAAACATTTCTTTCTTATTTATAAAAAGGGGGTTGGGGAGAGAGAAGGGGGTAACTGGTGGGCCCCTCTCCTCTTCCCAATTAAATAAAGCCTGTATGAACAGAGCTAATATTAGTTTCCTGATTTATAAAAGCCAAATGGATTAATGGATCAGCTCATTCATAGCCTGGGGGAACAAAAAGAAAATCTTCAATACCTCTGTGCACATTGAGAACAGGAACAATGAGGGTCTTTAGAAAGCAGAAACCTAATTTGGGGGAATCAATTACTCCCTCAGACTCTGCCTCTCTTGCCTCTACGTTTCTGGCTTCTCAAGCTCGCCTCTCCTTCTCCCTCTAACTCTCTCTGGCTTTGACTATAGCTGTTTCAAAGGAGATTTCCTGGGAGCTAAAATTTAGAAAACTCTTCACCTCGTCTTAGTTCGTCCATGTCCCACAGATTCCAAGGTAGCGTTTGTGTGTGGTATTGATAGGAGTGGAGGGGTTGGGGGATTGGGGAAACATAGAAGGTAGGTACCTGTATATCCCTTGGATTTTTTTTTTGGGGGGGGGGTTGTTGGTTGGTGGTGAAGATACGGATCCCATATAATGTTACGGGGAGAAGAAGGGAGAAAAGGGGGCTTGTCCTTCCTTCTCACGCATGTCGAGTCAGGACATTGCAAATAAAAAAGCTTGTATGTATTTGAGGAGTTGGGGAGGTGGCAAGGCTAAACTAGTGGAAAAGATTAAAGGGAAAGGTTCTTGCTCAGTCTGAGCCCAAGTCGGTAAAAAGCAACCCCAAAGGAAAGGTGGCGCTGTCCCCCTACATCTCGAGAGGTCGCCCCTCAGCCTGGAGAGGCCCGGCTCCCTCTTTGCCCTACCTAATGAATTGTTCCAAGTAGTTCCCCTCCCCCACTACTGCTGGGCTTTGCCCTCTGCTCTGGCCGGCCACTAGAGTATGGGGAGAGGGGGTGCTGGGAGAGTGGCAGGGGCTTATTTCCTTCGAAGCACGTGTGTGTGTCAGGCGCTCCTCTCCTCCCCGCCCGCACAGGCGGCTCGGCGCGCACGAACACACACACACACACACACACACACACACACACACACACACACACAAAA
Source organism: Gracilinanus agilis (assembly GCF_016433145.1). Lineage (NCBI taxonomy): Eukaryota > Metazoa > Chordata > Mammalia > Didelphimorphia > Didelphidae > Gracilinanus > Gracilinanus agilis. Next base: position 236,298,986 of record NC_058135.1, on the reverse strand, counting down.
TCACTCACACACACACACACATACACACATACACTCTCTCACACACTCCGGCTCCGCTTTTGTGTTTTGTCAGAATTAATGAGAAAAGTTCCCTTGCCCTAGGGGTAATTAGTGTCCTTGGAGTTAAATAAGCTAATACTTAGGCACCTCTGGCACAGGCAATTATGTTTGTGTATTGAATAATTGATTCAAAGAGGGGGGGAAGGGCCGCTAATCAGATCTGAGCATAATGAATTGATTTAATTAACAGGGGAATCTGAGGGTCCCTGGGAAATGCGGGCGTTTATTCAGCAGCCGGAGAGGGCAGAGGCACATAAATTGCGAGCGGGCGGCGGCGGCTGCTTCTTCGGCTCGGGCTCCGGCTCCTCCTCGCTCTCTCGCTCGCGGTCCCTGGCCGCCGCCTAGCCAGCCCGCCGCCAAGCAGCTGCTACTGCCCCGAAGCGAGCCAGGCTCCGAGCTCTGGGCTCTGGGCTCCGGGCGCTGAGCGCCGAGCTCCGAGCAAGCTCGCGCTCCCTTCCGTTCCCTCCCCGGCTTCCCGGCGCACGGCCCGCTCCGCGTTCTTTCCAGGCTGCCCTTTCACAAATTTATTATTAATCTCCCTCCTAACCCCCCTGTGCGCCCGCCTCCCCGTTGCACAACAGGGGCCCGGGCTGGGGAGCCGGAGCCCGAGCCGAAGCAGGGGCCGGGATCCAAATTGCGAGAGGCAGTGCCAGCCGGGTCCAGCCCGGGCCGGGCAGAGGGCACGCTCGGAGCGGGCCGGCCCAGGGCCGGCGGCCGCCGCCTCCCCAGTCCCGTACCCCAGTCACCGTCCCCTCTGGGGCTCCCGATCTACCGGGAAGCGGCGGCGTCTTGCCCAGGCTCCCCAGGGCGGGCGTCGGCAGCAGCCGCCGGTGGACGAAGAGCCGCGGCGGCGGCGG
>NC_058135.1:236255274-236288104 GCF_016433145.1 Gracilinanus agilis | reverse complement strand
AGAGAGAGAGAGAGAGAGAGAGAGAGAGAGAGAGAGAGAGAGAGAGATCCCTGGGCAAGGCATTTCCCTTCAGCCTGAGCTTCCTTTTCTGTCATTTTGGGGACAATAATCAATGCAATGCTTACACCACAGGTTAAATGTGAGGGAAATATTTTGTTAGCCATATTATTAAAGTTGAGTCCTGTAGCTCTAGTTTTCTTTTGCTGCTAATTCGAATGGTATTTTGTGATTTACAAAGTGTTTTCACATCCTACAGATGATAATTCATATGAACCTCATGACAACCCTATGGTGAAAACGGGACAAATATTATCCTTGTTTTACAGATGAGGAAACTAAGGCCAGAGTTGTCAAAGGATTAAAGATTTCCTTACTCCTCCTATACCTTGAGGTCTTTAAAGCCAAACTGTTTCTTTCCCTATTCATCTCCTTGGCAGAATCTACTCTCCCAAAATGCCAAACAATCAGGGTATGTTTTGGGCAGTGGTAGGTCTAATCTGATATTCAGAGCTGACTTGAGCTGAATTTGGGGAAAGCAGGTGGGGGGGGGTAGAGTGGTGTTCTCCCCAAATGTAAGAAGGTAGAAGCGGTTTAAACCCTACTCAGAACTCCACATGGCCCAAGAAACCACTTGGGAAATCAGAAGAAGATTCTAGGCCAAGCTCTTGAACCATAGAATAGTCCAGGAGGGCTGGGACCTGTCCTGACAGATGGATGACCTTCAGAGACTTGGGTAATACCTGGTTTAGCAACCAATTTCTTTCTGTTTTAGAGGTGGAAAGGAGGGTGTAGGCACTGCTCCAGTCTCCAGATCCTACCTTCAGGGTTAAAAGTCAGGCACCAAATCCCAATATTTGGCTTAATGTGTTGGAAAGAGGCCTGGCCCCAGAGTTGAAAGACCTGAAATTGAATCTCAGTTCACACCCCTTGACTCTGTGACCTTGGCAGAGTCATTCCCCTTTCCAGGTGGATTCCCTCCCCTTTGAAATGAGTTGGACATTCCATTAGGTTTGGAGCTGATGTTTGACCAGAGCCGGAATGGGCTTAAGCCTGAAAGAAAAGATAACTCCAAGGTGATATATATATATATGCATCCGGTGGAATGGGGCAGGAAGTGGGCTCTTCTAGCTGAGGGCCACAGTGTACCTCTGGTCCTGAAACCTCCACCAAAATGATCTCGGGGAGAGAGAGGAGAAGAGAGTCCTGTAGGTGGTGCTGGAGAACCAGGCAGCCTTCCACTCCCCATTAAACTCTTGGGGAGGGGGGGCCGTGTGGGAGGAGGGGGGCTGTCTCTGGGAAATGTGCGCATTTATTCAGTAGCAAGAGTGCAGACCTCATAAATTGAGAGAGAAAGGCAGCGGTAGCCAGCCTCCGATATTTCCCCCCCATCTCTTTGAATATAATTTTAGATTTAGATTCAGATTAAATCTAAGGGGAAAGCACTTTATAAGACTGAGAGCTGTGTAGTTGCGAGAGCCAGGGTTATGAGCTATCAAATGCAGTTACATTAAGACAGATTATACTGGGCAAATTGAGCCATTTAGAAGGTGAGAATCAAAGAAAAACTCTGATCCTCTCTTCCCTCCTACTCTCTGCTCTCTGTGTCTCGTCTCCCTCTCTCGCTCTCTCTAAATTGCAGCCCCTAGTCTCTTGCAATTCTGAGGCACAAAAAAGTAGGTGAGACTGCTTTTGTATCTGCAAAGTGCTTCACTTCTGAATGTAATTCTAGCTGAGTGCAATCTAGGTTAAGAGCTGGACAACCGGGTAATTAGAGCTCGCTGGCTGCCAAAGGGCTGTCCGCTGTGCTGTAGCTCATCCCCGTTCCTGGAGCCGAGACCTCTCCTCCCTGGAGCGGAGGCTGCAGCGGCTGGAGACGCAACGCCTGCCCTCGGACACTTCTTCTTGCAGCCGGAGATGATGGTGTTGGACAAGGAAGACGGTAGGTAGGCTGAGGAGACCCCCCCTACCCCCACCCCACCAGGCTCCCTCTACTCATGCCTCCCCTATCCCATCCCGGCAGGCTGCCCCTGCCTCGGCACGGCAGCTCTCCTGGCAGGAGCAGACAGGGGCCAGCAGGCACGCGAGTGTGCCTCAGTGCCAAGGGCCGACCCGCTGTGGTCGCCCTTCTCCCTGGCATTAATGAAAAGTGATCTAGCCCAGAAGGCGTCACTCCACGCTCTGTTTGTTGAAGGATGTACAGTAGGAACCATTTCTGCCCGTTTGAATCATCCAGGCTGAGAGCCCAGTGACTCATATTGGTCGGGGCTTTCGAGGGCTTCTTTATATAGTTCGGGTGGGCGGGTGGGCGGGAGGGTGTGGTGCGGGGTGTGGGGTGTGTGTGTGTGTGTGTGTGTGTATATGCTTGGGGATTGGGTGTGCATCCCTCTCTGGGAGGCAAAGTGCAGGCACCCCGAGCCCCCTCGCTGCCTGATGGCCCGTCATCCTCATCTGTCCTGTTTAGGATTTTGTCTGCGGCTTCCCTGCCCAGCCCAGCCATAAACCCCACAGCCCTAATCTCATCTTCTCCCCCAAGCAGTGGGAGCGAATTGTCGCTTTCCCAGAGCCTTGAGGAGGAAGGGGGCGAGCAAGGTGCACAGTAGGGGAGAGCAGCCCGAAATGTCAAGGGACTGACCCAAGGCTGCTCGCCCCTGAACTTTAGCAGCAGCAGCAGGCGGCATGTACAGGGAGGATGCCATCCCAGCACAGGGCAGGAATAGAAGCTTCCCAACCCAGCGAGTATGGAAGAAAACTGCTCCTCTCCCCCCAGGGTAAAGTTTAGGAGGTGGGTCCCCCGCAGGATATCCCCTTCCTGGCCTCTGCTCATTGGGTACTATTCCTGGACTTTGCTGTGTCCATTTCTCTGGGCTCTCTAGGAAGGGTGAGAGTGAAGTTAAGGTGAGGAGTTTTGTAATGGCTTATAATTGTTGCCGTGGCCCCAAGAGGGGCCTGACTGGTCAGACGCTTCCGGAAATCCCTCATCCCCAGGCCTTGGCCAAATGGGAATCATCCAGCGGGTTGGTGGACTTGGGAGCAGAGAGCTGATGAGCTTATTCAACAGAATAGAGGCTCACTGGGTTGCAGCCAAAAATGGAATAGAAGAATCATTAGAGATGGGTTGCATGGGACCTCCTCCACTGGTGGAGGAGAGGCAACTGTCAGACATGGGTCCCAGCACTGCCAGACTGGGCATGTTTTGGGGAAAGAGAACTGGAGGTGCCACAAGAGTGTCATGGGTGGAGGAAACAGGAGCAACATTGCAGCCAAGACCCGCTTGACCCTCCGATTACCCATGGGTGCTAACTGCATGTGGGACACATGAAGGATGATCTGACAATGTCCAACTCTTACCTCCTCCCCTGGTGACACGACCAGCTGGTTATTTCCCCCCTAATCCGTCCCAGTTAGCAAAAACTGATGGAAAAGTCCCTAGAGTGGAATTGAGGCCGGCCACCTGCCCACAGTCGTAAGTGACTGTTTGAGTGGGAGCCCTGCTCCCATCTTTTCCCTTTCGTGGCTGAGATCTCCTCTTCTAACCTCCTCTCCATCAGCCAGCAGACAAGAGAACTCGCCAGCTACGCAGCCTCTATGGGCCCCATTGCAAGGTAGGATTATTTCCACTGGGACCCTGAATGTGGAGTCCGAAGATCTGGCTATAGGTTCTGCTACTTACTGCTGGTGTGACCTTGGACAAACAAATCCCTTGATCTCTTTGGGCCTCTGTTTGCTCGTATGTAAGATGCAAGGCTGGACCCGGTGAGATCTGAGATGCTGGCTCTGCTCGGTAGGGCTGAGTCACTTCAGTTGTAACCAACCCCATGGCCACGATAGTCAGGCCTAGGACAGCTGCACCCCTGTATGTTTGAACATACATAGTTCATATGAAGGCATGACATATTCTCGTGGCATTTATACACATACATGCCACTTTCAATCAAAGTTCAGCTGTTCTAGGGTGCAGCTGGGTAGCTCAGTGGATGGAGAGCCAGGCCTAGAGACAGGAGGTCCTTGGTTCAAATCCGGCCTCAGACACTTCCCAGCTGTGTGACCCTGGGCAAGTCACTTGACCCCCATTACCCACTCTTACCACTCTTCTGCCTTGAAGCCAATACACAATATTGACTCCAAGATGGAAGGTAAGGGTTTAAAAAGAAAAAAAAGTTCAGCTGTTCTAAAGCTAATCAAGGGAATCCCTTGGGGGGGGGGGAGGCTGGACATAGGGTATAGGGAAGGTGGTAACATAATGCCTGAGATGCCTGAGTCTGGTTTTCCAGCAAGCCCTCTTCTCCTTGGCCCCCTACATCAGGCGATGTGAGTGATACCTTTAATGTTATTTTACAGATGAGGAAACTAAGGCCAACAAGTTAAGTGGCATGTCTAGGGTCACACAGCTAGTAAGTGTCTGCGACAGCATTTGAATTCAAGTCTTCTTGACTCCAAGTGTAACATTCTATTCACTGTACCGCCTCAAAAGTAGGGGCGAACTTCTGACAAAGACACAGGCTTCTCACCTTGAAGTGTCCTCTGCAGCTCTCCTGGCTTGGTTGGGTCCTAAGGGCAGCCGGCCTGCCCTTGCCTTGCCAACAGACCCTCTCTATGCCACCCAGGCTGATAAGTTCTCTGGCTTTGTAGAAACTGTACTGTCCTCCACACTGAGCTTGAGCTCTGTCTTTCTTGTCCAAACCCACGCCCATGCCATAATCACTCCAGGAGTGATTTAGCAAGGATTCTTCATCTCCTGCCTTGAGCAACAATAAGGGACCATCTCCTCACCCTTATCTCTAGGTCCTCCTAAGACTGGTGTTCTATGGGGAAGAGTGACAATGAGTGGATACAGAGAATTTAAGGAACTAACCCCACAGCACAGAGCAAGCCGGGGATGGAATTGGAAACTGGACTGCCTCCCGACTGGAACGAAATTAGAGGCTTGGTTCTTCATTCTGTATCGTTTCCCAGTTCCTTGTCTTATAAACCATTTTAAAATAGGATAAGAGTAGGAATTGGACACATGATTTCACTGTTGTCAGGAGCTACCCCCTACTAACAAGGGTGCACATTTTCTCAAAAAAATAAAGTCTTAAGAGAGTTGCCCAGATCAGTGGTGTCAGATTCAACTAGAAACGGATCCCTGGGAATCCGATATTGACTTAGACAATCAAAAATGTACATTACTTATGAGGTATCGTATTTTTGTTTTGTAAAAAATATTCCTAATTACAACTTAATCTAGTTCAAGCTGTACAGCTACTGGAGATTTTACATGACTTGTCAGTATGCCTCAGAGGCAAGACTGGAACCCAGATCTCTATTCACTACTGCGCTAAAATTGCCTCTTAATTTTAAAATGATCTGCTATATATATTTTTTGTCAGAAGAGGCTGGGGTGTGAGATACACGGTAGATACAGAACCTATAAAAGTTTGTGTGTGGGTGTGGGTGCTTGAGTATGTATAGAAGACACTAAATATATAGGGCAGGTGAGAGGATTCATGGAAGGAAGAAATCAATACGTTTGGGTTTGATTGTCTATAGAAGAGATCTTTTGTACAATCTGTGCTGTTCACTAATCCCACTATCTGAAACAGCGAGTTCGTATTTAAGAGTTGCTAGGATTCCATCTAATGCTAAGTCTGTATGCAGCAGAGGGACGGGATTAAATCTGATGGTTCTGTCCAGTCAGCCCTGTTCTGTAGCAGAGGAAAGAGACGAGGCGGCTGCCAAGGTGCTGAAAGATTACGAGGCGAACCAAAGAGTTCATCTAGTCCAACTATCTCATTGAACAGATGAGGTAACTGAGGCTAAGATAAATGGTTTGCTCAAGGTAAAATGGAAGAAGGGGCAGCAATGGATTCAAATGCAATACTCCAAACTATGATGTCAGGAGGATCATAGTCCCATGGTTAGGAACATGAAGGATGGAAGGGTTCCAAATTCACTGCCCTCCCTTGATCTCACAAGGAGACAGTTAAGATAAACCAGACTACTTTATTTCTAAAAGATTTTTTAATTCTTCCTTTTAAAGTCTGCCTTTACCATACCATAGTCTCTTCCCATTGCCTAAGCATGATGAGGTGACTCTAGGCTCCTGAAGCCTTTGTGTAGTTCATAGTTCTAGAACTGGAAGAGACCTTAAAGGTCATATAATCCAACCCCCTCACTTCCCACATGAAGAGGCTTGCCTATTGTCAAATAGCTAGTGGAAGAAAGATTTGAGCCCAATTCTTATGACTCCTCAATTCAGAATTCTTTTTAAAAAGAAGTGTATTTTTTATATAAAGCAAATTTATTTTCTCTCTTTTCCACTCTAACCCACATTGAAAAAAGAAAAATCAAACTCTTCTAACAAGTGTTCATAACCAATCAAAACAAATTTTGGCTTCAGCTATATCCTCTCCCCTCCCTTCCCCACCCTGGAAAAAAATGTCTCAATTTGATTCCTGAGTCTATCATCCTTCTATCAGGAGATGGATATCATATTTCATTATGTGCCCTTTGGAACTCATGGTCAGACAGTGATTAGAGTCTCTTTCAAATTGATGTTGGGAACTACCTGACTTTCAGACTGTTTTGTCTTTATAAAATTGTTATCTTATAAATGACTCTCCTGGTTCTGCTCTCTTCACTTGCATCAGTTTATACAAGTTTTTCCAGTTTCTCTGAAACCATCCCCTTCTCTTATTCTTATTCTGTTATTCTTATATCCTGTCACATTCATATACCATAATATGCTTGATCAGTTTTCATTCCTTTGCCGCCACTTTGTAATAATAATAATAGCAGCTAACACTCTGTGCCAGGTATCATGATAGGTGCTTTACAATAATTGTCTTATTTGATCTCACAACAATGCCATGAAGTGCAATTATTCCCATTTTATAGATGAGGAAATTTGATACAAACAGAGGTTAAGTGATTTGCTCAGGGTCAGATAGCTAGCTAGTAAGTGGCTGAGGCTGGACTTGAACTCCACACTCAATGGTCTATCAACTATACCACCCAGATGCCTTCACTTCCAAATTCTTTCTACCACACCATGATGATTCCTCTGAAGTCAGTGCTCCACAACTTCCATCAGGTCCAGCCAAGTTGGAAAGGCTTTACTAGACTGTCTATCCTTGGCGAGCCAGCCAGCCTGGCTGAATGATGGGACTTCTCACAAGAAGCTCAACCACCTGGGGATGCACTTCTTATCTATAAACCATGATAAATATTAAGAGAGTACAATGATCAGTATTGATGGAGAGCATATCTACACAGAGCAAACAGCAACTCCTTAACATTTGCCTTACGGGGAGGTCAACTTTGACTGATATCATTGGCCTTTGCTCTAGCCCTTAGTTATAAAGGACAGGGTTATTCCTGACCCTTGGGGCTGCAAGCATGGCTGGTCATCTCATACCTCTCTTCTCACTGCCTCTGCTCCAAAGATTTTTCTTGCCTTCCTGAGTAAAAAGAAAGTGGGCACGACCAGCTCTCCACAATCCCTCACATCTTTCCAAGGCCTCGAGGGGAAGAGGACAGAGATATCTGTCTCTCCCCTCTCTCATGCTTCATAGTCTGTTTTGTTTTGTCTTGATGCTTCAAAGGAATTAGGGGAGTACACAAGTATAGGGTCTTAAACCTTCTCCCCCCCCAGAAAAGCTTGAAAATCTTTTACCCCAATCTGAGTAGCAGGCTCTTGGAAGGAGATTTTGCTCCAGTTTGCTCTGGAGTAGGTCTGCAAGCGACTCGGGACTGTGAAAAACCAAAGCGGTCACGGTGGTGCTTGGCTTTCATGTTTCACTTCTGAGAGATAATAAAATATCAATCGGGTTTTGCCGTAGCAACGGTTTTTAAGAGACTTTCTGAAGTATTGAATTGTCAGATTTTTTTTTTTGCTTTTAAAGCACAGTGCATTATTAATAAAGTAATCCATTAGGTCGAACTGTGAGGGTCACCACAGAGATGGGCAGCGAGTTCAGCTTCTCAAATGGTTAAACTTAGGGTTTTCAGATTAATTGCTTTTATTTGGGAAGTGGTTCTTGGCCTCCTAGGCCCAGGTTTACAGGAAGCTCAGGAACAGGGCTTTAGTGAAGCCCCACCATCCATTCCAAGGCTACGTTCAGTGCAGCTGATGCCAGACAGCTGACCCACCCCAGCTCTAAAGTAAGAACACAAGACCTTAGCTTGGGCAAGCTGATGTCAGAGCCCCAGCTCTGCCCCCCACCCCCAGCAAGCCATCTGACCTTGACCAAGTCTCTTCGTATCAGGCTGCACCGGCAACCCAGATTAAGTAAAGAGATGCACGTGGGTAAGGAGCTTGAGGAGATTTGGTAATGACTGGTGGGTAGGGAAGGAAAGGACTCAAAAGAGTGTTTGGTTCTCGGATAGCCTGATGTTCCAGAAGGAAATTGTAGACATAGACAACTAGGCTATATGCTTGCCTCCTCAGTAACCAAGTTTCTCTTGGTGTCCTGAAAAGTGAGGGCAAACGCATTACTCTCCATTAAAAAAAATCAGGTAGATAGTGATGTATTTTAGTTGGGGGAAAAAGCACTGAATTTGGAATCAGAGGACTTGGGTTCTTCTAATCAAAACCCTTCTAGTGAACTTCTGTGTGATCTGGAGCAGGGCCCTTCCTCCTCCTAAGGTCTCAGTTTCCTCCTCTGTAAAATTAGAGGGTTGTATCAGTTCATCTAGGGATGCTTCGAGCTTGAAATCCTATAATTCTGCTTTTTAAATGACAAACTAACCAAGCAGTCTTATAGAAACAGCTCCCATCTTTACAGCACTTGAAGATTTACAAAGTGATTCCTCCCCACCCCAACCACCCTTGGAAGCAGGTGATGGAAGTTTTTTAGATAAAGAAACTAAGATCCAAGGGATGGGAAATGACATGACCAAGGTTAAACAGCTAATGGGGAGAGAGTTGGACTTTGAATCTAAATCTCCTACCCCTGAATTCAGTATAGTTTCTCCAATGTGACTATTCCCTAAATCCTGACCAGTGACAGTAAGGGCTGCTCAGCCTTCTTTCATGATAGATTGGAGGTATAAAAATATATTCTAAGGCATTTTTAATAAAAAAAAAGTGTTGAATGAGAATGAAACTGGATGCAACTAGGCTATAATTTTTTAAAATTAAATTAAATAGTATTTTTTCTGCCCCACCCCACCCCCATTGGGAAAAAAAACAAAACCTTGTAAGAAATATTAAGCTATAAATTTTTATTGCCATTGTCTCCAGCCCCGTTTGCTATTGTTCAGTCATTTCAGTCATGTCTAACTCTTTGTGATGCTATTTGGGGTTTTCTTGGCAAAGGTAGTGGAGTGGTTTGTCATGTCCTTCTCCCGGTCATTTTACAGAGAAGGAAACTGAGGCAAATATGGTAAAGTGACTTGCCCAGGGTCTAGTAATTATCTGAGGCCATATTTGAACTCAGATCTTTCTGACTCCAGGCCTGGCACTCTATCTACTGTGCCACCTAGATGCCCCATTACATGGGACAGTTTTAAGTTGAATTTGGGACCTTTTGTCTATGGTTGCCATTCTGGACTGGTCCTGTGGCATCCCCAAGTAGGCAGAGGTCCTGAAGGGGCTCTTTGATCTGCTAATATAGAGATGGGTTAGAGATAAGAGGAGGCTGACCTTATCCAGGTCTAGGCAGCAGAGTGTTACGGCTGGTACTAGGCTTCAATAAAAAGAAATGTTACATAAGCAACTATCAGAGCTCTGTAATTGCTCAGTACTGGAGGAGGTATAAAGTTTAAATAAGATACCGTGCCTTTCCTCAGGGGACTGGTAGTCTGGTAAGGAGAGAAGATACAAACAGAGATTATTATAAAATGGATCATTGAATGATGAATACGTTAGAGAGGTCTAAAACAAAAGGCTTTGTGAGGTCATGGGAGGCAGGGAATAAGGTTGCTAGTCACTGAGTAGTTTGAGAACAACTTCCTGAAAGAGATAGCACTTGAGATGGGCTTAAAAGGATGACTAGGACTTCTTACCAGTATGACCTTGGACAAGTCACTCCATCCCTATTGCCTAGCCCTTACCACTCTTCTGCCTTGGAACCAATACTTTGTATTGGTTGAAAGATAGAAGAAGAGGGTTTAAGAAAAAAATGACTAGGAATTCAGTAGTTCAAGTTAAAGAGTTAAAGAGGAGGAAAGAGGGCATTTCAGGAACTGGGAACAGCCTGAGAAAAGACCCAGAGGTAGGAGAGGTGACACATATATACATAGAGGGAGAAGGGAGTGTATCCCAGGTAAGTATGAAGGCAGAGAGATGGCAGCTAGAAAGCAAGAAGGCTGATAAAGTCTGGATGCAGAGTGCATGAAAGAAAAGAATGTGAAATGTGAGTTAGAGACAGACCACCAGGCAAGGTTTTCAGTCCCAACCTGGAGAGTTTGTTTTATCCTAGAGGCAACAGGGAGTGGTTGAAACTTTGGGAGCCTGGAAATGACACTGTATGCACCATTATTGACTGTGTGGAAGATGGGAGATTGACATCGTATCATGGGCTCCGTCCTGAGACCCGGGTCTGTAAAATACCAGGTATTTTTCCTTTCTGGGCCAGACTGACCCCATATGGTACCTTCCTCATGACTTTATAACCCAGGTGGGCAGAGGATCACACACACACACACACACACACACACACACACACACACACTCACTCACAAAAAGAGAGGGGGGGAGAGAGAACTATCACTCATCTCCTTATCTCTGAGACCCCAGATGTATATAACATCTGGTACACTAACACTCCAGATAGCTAATGGATCAGCTCAGAATCTAATGGGAGAAAGTCCCCTTTGGTGAAGGCTCCAGCTGCCTTAGATGCAGAATCTCTTAGGGTTCTAAGACCCTGGGGGCAACTGATGACAACTTTGGTGATCAGGTTCCCTGGGATTATAGAAAGCTCCCAATTTTTGATGGATGCTAGTTCTCTTTGGTGCCCGGCCATCTGACTCCCTGTGGAGGGTTTGGACCAGCAGACAAGGAGTTATTATAGAACTCCCCTCCCCAGTGAGCAGTCAGAGTCCCATGGTCCATACCAGCCATCACTCCCACCCCCCAATCCTATAGCCCAGTGGACAGGAGGCCCTGTTTGGAGTATTGCCCATCTCCAACCTTTCGATAAGAGGCCAAGTCCTGTGGTGACTGGAGGAGGGATTTTGCCAGGTGGTTCTAGAGAACTGGCTGCATTTAATGTTCAGACACCAGGCACCTGGACCCCCATAGAGCAGTCAGATTGCTGGGTTATAATAAATACCCAGCAGTAATTACATACCTTTCCCTTCCTCCTTCCCACATTTCTCTCCCCCCACCCTCCCACCCCCCTTGCCCATGGAAATCCAGCGATGCACGCACTCACTCTGAGGTCAGCCTGATGCGTATGTGGGCCTTCAGCCCACCAAGCCCTGGTGCCAGATGGGAATTGGCTTTGGGAAAGGAGCTCTCTCCTGTCTTTCTCCTTTGTGATCTCCCAGTCATTTGCCCACGCATGGCAATAAAGGGTAAAACGCAAGTAACATAAATTGGTCTGTCTTCCTGAATCCATGTCTCGCTAATGTACCCAGATTAACTCAACTGTAAATTGTCTCCTTTGGATGCTGGTGTCTTGCTAAAAGTTTCCTCTATGATTCATGATTTGGATTGCTTTTAACAGCTATTGGCTAAGCAATATGGTAAGGGTACAAGGTGATGCAATTGGCATTAGTGGGAGGGTGCACAGGAGCATATAATGCAGTCAATACTACATTAACTACTGCTGCCCAATTACAGAAACGGGGAGAGTGGCTTTTAGGAGCATTAGGACTCCATGGAAGCGCTGAGATCACCTGCTGCTGCATCCCTAAAAGCTTCACCCTTTGTGTGCTGGACTGGGGCCCACACTCCCCCAGTAAGTGAGCCTGTCAGAGAGGGAAAAAAAAGAGCCTCCCTTCCTTCCCCCCCTCACTCCCTCCCCCTTCTAGAGCCGATCACCCCGAAGATGCTTTTAGCACAAAGAAATGGAAATCTTCCTATGCTGGGAGCTGACCTTTCCTCTCCTAATCTCCTGGAGCAGGGCAGGCTCTGTGGAGACACTAAACCACCTTTCAGTGGCCAGGCTGCCTCCACAAGACTAGCATTTCCATTTAATTCCAAAGAGCCCTTTTAGAGTGATGATCTTTTGGGTGTCCTATCTGTGAGCCTTGCAGAAAGGAGCCCTATTCTGGCCCTTTACCCTTTCTCCAATCAGTATATTATTGTTCATGAGAGGAAGCTGACCAGCAACGAGAGGCGCCCATAGAAGAGGCCATTTGAGAGGCCGAGCCCTCTGCAGTCAGGACATGTGCAGATTGTACAAATATAACAGCCACCGCCACTGCTGGAGCCCATAAAAGCCAAAAGCAATCGTTTGGGATGTGGAGAGGTGCCTGGACTCCCACAAGCCAAGTTAGGGACTTTTTCTGAATGGAGTGTGACTTAGCAGACTCTGTCCAATTAGCTAAGTCTGTCCTAGTCTGGCCCCAAACTATCTTTTGAGCCTTACTCCTTCCCTTCACATCATCTGAATTCCTGCCAAACAGGAATATCCCCCATCCCTTGTTTATGTCTTGCTAGCCCTCCCCTCTCTGTATTTGCTTATGGCAATGACTGAAAATGGACTTCCCTCCATTTGGATCTCCCTCCCTGATCCCTCCCTGTTCAAATATTTCCCCATTCCTTGAAACGTTTCCCCTGCCTGATCCTCTCTCCCCCTTCTTCCAGTGAAAGTGAACCCTTTTCATGTTTCTTTTTTATTTTAAAATTTTCTTTTTCTTTTGAATTTCAACAAACAGAAAAACATGAAAAGGAAAATTCTACATGAAACTAAGTTTTTATTATATCATTTTTCAAAAATTGTATAACAAATTTAGTAAGATAGTAACAAAACTGCCTGTTTTATGAACTTTATAGACTTAATCTCAATCTCCTTCATGCCACAGCTATTTATGGATCAGCTTTATCTATTTCCTTCCCATTAAGATCACAGATCTAATAATAGCAAGCATTTATAAAGGGCTTCAAGGTTTACAAAATTCTCAACTGGTTCTCATAACAACTTTATGAAGTAGGTACTATTATTGTCCCATTTTACCAATGAGAAAATGTTAAGTGATTTGTGGAGGGGTCACCCAGTCGGGAAGTGTCAGAGGCAGACTTTGAATTCAGATCTTCCTGATGGCAAGTCCAGTTAGTACATCACCTCATTTCCTCTAGAACTGAAAGGGACCACAGTGACCATCAGTCTCTTCATTTTACAGATGTAAAAAGTCCAAAGTCACATAGATGGTAAGCAACAGAGTAAAATTTGAACTCAGGTCATCTGACTCCAAAGTCAATGTTCTTTCTACTGCATCATGCATTAGAGTATGAGCTCCTTGAGAAAAAGGTGTGTATCAAACGCACACACCCACCCACAGACATATTAGAAAATTGGTACCTTTGGTGTTGAGCCCAACACCTTATAAAAAGGTTTGTGTTTCACATGAGCTTTGAATGAATGCATGAGTGAATGATTCTGAGTCCTGTGTCTCTGGCCCAAAAGGTATTGGGACAGACTCAGAAAAGAAAACCCCTGACTAGGAAGGAAACACACCCAAATCATGGATTAAGGGGAACAGACATTTACACAGAAAGTTACTAATACAGCAAGGACTTGAACTCAGCTCTCTCATACTACTAGGGCCTCTAGTCAGGTGCCAAAATATGACTGAGCCTCTGAAGAGAGAGGTCAGAATCTCATACTAGCACTGTTCATAGTGAAACCTAATCTAAATAGCATCAGGGAGAGAGGCCCAGGTCCCCAAGCTGACTAATCTGTCTATCCAGAGGATGTGGCTTTCTCTTCAAACTCACAGGGGCTCTTGAATTGGAAGAGGCAACCCCCCCCCAACCCCATCTCCAGAAAGCTGGCCTTACATTAATCAGCCAACATCTCTGAAGATGCTTCCTAGGAGAATGAAACCTATAAAAGGAGCTTTAGGGCACCTGGTGCTCTCCTTGGTGCTAGGATCAAGGCTGCCTTGCATCGCCAAGCCTGTTTCCCAGCACTGGCTCTAGCACATACTACTGTGCAGGGACACATCCAGCCTGCCTGCCTGACCCAGGATTTGGCCCACATGCTGACTGAAAGCCAAACAGGCTAGCCCAGAAGGGATCGAGTCCTTCATCCATCTAGAACTTCAAGTAAAGACTGAATGCCCAACTGTTAAGGATTATTGAAATAAAGGTCTGCTAAAGTCTCTTCCATGCCAATGATTCTGTGAAGTTTTCCCATTCCTGCCATGGTTTAGAAGGCCACAGAACCTAAGCTGTACTGACTTTTCCCTTGACTCTCTTGACTAGTCTGTGTCCCTCTTGCCTAGAAAGCTTTCTCCCCTGCCTCTCCCAGCCCAGTTCTCCTCAGTTTTCCAGATCCTACCCACATTCAAGGGACAACTCAAATTCATGTCTAGAAAGTCTTCCCCAATTGCTCTGAGCTATTCTCTCACCCCACTCTCACCCTACTCTGGAATCCCACCTCTTACCCTTAAATCCAGCACCCACTAGTTCAGGGAGGGGCCTCCCAAACTTTTTCAGACCCTGAACCCCTTGGTTTCCATTCAACATTTCAGTTCCCCCTATTTAATATGAAAGGAAGCAAAATCTAGAGTTAACAAAGCATAGGTACACAAGAAAGAAGGCAAACTCAGAAGACATCAAAAATTCTGGATTCTTGGATATAAGTTGTTATAGATGGAATGAAAGTCTTTTGGAATAGTTCAGTGCGATAGTATAGTTATTTGGCAAATGGCTCCCATACCTTATGGACAAGCTTCTTATACCACCTAGAGGGAGAAATACCCCATGTTAGAAACTCCTGGTTTAGTGCTTAATTGTTCCTGATTGCTTAATAAGACAAGAGTATAAAATGGCAGAATTGGGTTGCTGTTAAAAGATGGAGCATAGAACATAAGAGTTGGGTGGTAAACTAGAACATAGAACATCAGACCTCAAAGGAATAGTAGAATATTGGATGTTATTTAGGAGGGGCCTCTGGGATCATCTAGAACAGAAATTCTAAACATCATTGATATCATAGATAGAACCCTTTGGAAGTCTGGTAAAACCTTCATTGCCCTTCTCAAAATATGTTTCTGAATGCATAGTAAACAAAGGAAATCAATTCTATTGAAATGCATATATCAAAATATAATAACCCTTGATCTCATCCAACACTTGAAAACTGTAGCTGAGGTTGAGGAGAAGAGACATTCCAAAGGCCACACAGAATGTTAGTAACAGACACAACTAGAACCCAAATCTTCTCGGTCTAAGAATCATGCAAGACCACCATGATGACACATTTTTAAAAACTTTCAAGTAGCTAAAGCTATTTGACAGGTGAATGTTCTCCATCTTGTCTATCAGCTAGAATGAAAACTCCATGCAGGCAGGAACTTTACCTTGCCACTGGGCCAGTCAGAAGATTGTGGTTACAAAGAATATGCTGGCAAGGATGGTTAAGCCTGATGACATTGAATGCCAGACTGTAGTGGAGGGAGAGAAATAAAGATCTGCTCCTAGAGGCAGAAGGCAGACATAACAGAGCTGGGGAGTCTAGCAGGGAACAGCCCATCATCCCCTTCCTATAGTCCATGAATTAAGCCTTTCCATACTTTCTTGCCTCCCTCCTCCCAATCCTGCCTGGAAGGCCACCAAGATACTATTGGCAGCCAGCTCAGGAGGAAAGGTGTCCCCCAGAATCCCCAGTACTCTCTGAGAAGGGCTATATGCTCCCATTAGTCTAGAGGAACTCCTCTGGAAAGCTCTGGGGAACTCTAGAGACCTGGGAAGCTATCCTTCTTTATTCTCAAAGGTTTGTGGCCAGGAGGAGAGTAGCTTCCCCAGCAGATCTTGGCTAAAGTCACATTAGACCTCATACTAGACAGCTACATGCAACTTTTTCTCATTTTCCCCAAAACCCTAGTCATAAAATGTCAGAGCTAGAGGGGACCTTAGGGATAATAATAACAACAACAACATTTATGTAGCATTTCATGGTATAAAGCACTTTACATACATTTATCTCATTTGAAAATCCAAGAGGTCCTAGATTGTGAACTAGAAGGGACCTCAGAGGTCATCGAGCCCAACACCTTCATTTTACAGAGAAGGAAACTGAGACTCAGAGGTATCAAGTGCATTCTTCAAAGTCACACAGACATTCATCAATAGAATGGAGCCCAGAATATGAGTTCTCTGTTTCCCCAACACACACACATACACCCTACCCCATTCCTCTGGCACATCTCCCCCCTTGCAAGAAATAAATCCTAATTTAGAGAAAGTGAAACGGTTGCGTTACCAGGACTGACTCAAAACACATGAAAATATGTAGATGTCTCTGTGTAATCAATTCACTGGTTAGCCTTTCCTGGTTTAAATGCACACCCTTTAAGTGGGCTGCTTCGGGAAATTTGTACATTCATAGAATAGCTGATTGAAAAGCAATATTTCAGATAAATACACGCCGGCGATCTATCAGTGGCTGTAATAAAACCTAGGCTTCAGGCTGTGATTTTATTTTGAAATAATAAGAATTGGTTTATTCTTTTTACTTGAGTTACCATGGTAATTCTGTCGTGGAGCAGTGTTATATTGATTTAGAAAGTGGACAGTAATATTTCTTTTGTGTTATTCTGTTTCTCGAGGTTGATTTCTAATTTCCACTTGGAGATTACTTTTATAAATTTCTTAAGTCCTTCTACTTTTTTTTTTCCTTGTGCGGTGTAATTTTCCTCCCTCACACTGCCATTTTCTGAGCTTATTGGTTTGCTCTTATTTTAAATTAAACTTGCTGGTTTCAAATATTGAAATGACATCTTTGTCTGTGTCTGTACCTCGGTTTAGCAAAATATTACAGTCTGATGTCTTATGCTTAATAATTTAAGGGAGACGCTGTGTCTGCCATCATGGGTGCTGGTAACTTATGACTAAACCAACACGGGGCTTAAACTCCTGACATTTTAATATTGTGTGGCTGAAGCTTCCGCCCCCCTGCTCTACTCCTTACAGGAGAAAAATCTACTTGGTCATTCAGAATATGAGTTTTAATAATTAAACTTGCAGGGTGGGCACTGACTTCTCTTGGTAGAGAAGAGGGGGGTGGTGAACTCATGTGTCTAGGAGACTCCTGGAGGCCCTGATATTGGCACCTCCTTCACTCTGTTGAATGTAGGTGTCTCTCCCTCACTATATATATTTTTTCAACCCTTCTTCTCCCTCATCTTCTAGTCCACATTCCTCCCAACTTGGATCTTCAGAAACTTTCTAGATGGACTCTCAGAAGGCATCTGGTCTGACGTGTACCCCAGCAGGAATCCCTTTCTATAGCATCCCCAACAAGTGGTCATCAAGCTTCTGCTCACAGAACTCCACTTCCACTGACAAAGAACTCACTACCTTACAAGGTAGCTCATCCCACTCCTGAATAGCTCTGAACATCAGGGAGCTTTTCCTTATATCAAGCTGAAATGTACCCACCAGCTCTTCAGCTCTGTTTACCTGGACCGTTCCCCATACCTGGAGACAGCGGCTTGGGGTCCCTGGCTTCCTTCAAGACTCAGCTCAAGAACCAACACCCTTCCTACCACACAGGACACCCTCATTTTCTTCCCTTCTTAAGATCATCTCACATCTGCTTTGTATGTGTCCAGTATGTCCTTATATGTTGTATCATTTCAGTCTTTCTATCCTCAGTGACTCGCGTGGTTTTGGATACACGAAAGGGACTAATGAATGCTTTTGGCTGATTTCCCCTCCTTGGTCCTCTTCCTCTTCTCTAGAAACAAATCTGATTCTTGTTCCCCCAAATAGCCCTTCAAATACTGAAAGATAGCAATCATGTGTGTCATGCCCCACTACACACCCATAAGCACACTTCTTGCCAAGCTTGGTGTTCCCAGTTCATTGACTAAGGGACAAAGGGCAACTGAGGGCTACTGACATGTGGCATAGGTGATAGAATGACTTTAAAAGGTCTTGATCGTAGACTTGGCATCATCACTAACTTGCTGTGTGTGTCCTTGAGTAAGTGGACCGACTTTTCCAGGGCTCAGTTTCCTTATTTGTGAAATCAGAGAATTGGATTAGATAATTTCCCAAGATTCCTTCCTTTGCAAGGTAGAGATTCCTCCTGGTGTCATGGCTAACTTGCTATGTGACTTCAGACAGCTCATGGCAAGCCTCTGAGCCTCATTTTCCTTCTAAGCAGGTTGGGGAAGTTAGTAGGACACCCCCTTCCTACGTCATAGGAATGCTGTGAGGTTCAAATGAGGTGAAGGATGTCGAGCTGAACTCGATCATGGTTGAGTGACTTCTGCATTTCTAATCTGTAACATGGAGATCATCATATTTGCACTGCTTGCCCCAACAGGGTTTTTATGAGGAAAATCCCTTGTTGTCTTTAAGGCTCCCCAGCATATGGTATACTCTCTGGGTATACCAGAAATACCAGTGAAGGGTTATTTCATGCTCAGGGTAAAAGGAACCAGGTTGTTGTTGAATGGTAAGAATGATAGCTAACAGTTAGTTGTAGGGCTCTTGACCCATCTTCCCAATTTTGGTTCCCATAACCAGTGGGTACTCCTCCATTTTGCAGATCAGGGATTCAGGCTCAGAGATTTATTGATTCAGGATCATAGGATAGAAGAGTTTTAGAAGGGATGGCCAAGGCTATCTAGTCTACCCGCTTCATATGAGGAAATGGAGGCTCGTGGAAGTTAAATGACTTGCCCAGGATCACAGGGCTGGTAAGTAGCAAAATAGACGTTGGAAGCCAAGTCTTTTCCTATCATATCTAATA
Organism: Gracilinanus agilis; assembly: GCF_016433145.1. Lineage (NCBI taxonomy): Eukaryota > Metazoa > Chordata > Mammalia > Didelphimorphia > Didelphidae > Gracilinanus > Gracilinanus agilis. The sequence continues at coordinate 236,269,244 of NC_058135.1, read as the reverse complement.
CTCCCTTCCACAGCAGCATGGCTGTCTCCTTGGGTGGTCAGACCTGGATAACGTTCTGATGGAAGCCAGATGAAGAGGGTCCTGTGTCCTTCCCCGGGGCAAGAATCCTGCCCTTGGTTGCCAGAAGAATCAGTGCTGTCTGGGAGACATCCTCCATTTAAATGTAATATCTACAGCAGGGCCTTGAACACAGTAAGGATTCAATTGATGGTGTGTTGAACTGAGTGGAAACTAGTCTTACTCCTATTTGAAGCAAGAATTGCTCAAAAACATTCCAGCTTCTACTGGAAGACCTCCATTGACAGGAACCTCATTACCTTCCAAAAGAATCCCTGTTCCTTTTGGGGGCAGTTCTGATTCTTAAAACATTTTCCTTATATTTTGCTGCATTCTGCCTCTCCCTAGCACTTTCTTCCATAGCTTTCAGTTCTGCTTTTGAGGCTAAATTCCCTTTCCATATGACAGCTTTTCAGAGAGTTGGAGGCAGTAAGCACGTCTTTCCCAATGCACACACATTTCTCCTAGCTCACTTCCCAAGGTTTCTCTTCTCCAAGTGAAGAATCCTCAGTTCCTTCAACCCATCCTAATCCAGCATGACCCCTAGACCTTTCATCATCCTGGTTGTCCTTCTCTGGACCATCCCCAGCTCATCTATATCCTTCCTTAAGTGTGATGCCCAAAACCGAACACAATAATCTTGCCACAGTCCCAGCCCCCAGATGTTGGCTCATCTGGGCAAAGGACCACAAGACTCTCAGCTCTTTTTGCATTTTTAACTAATTGCAATTATACTACTCTTTCAATACTACAGCACAGCCAACGTTTAACCATTTATTAAATATTGATATGGCTTTAAAAAAACAAAACAAAACGTTTTCACTCCTCTACAGATCTCCTTTTATCTTCACAATAGTCTTGTGATGGAGGCCATGCAATAAGGTTATTATTTTCCCTTTCCTGCAGGCCCAGAGAGGGGAGGTGACTTTTGTCAAGTTGCAAAGCAAATTCGTAGTAGAATCAGAGCAGACCTGGGGTCTCTCACTGCCCCCCCCCAGTCCAATGCCCTTTCCTCTACTGATTTAGAAGCAGAAAAGCCAGCCTGTTTTGTGTGTGTGTGTGTGTGTGTGTGTGTGTGTGTTTTCTTTAAAAGGAGGGAAACCTATTGTGAATATGATAGGCTTTCCTGGAGAATCAGCTCCCTTTTTTTGCTTGAAAAAGGTCAAAAGGTTAACAGAGCTTTGTGAAAAGAATTAGATTAAAAGTTCATTCAAATGCAACCCAATTGTCCAGGCATTGATTGGCTGCCCTTCTGGATAGCATCAGAGATGTCAGGCCATGGTCTAGAGAGCATTCGTTTAGAGGCTGTGCAGGACAGTGGAAAGAGCCCTGGCCTAGGCTCAGGAAATCTGGGTTTTAGCCCCAAAACTCTGCCATGAGCTCTTCAGAAGGATGGGTAAGTCAGTCCCTTCCCCTCTCCGGGTCTTAGCCTTCTCATCTGCAAAATGAGGATGTTAGGTTTAGATCACAGAACAAGAACCAGGAGAAATCTCAGAGACATTTAGCCCAGCACCCAGTTTACAGACGAGGAAACTGAGGCACAGGAGTGGCTGGCCCAGAGTCATAAAAGGGAATCAATCAGAAGTAGGATTTGAACTAAGGTCTTCACCACAGTCGTGGGCTTTGCCTTAGTTTCTATCCTAACGCTCTGGTCATTAGGGAACAACCAGATGGTTGAAGCCTCACAAAGTGGAAATGGATCTCCAGTAGTAGGTTCGAGGCTGGGATTTGAGGTCCACGATCCTTCTCAGTCTGGGATTGTCTCTTGGGTTCACCAGGGTAAAATCTAGCAGCTATATTTTAAACAGTTCCTGGAGGGGTGTGGAGAAGGAGTGGATCAGGCCAAAGAGGGAGTTTTAATGACCAAACTCCCAGGAGCCTTTTTTTTTTCCCCAGAGAAGCGTTGGGCCCCTGGGGGTCTTGAGCTACCAAGGAGTGAAGAAGGAGCCAAGAAGTAGGAATGCTTGTCTCCTCTCCACTCTTCTCACTTCCCTAGAATCTAAAGGAGAGAAAACAAATATTAGATCCCTCTGAGAGAGTGGGAAGAGCTCTGGGCTGAGGAGTCAGGATGCCTGGTTTTGCCACTAACTCATTGGGCCTCCTCATCCATCCTTCTCTTCCCAAGGCCTCAGTTTCCCATCCTGTACAAGAAGTGCTGCTGGGTTTGTATGGAAGGCTCTTTCAGCTCAAACAGTGTCAGCTCTCCATGCTTGTCTGCCCTCCCCTTCTGTGTGGTCCACAGATCCTGCCCACCTCCAGACCTCATTTTATTGTTACTGTTTAAAGGGTTAGGATGGGGGTGGGGGAGGCAGTGCCTGAGACCAGATGGTGTCAGCTAGACGAATGGGTAAGAAATGGACTCTTGACTCCCTCCACCCACATCCAGCCCCACCGGAGCATTCCCTCCATGGCACTGAATTACTCAGAAGAGGAAATTCTTCTTATGTCATCTGCAGAAGGGGTTGGGGCATTTCAGCAGGACCATCAGCTAATAAGACTGGTAACTCAGCCATAGACAGAATGGCGGGCCCAGGGCCCAGAACAAACCAGGCACTGAGCTCTAATGGAAATGAGGTCGTACATCTCAAAGAAATTAAGCAGAGACTCAGGATGAGGCAATGTTTGCTAGGGGTCTGAGCCCAGTGAGATGGAGGCAAAAGGATGGAAACCTTTGTTGTTGTTTAGTCATATCCAACTGAAATGGTTTACCATTTCCTTCTCCAGCTCATTTTACAGATGAGGAAACTGAGGCAAACAGGTTTAAATGATTTGCTCAGAGTCACACAGCTAAGATACTGGAGTGGTTTGCCATTTCCTTCTTCAGTTCATTTTACAGATGAGGAAACTGAGGTAAACAGAGTTAAATGATTTGCCCAGAGTCACACAGCTAAGATACTGGAGTGGGTTGCCATTTCCTTCTCCAGATCATTTTACAGATGAGGAAACTGAGGTAAACAGAGTTAAATGATTTGCCCAGAGTCACACAGATAGTGTCTAGGACAAATTTAAACTCAGGTCTTCCTGACCCCAGGTCCAGCGCTCTATCCACTGTGACACCTAGCTGCCCTGGAAACTTTTAGAGGCTCCCTATTACAGAAGAAAGGATACACTCAGCCTGAAACTGCCCTTCCCCGCCATTTTGGAAATCATATAATATTATAGCTGGTAACAGCCTTATTGATCATTCAGCCCAATTTCATTTTACACATGAGGAAATGGGACCTAGATTGGTAGGGTCATTTGCCCCAGTGTCCTGTGCAGTGACTATACAGTGATGGCAGCAGTCAGGCCCTATTCTTGTTTTCCGATCAAACCTTTGCTCATACTATTACTTCCTCCTGAAATGTTTTCCCTTCCCATGCATACAAGCCCTACCTATCCTTTGAAGCTCAGCTCATATCCCCTTTCCTCCGTCAAGTCTTCCCTGACTCACCCAAGCAGAAATATTCTCTTCCTCTCTTTTTTAGCATTTCCTGCCTCTTCTGCTTTGAGTTCTCGTTACCCACATATGGATCTTCTCTCCTTCCCTACAAGTCAGGGACAGATTCATGGCTCTGGGTCCCACATGAGGGGCATCTTGCTGTAGCCCAGAATTTCTGCAGCCTCATAATTTGAAGAGCCATTGAGACCATGTGCTTTATATAAACATCCATGTGCATATTGCTGCCTCTGCCTTTCATAGGTGACCTCCATGAGAGCAGAAACTTTTGCTTTTGTCTTTGGACCCCAGCACCTACTAGCACAGAGACTGGCACAGAATAGATCTTTAATAAAATGCTGTCAGTTGATTGATTGAGGCTCCCATGTCCTACAAGGGGGTTATTTTGCTTCAGAATGGAATTTCAGCAGGTTCTCAGTTTGGGAAGAGCATCTAAGGGACAGTGTTCTCTGCACAGTGGATCCATTGAGTGGATGGCCAGGTTGGATTGCTATTTAGCTCCTTTTCAACTAAAGACCCTACCTAAAGTTAGCTGGAATTCTTGGGCACTCTTGGGAGGCAATACAAGAATACCATATTTGGAATTCAGCATAATAACAGGTCTGCCACTCAATGGCAAATTATTTTACTTCCTCAGACCTTACTTTCTTCATCTGGAAAATGTAGCTAACAATCCTTGCCCCTTCCAGTGCTTGTGTGTGTGTGTATGTGTGTGTGAGTGTGTGTAATGAATTCATGGGTTAAGTTGGAGGCCAAAGACCTGAATTTGAGATTTAACCCAAATACTTAACAGATATGTGACCATGAGCCAATCATTTCTCTCCTCAGTTTACTCCTCTGTAAAATGGAGATTCAATACAATGCCTATGTTGAATAAGCAGCCACCTAGGGTGTACAAGGTATACTAAGCATCCTGGTGTAGTGGAGAGAGAGACATCTCTGGGTCAGTTTCAAGCCTCCTCCTCATGGTAGATAATGATTGTGTGACCTTGGAAAAATTCTTTAACCTCTCTGAGACTTAGTTTCCTCATCTGTAAAATGACAGAGCTAGACTAAAGAGCCTCTAGGGCCCCTTCCAGTTCTAGGTCTCTGAAGTTGCAGGGTAGATGTCCTATCTGCATTGGTTGTGACAAGTTCTTCCCTGGGTATACCCTGCTCCAGGGAAATCAAAGGGATAGACCAGTCAAGAAACACCATGGGATGGGTCCTAGATATACAGAGATGTAGATGAAATAGCCCCTATTCCTGAGGATCTTGTGCTTGTTATGGGAATGCAACACCCACTGATGGGGTAAATGTAGGAAAATTTGAGCAAGGAGAGAAGACTAAAACTAAATGATTTGGAAAGGCTTCCTGTAGGAGGTGACCCCTGAGCTGAGCATTGAATGAAGGCCAGGGTTCTAAGGAGAGGGGAGGGAGTCCATTCCAGACATGAAAGATGGCCTGTGCAAAGGTCAAGATCAGAGAACAGTTAGTTGTCCAGTTTTGATAAAATGTTGGTTATATAAAGAGAAGTAATGCCAAATTCGCCTGAAGAGGTAGAAGGTAAATGACAGGCTAAAGAGTTTACATTCATCCCATCTGTCCTAGGAGCAATAGGCAGCCACAGATGCTTCTTGAGAAGGAGATTGACAAGGTCAGATCCGTATTTTAGGAAGAATATTCTTCCAACTATATGAGAGGTTTAAAAGGGGAGACACTAGAAGCCAAGAGACCAGTTGGATGCTGTTGGATACTCCAGCTGAAAGGCCATGTGGGCTCACCCGAAATGGTGCCTCCTGGTAGAGAGAAGGGCATAGATGGGAAAGACATTGTGAAGAAAGAACTGACAAGACTTGGGGCAGCTAGATAGCACAGTGGATAAAGCACCCAGCCTAGAGACAGGAAGACCTGGGTTAAAATTTAGTCTGAGACACTTCCTAGCTATGTGACCCTGCCCACTCAATCTCCTCCTCTTTCCAAGGGAAGGGAGTGATGATAGCACTTGCCAGCTGCTTCCTTCTCAAAGGTTGTTGGGAAGACGAAATGAGATGATACATGTGGATACCTTGATATAGGGCTCCATCAACCCAGGGATCATTTTTTAAATAAAAGAGTGCTTCTAGGAATGGGAGACTTTGTTGTGGTGATAGAATGAGGGCTTCTCCCTCCTCTTTGGGCCAAGATGTTCATAGGAGGAGTAAGATTTCATAAGTGGCCTCTTAGGTATTCCCTGACCTGGGCTTCCTGCTGAGGTACTTCCTGCCTCCATATGCCTGATCTGGGAGAAGGAAGATAGGACACCTGGCCCCAGAGGATTTCAAGTCTCCCAGTTATACTTGGCTACATCCTCCTACCCCCTGGAAGAGAAGGAAGAAGGACAAAGTGCGGCAGACACTTACATTGATGGGAGTAGCCAAGAGACTTTGGTCCTCTTCCCAGAAGACTCCCAGGCTCTCTAGAGCCTGAGTTATCCTGACTTCAAACAGCCCAATTTACTCAGCAAGAGACTCTCTGAGCTACTGAGAATAGCCCTGGGGTCACTTAATTTCTCTGAGCCTCAACTCCCTTGTTTGTAAAATGAAAAAAGACTTTTTCATCTGTATTCAGGGCCTCTGGTCCATCTCTCCAAGGCTCAGGTTTCCTTGGCACTCATTAGAGCAAAGCTAAATAATCCCCTGGTTTTCTCCCCAAAAGGGAGAGGCAGCATGGCCACAGTGTGGTAGTGGATGGAGTCAGGAAGATCTGGGTTCGATTCCTTTCTCAGACAATTATCAGCTGTGTTGTGTTGGGGTTTCTGCAAGCCTTGGTTTTGTTTGTTTGTTTTTCATACATAAAATGAGAAAGGTTGGACTCTGAATTCTAAGGACCCCACATTTATGGTCCTATGAAGGGTCTTCCTGAAGTACTGGTGATACAGGGATCTCCTAGAGAGCTTGAAGCCACTCAACCAGGGAGTTTACGCCCTTCTCTAACCCCAGGCACAGGCCAAGGGAAAAGCTGACCTGACCACGGACCTCATCATTCTTTCCCAACCTCCTCATCTTTCTGTAGAAGAAAATCCTTTTCTTTATTTTTTTTTCTTTAATAAGTTTATTTATTTATTTATTTTAGAATTTTTTTTTCCATGGTTACATGATTCATGTTCTTTCCCTCCCTTCCTCCCACTCCCCTCCCCTAGCCAATGAGCAATTCCACTGGAGAGAAAACCCTTTTCTGAGTTTGGCTGAAGGGATGCCTTCAGTCTTTCCCTCCCCGCGTCCCCACTCCGAAAACACAGATCAGACAGCAAGGCGGCCCAGCTTGCCAAAAAGCTTGCGGTCTTTAGATCTTGGGCCGGCTCTCTGGACAGATATAGAAACAGCCTTCCCCATCAGGCCCCCCCCCCCCAAGCACCCCAGTGCCTCGGCCTCCAGCTATTTCCAATCCTGCATCTGGTTCAGCCTAATGGGTGTTTGCATGAACGCTTTAGTTAGCCAGTGGTAATAAAACACTTTAAATTTATTGTGACATTTGGATTTAATTAAAAAGTACACACTTAGGGAAGTAAAACATAATGGGAAGAGAGGCAAGGGGTGGCAGTTCTCCTTTTTTCTTCCCCAAACTAATTAGAGTTGTATTTTAAATTGTTTATGTGCCGCTAATCATGGTAATAAATCATTTATACTGGAAAAGACACACTCGAATGTGCCCGTGTAACTGTTCCCGCTTTCAAGTTTCTATCATGGACAAATTGATCTGGAAGTGAATTTATTAACCACGAGGGAAGAAATCATTAGTGCTTTCTCCAAATATTCCCCAGGTGTGTTTTCATTGTGGCGGCTTCCTGCCTTAACTAAAAGTAGCTTCACGCAGCCTCACTGGTAATTATGATACAAATTGACTTTCCATCACTTCAAAGAGGAGGCTGCCTTCTCACCCTGCTCAGATTGGTCTCCTCCTACCCCAGCTGGTGGATTCAAGGCATCACAGCTCCCTGAAAGCTCCAGGAGGCCCAAGGAGAGGGTTCTCACAGTGAAAATACATCCATGTCCCTACTCACAACTAGCTAATGACCTCGAAGATGATCATTCCCATTTCTACAGGGCTTCCCAGCTGGCAAAGCATTTTCCCACAACACTCTTGCCAGGAAAAGAGTGCTAGTATTATTATTACCATTTTACAGAGCAGGAAGCTGAGGCCCATAGACAAAGGGGCTTGCTCTGCAATCACCCAGCCAGTGAATGGCAGAAGAGACACTAGAACCCAGAGCTTAGGACCCTGGGGTCCTTTTTCGGATGTACTTCTCACCACTTACTGAATAAAAATGTATGAGTTTTGACTCTGTCATTCAATGTACAGGAAGAAGGAGCAGTGCCAAAGCCCTGGGATCAATCCAAAGCAGAGGCTTCTGGAAAGTCTTAATTTCTTTCATTGTCTTTGAGCAAGAGTAGAACCAACCAGGCTAGCTGGCTAACTGCGTTTCCACTGGAGGAGGGAGTGAAAGGAAAATGGACTGAGGGGCGGAGGCGTCCTTTTGTTTACTGTCTGTATGGGTGAATGTAATAGACACAGATAGACAGATAGATAGATAGATAGATAGATAGATATGGAGATGGAAAGATAGACAGACAGACTGACAGACAGATAGATCGATAGATAGATATGGAGAAGGCAAGATAGGCAAACAGACAGACAAAGAGATAGATAGATAGATAGGTAGATAGATAGATATGAGATAGACAGATAGATAGACAATCAGACAAATAGATAGATATGGAGATGGAAAGATAGATAGATAGATAGATAGATAGATAGATAGATAGATAGATAGATAGATAGATANAGATAGATAGATAGATAGATAGATAGATAGATAGATAGATAGATAGATAGATAGATATGGAGATGGAAAGATAGACAGACAGAGAGAGATGGAGATGGAAAGATAGACAGACAGACAGACTGACAGATAGATAGATAGATAGATAGATATGAGATAGACAGATAGAAGACAGACAATCAGACAAATACATATGGAGATGGAAAGATAGACAGATAGATATAGATATGGAGATGGACAGATAAACACAGACAATCAGACAGATAGATATAGAGATGGAAAGATAGACAGACATGTATAGACAGATATCTATATAGATAGAGATGAAGATGGAGATGGAAAGATAGATAGATGGATGGATGAATAGATAGACACAGATAGATACATACATACATATGGATAGACAAATGCATATAGACAGAGAGATGTGTATATATATATATATATATATATATATATATATACACAAATATGCCATCAGCCATCCTTTTGCTGTACTGAGGCAAGCCTTGCCAGGGGATTTGGTTATGAAAGGCTTCCTCTTGCTCTGTTATTCTTTCTCTCCCGATGCTCCTGCACAGCACCACCATGACCACAAAGGAGGTGATTGATCCCTCCCAGGAGCTCAGGTATCAGGAGTCTGTCTTTATCAACTATGTAACAATGGACAAATCTTTCCATGACTTTGAACCTCAATTTCTTCCTCTACAAAAGGGGGATGGAGGAGAGTGTTACTAGAGAATCTCTAAGGTCATTTCCAGCTTTAAAATCCCCGATTCTGTGAAGTCTTTAGTGTGTCTCTATGACCAGACTTGTTGCCTACCCTAGGGAACAAGTCATGTTCCTTCTGACTACCCTGTGTAGGTGGTAGAAAGATGCGGAAAGGTCTAGATGATTTCTAAGGTCCTTTCTAACACTAAATCTATAATTTATACAATAAGCCAATTTGAGAGGAAGTATAATAAACAGAAGGATCAACTTAAAGTTTGGGTTGGCTGAATACAGGAAAGTGCAGTAGATATGTATGGTTAATCTTGATTTTTAATAAAGCAATTGAAAAAGTCAAGAAGACCCGAGTTGAAATCTAGCCTCAGACACTGACGAGATGTGTGAACCTAGGCAAGTCACTTAACTTCTATTTGCCTCAGTTTCCTCATCCATAAAATGAGGATAATAATATCACCTACCTGCCAGGGCTGTTGTGAGGATCAAATGAAATATTTGTAAGTGCTTAGCACAGTACCTAGCACATAGTAAGAGCCATATAAAAATTATTATTTATCATTGTTTTAAAAGTCTTATCTTCCTGCTCTTCTTGTGGGGGGAAAAGGGAGAGATCATAGTCCAGTTTGTTGGATTTAAAGCAGGTTGAATAACTATTAAAGAAGGAATCTCTAGTGGAGTGCTCCAAAGGTCTGTTCTTGGTCTTAATACTACTTCACATTTTTATTAGAGTTAGAGAAAAATAAATGAGGGCAGCTAGGTGGCACAGTGGATAGAATGCTGGACCTAGAGTCAGGATGATTCATCTTTGTGAGTTAAAAAATGGCCATAGACACTTGCTAAGCTCTGTAACTCTGGGCAAGTCACTTAACCATGTTTGACTCAGTTTCTCAACTATAAAATAGCTAGTGAAGAAAATGCCAAACCACTCCAATATCTTTGCCAAGAGGACCCCAGAGGGGCCACAAAGAGTAGTACATGACTGAAATGACTGAACAGCAACAAAAATAAATGGACTAGATTACATTAGGGTTAGATAAATGTCATAGTCATAGATGGCATTTTTACCAAGTATATATATGATGTAAAGCTGGGGAGTTGACACATTGCATGATAAAGTCAGGCTTCATAAAGATCACTTGACAAGCTAAAACATTGGGCCAAATATAATAATCTAAATTTTAGTGAGGATAAATATAAAGTCTTGTGTTTGGGTTCAAAAAATCAATTTCACTAAGGTATCATATGAAGAAAGCATGTTTGGTTGCTTTTTTGTTTTTCTGAAAGATACCTAGGATTTTCCTAGCCTGCAAGCTCAGTATGAATCAACAATGTGATACTGCAGTTAGAACAAATAGTGATCTGAAAGGCCATGAGACCCCCCTCAGTGGAATTTTTGGATGGATGTAGTTGGGTGACTACTGGTCAGATTTGTTGTGGAGAACTTTTTTTTTCTGATATAAATTGAGACTAGTTAGCCACTGAGGTCTCTTCCAATTCTTAAATGATGTGATAGTGATGCTAGAATTGGCAGGTATTAGGTTACCTGTGACCTTATAGCCCACTGATGGCCAGTTTGAGAGGCCTGGGACTATCAAATGTGCCTAGAAGAGTCATCTAGCTTCCCAATACTCTGAGCAGTCCATTTAGAGCTCAAAAAAGCTTACTTCTCCCAATATTCTTCTTTTCTATCCCCATTACTTTTTTATTGCCCTTTTATAGGGGGAACACCTCTCCTGGGCCATCACTACCTGAAGGCTGTGTACTGACTCCCAGAGCACTTAGGGCTTGCTCAGGCCAGATCCTGGCTGGGACCAGCCATGAGAGGAATCTTATACATACTTGTGTAAGAATTGGATGCTTCCAGTTAATTTATCCCATTCATGGATGTCCCAATAAACCCAGGGGGTCAAGTCTGACTCTTCTTACTCCTTCACCATTCCCCAAACAGATTGCCAAATCCTATTGCTGTTCCTTCCCAACATCTCCCACATCTAGTCCACTCACTCCCCAAAGTATAAGCCTAGTTCAGGACATCTTCCCTGGAGGATGACCACTACTACTGAGCACTGACATTGAGGTTCGCAGAGTAATTCACATCTTATTTGGTCCTCACATTCTCTCTAAGAGATAGGTGCTGTGGTTATCCCCACAAATTATAAACAACTTGACTAGAATCATACAGGTAGGTGTCTGAGGCGGGATTCAAATCCACACTTTCTTGACTCCAAATCTTGTGGTATTCCTGACTTAAATGTGCCACTGGTATCTCTACAATTGTCAGAGACTATTCTGACAATCTCCAGCTTATCTCTTCTCTAGTCCATCCTCCAAGTGCTAAAGTTGAAAGAGATCACTCTTCTGTTCAAAGACTTTCAATGACTCCCATTTGCCTATAGGAACCTTAGAGGTCCCTAAATCCAGTCCTCTTCTTTTACAGATGAACAAACTGAGGCAGAAGTGAAGTGACTTGCCCAGAGTCACACAGCTAGTAAGTGTCTGAGGTCTCCATCTCCAAATCCAGATTCTATCCACTATCCATTCTCTAATTAGATGCTGCTACCCTTACCCAAAAGGAAAGAAGTAGTTCTCACTACTTCTCACTACCACAAGGACTTTTCTGACAGAGACCCTCCATGTAAACACAGAATCCTAGAGTAGGAAGGGATATCAGAGGCCCCTGAACAGGAATCCCCTTCCCAACATCCCTAATTAATGCTCTCACCATTGCTTGTGATCTTTCTGAGGATAGCCCATTCCTTCTGGGACAGGATGACATTAATGTTAGGCATGGATTCATAGGGTAATAGATTTTGAGCTAAAATGGATTTGAAGGGATATTTCCCTTAACCTCCTCAGTTTATAAATAAGGAAATTGAAACCTAGAGAGAAGTGGTGACTTAAGGTCACGGAGAGAGTAAGAAGCAGAAGGAAGATCCAAAGTCAAGTGCTCTGAGTTCAAATTTAGCTCTCTCTTCTATGCACACTTCCAATGCCAACATTTGCTTCAAGACCTGGGACCTCAGGCAAGTTATATAATTTTTTCAGCCTTGATTTCCTCATCCACAAAATGGGAAAACTACCTCACCACCTGGGACACTCAGATTAGATCATGTAAAGTGCTTTTGCAAACTATGTGTTATGTAAATACTGGTGGTTGTTACAGTCCTATCTTCCAAAATTTGCCTCTCTGAAATTATCATCCAGGGCTTATGCAAGATAAGTATGCCAGATACTACAATTTGCCAATTCTAGGATGTTAGGGAGGCTCTTCTTACTTGCCTTGAGATTTGGGAAAGAGGTTTAGGAATTATTTTTAATTTCTTTTCATTTAATTTTATTACTATAATTTTATTACTTTTTCTCATTAACAAGCTTTTATCTTCTCTCACTCCTTTCCCTCTCATCCCCAGTTGAACAACATCAACCACAGTAAAAGCCTTCATAACAAACATACCCAGATAGTCAAAGCAGATTCCCTTCTTGGCTATAACCTAAAGTGTTGAATCCATCATCTCTGGCAGAATTGAAAAGTATCGCACTTCATCTGTAATTGTGGTTTTGTCATTATATAAGGCAGATTCTAAAAATCTTTCAGAATTGTTCTCTCTATGATGTTATATAAATTGTTCTCTCGGTTCTGTTGAGTTCACTCTGTATCATTTCATGCCCATATCATCCCAAGATTTTCTGAAATCATGTCCTACTCAGGGATGTCAAATACACTGTCTATGTGCCCCGAGAAACCTGCAAAACTCCCAGGAATACCCTCAACTAGATTAAAATGTAACCAAGAGGAGCAGTTAGGTGGTTCAGTGAATAGAGAGCCGGTCATAGAGACAAGAGTTCCTGGGTTCAAATTTGGCCTCAGACACTCTCTCTATGTCTCTGAACAAGTCACTTAACCCCATTTGCCTTTCCCTTACCACTCTATGGTTCTAAGACAGAAGGGAAGAGGGCGGTTTTTTTTTTGTTTGTTTGTTTGTTTGTTTTTTAAGGTAATTGGAAAAAGTTTAACAAAATAAATAAAAATACAATACAATGTAGATAAAGTTGGTTTGTGGTTTTCAAAATCAATATAAGACCTAAAGGGATTCTTTTCTTTTTGAGTCTGACATCAATGCCACATCATTTTCTCATAGTATTTGATTGTATTCCTATCATCTTTTGTTTAGCCCTTCTCCAGTAAGTGGGTGCCCCCTGAGTTGAAGGTCGGCTTTATATATCTAGTCAGTGAAACTTTAAGAGCGAGCTGTCTTTCCATTAAGCCCTCTTCTGATAGCAAATCATTTAACCCAAATTCCTTAATTCACACTCAAGGCTCCATCCTCTGGCTCTAAAGCCAGCAGTATCCACTGTGCCTCACTGCCTCTAGCTTGCCTTCTGGACATAGTTTCTTAAAATTCTCTGGTGAATTGAACAATGAACAAATAGCCAATAAACTCCTTCCTTCTATTTGGGAAGAATCCTGTTCTAGACACTAAGAGAGTGTCTACAGGCGGGACTCGAACCAATGACTTCTGACTGTTCTCCTCACTCTCTGTATACTTCTCCATTCCGACTCCTAGAGTTGGGAGCGGGGAGGGGCGGGAGAACACTACAAAGTGAAGTGATTCTTCTCGCTTCTCTGGAGGTCCAGTCCGGTCTCCAGCTCCTCTAGAGGCTGAGGAGGGACCGGAAGCTAGCCAAGGATGCCCTCGTTGGTGGGCAAGAGGGACTCCATAGACTCGGGAGATACACAGACACACATCTTCCCACCCTAGTCTGAACCCTGTTTCTGATTCTCTTTCCAGCCGCACCTCTGGGTAGCCATGAGAGCCCCCCTCCCGATGTGTAACAATCCGGGGCGGGGGAGAGAAGGAGACTCCCCGATGTCTCGGGATCCCCCCAGTTCTACTACTTGGGACACTGGCTGGGCCCCAGAGTTGCGTCTGCTTTGCGGACGCCGTT
>NC_058135.1:236238045-236250305 GCF_016433145.1 Gracilinanus agilis | reverse complement strand
AGAGAGAGAGAGAGAGAGACAGAGAGACAGAGAGAGAGACAGAGAGAGAGACAGAGAGAGACAGAGAGAGAGAGACAGAGAGACAGAGAGAGACAGAGAGACAGAGAGACAGAGAGACAGAGAGACAGAGAGACAGAGAGCAGTTGTTGCTACACCTAAAGGCATGAAATAGAAGCAGAACCAACCAACCTTCCACACTAGTTCCCCCTCCCCTCCAATGCAACTCTTGCATGGGCCTGGGTGGCTGGGGAAGGGGTGACCAGCACGTGGTTGGGCATCTCTGCTGAGTGCTGTGCCCTCAGCTGGCTTATACAAAGCAGAAGGAGTCGGGGGAGCCTGGAGGCAGATATCATTAGCCAGCATTACTCTTTCAGACCAATTAACCTTTAGAGCTGCATTAAAGAAATTAGGTAGTGAGCATCCCTGCTTTCAGATGGGCCCTAGGGGTGGGGGCTAGGAGAGTGGAGGAGGGGAAAGGAGAGGAGAGGAGAGGAGAAGAGAGGAGGGAGATACTATGGAAGCGAGTGGTCAGATCTTGGGAACTAAGAGCCTGGAGAGCCAAGAAGAGGGAAAAGGAATGATTACAAGATTTTGAGCTGGGGTGACAGGAAAATGGCGGTACACAAACAGGAATTAGATAGAAGAGTGGAGGGGGCAGGTGAAAGGGAGAAGATATGAGTTTAGTTGACATGTTGAGCCCAAGGTGCCAGGGCAGCAGTTAGCTTTCAGGGGGGCTTGGAGCTCCAAGGTCATTCTCCCTCTCACTCTCACACACAGAGACACCACTAGACATGCCTGTTCCTTACAGTGTCCCAGTGTTGAACCTCTCTGCCCAAAGAGTGAAGCTCTAAGCCATCCTCAGGGTCATGGATGGATCAGTTCTGGTCTGAGATTTTGCCCAGGTTCAGGATCTTACCCAGGAATCCAGACTTCTGCCTCCCAGAGTAATAGATTCCTGACTCAGTAGTTGTAGTCACTGATGTGGGAAAAGGAGGGATGCCAGGTGGTGGCTTCCACCCTCTTTCTTTCTCTAACAATTTGTTCTCCCATAAACTCTCCTCTTTCTCTGTGTCTCTGTCTTCTTGTCTCTCTGGGTATTTTTATATCTTTGCTTAACTGTCCCCATCCATCAACAAGCATGTATCAGATATGTACCAGGCACTGTGCTAGGCTCTGAGGATATAAATGCAAAAATGATACAGTTCCTGCCCTCAAGGAGCTTACATTCTCCTAGGGGAAATACAAACCTGTTCACAGTTAAGTAATACCGTATGTTTAAGAAATAAAACCATTTGCAATAGGAAGAAGAGAGTAGGGTTACTATCAGCTGGGGGAAGGAGATTAAGAACAACCTTTAGAAAAGGAGTGCTGAGACTTGAAGAGAGCTTAGGGTCTTAAGAGGTCGAGGTCAGCTCTGTTTGCCTTAATCCACTGGAAAAGGAAATGGCACACCATTTAAAACATTTTAGTATTTTGTCATTGAACTTAGTTTTTAAAGCATGGAATCAGTCAAAGCTTATGATAGAAGTTTCTTCAATATCTACTTCATTTCCATATTTTTTTTCACTGCAATAAATACATGAACTTGAAAAAAAAAGGTGCAGATCAGGAAGGAGGGCATTCCAGGCATGAGACATGGTCAGTGCAAAACTCTAGAGTTGAAGTGCCATGTACTTGTAACAGCAAGGCAACCAGTTTGGCTAGAGTAATTGAGATCATCAGCCCTTCTTTCTCTTCCCAGGTCTTGTCTGCCTCTCTGTTCTCTTGCCATATCGCCTCTGTTTAACTCATATATATACATACATATATATATATATGTATATATATATATATAGTCTCTTCTCCATCTCTGTCTGTCCTCTCCTTTTTGTGCACATATTTCTGTCTGTTCTCTAATTTCTGCCCATTTTTCATCTTTGTCTTAACTTCTCTCTCTCCTCTTTTCTCATTTCTGTATCTGTCTGCCCTTCTCCCCAAATATCTCCCAGAGTCTTAGTTTCCTCATCTGTAAAATAAAGGGGTCAATCTAGATGGCCTTTGAGGACCCTCCCAGTTGCACATCTGTGGTCCCATGAGTTATCCTTCTTTTCTCTGATTATGGTCTTCTGATTCTTCCCTATTATTGCTATTTCTGCACCTTTTTTGGAGTCAGAGAGAGTTGAAGGGGTGTGGGATGAAAGGCAAGATCAGAAAGGAGGTTTGGGGAGGGAAAATCAGGGACTACAGATCACTGGGTTCTGGGGTGGGGGGTGAGGGGTGGGGATAAAGAAGCCAGTCTCATTAAAAAATTCATTTTGGACCCTTTCTCTGCTTGGCCCTTACCCACCATATCCCAGCTTTCTTGTCCCAACAGTGTAATCCATAGAAAGTACATCCCAAAGACTGAGGGATAAGTGAAGAAATAAATGGTATTCCACTAGTAGAACAAGTCCTGGAACCCCCTCCTAATGGTCACAGTCCCTTGAGGGGATTGGTGGCAACGATCCAAAGGCCAAGAGTGCCAACTGCTTCCCCACCCCCTACAGGGAGGAAGTAAAGACCTAAAACGGGCAGCAGAGGCCAGGACAACTGAGAGTGGATTGACAAACTGGGTACGAACAGAGGACAGCAACCCGGAGGCTGAGGAAGCTCATTCTGCTTGGCCCCAGAGGGCAGAACCAGCACGAATGAATGGAAGTGGCATCGAGGCAGATTTGGGCTCCATGTAAAGAAAAACTTCCTAACAGTCAGCTGTCCTCAATATGGAATCGACTGCCTCTGAAGGTAGTGAGCGCTCCCTCTCTGGAGATCTTTATGGAAAGCACACCTTTGTTTATTTTTCTTCATTTTTCATTTTTTTTGTTTTTTGATCAATAAGCATGCATTTTCTTCAAATGGGGTGTTCATAAAACACTTAGCACAGTGCTCAGCACACAGTAGGCACTTAACAAATGATTACTCTTTATATATAACAAAATGTATAACAAATAGCCAATTTGTCTATATCCAAAAAGGTATATCCCATCCTGAACCCCAAGTCCATCACCAGTCAGCAGTCACATATAACAGAGAACATTCTGGGCTTCCCCTTACCCCGTACCTCCTCCCAAAGAGATCAATTCCCAATTCAGTCAGAATTAACAATGTTGCAGAGGGGAGCACAATGATATGTGTTAGATCGCATGCTCTTCAAAGTGCCCTTCAGCTCTGAAAGTCTCCAGGTCTGTAAGAACCTTCACCTGAGAGAACTGAAATTGTCTGGTCTAAAGGAAGAAGACTTGGGTAGACCTGGTTGCCATCATCCAGTATTGAAAAGGCTGCCATCAAACTGTGCCATAGCAGAAGAAGCTACCTCAGGAGGCAGTGAGTTCTCCATCACTAGAAGTCTTCTGGCAGAGGCTGGGGGACCCCTTGTTGAGGATGTCAAATAGGAGGAGCAAGGGAGATAGGAGAATCAATAAGACATTTCAAATCCAGCCTCAGACATTAGCTGTGTGACCCTGGGCAAGTCACTTAACTTTTGTTTGCCTTAGTTTCCTCATCTATAAAATAGGGATAGTAATAATAATACCTGCCACAGAGGGTTATTATGAAGATCTAATGATATATAAGCACTTTGCAAACCTTAAAGCTATATAGAAATGCTAGTTAGTAGTAATTATAGTCGTAGAAGTAGTAGTAGTCATTCACGTTTGGGTTGTATTAGATCCCATCTGAGGTCTCTTCCATAGCTAGGAATATATGACTAAATGTGACATGTGGCAAAAGTCAGAGAATCTAACACCCCAAACTGTGTTTTGGGGAAGGGAGGGGGAAATAAGCATTTATATGGCACCTACTACGTGGCAGACACTGTGCTAAGCACTATACAAATATTATTTCACTAGATCCTTAAACAACCCTTCAAGGTACATACTATTATGATCTCCATTTTACAGATGAGGAAATTGAGGCAGGTGGAGGTTAAGTGACTTGCCCAGGGTCACACAGCTGGTAAGTGTCTGAATCTAGATTTAAAATTGGGTCATCTTGACTCCAGCTCCATGGGTCATCCATTGCACCAGAAGCCTCAATTTTCTCATCAGCATCACCAAGATAACAACATCCACCTGCCTGCCTTTTGCCTTTGTTTTGGGGGAGTGGTTTGCAAATCTTAATACCATCCAGAAATTCAAGCAATGGTTCAGAGGCTAGCTGAAACGACTGTGGATCTATTCTCCTGACTCAAGTTAAGCCTTAGTCCAAGTTTCCTCTAAGGGCCCTCCAGGGCAGGTGCATTTGCTGGAGTCCAAAGTGAGTTCTGGGCTTTATCTCCCAATCTCAGTGGCCCAGGAGTTATCAACAAATGTATTTAGTTTCAAAACCTGGACTACCTCCAAGTAGAGGTTGAGGGAATCAGGTTTATACAACAGAACCTCAGAGTTGTAAGGAACCTCAAGAGTTGGGCGAAATAGACAATAGAAAGAGACCTGGAGATTTTAGTGGGCTGAGTCAGCTATATGACATGGCAGCCAAAAAGTAGAGGGGTCTTATTGATCTTAGGCAGTATAGAGTCATAATATGCAGAATGAGGGGAATTACAGAACTGCTTTCTGCCCCCCATGACCTGCTCAGACCAATTGAGCTCAGTTCTGGGCATCATTGTTTAGGAAAAATATTAACAAATTGGAGTGTATCCAAAGGAGGGCAACTAGTATAATAATAGTAATAGTAATAGTAATAATAATATTGATATGATGCTTTAAGATTTACAAAGTGCTCTATCTCTCTCCACATACATATATGTGGAGAGTACTTTTTACATATATATACACACACATAGGTTTTAGATACAGATATAGTTTTATGAATATATATAGAACTATATACATATATAGTTATATATGTATATCTATATGTATGTGTAGAGTTTGATAGATGATAGATGGATGTATAAATAGATGGATGGATAGATAGATGATGGATAGATGGATAGAGAGATAAATTAGATGGTGGATGGATAGATGGATGGACGGATAGATAATAGACAGATGGATAGATTAGTTGATAGATGGACAGATAGATTAGATGATTGATGGATAGATAGATTAGGTGATGGATGGATAGATAGATGATAAATGAATGGATAGAGAGATAAATTAGATGATGGATGGATGGATAGATATCTAGATAGATAGATGGATAGATAGGTGGATAGATGGATGGATGGGGGGGGAGATAGGTAGATAAATATAACTCTCACAAAAATCCTAGGATGTAGATGCTATTATTATCCCCATCTTACAGATAAGGAAACTAAGGCTGAAAAAGGTTAAGTGATTTTTCCAGGGTCTTCTGAACATCAAGTCCATTTACCCCTGCCACCAAGACTGGAGACCATGTTACACAAAGATCATTTGAAGGCAATCAGGAGACTTATCCTGAAGAATAGAAGACTGGGGCAGTGGGCAGGGAAGTGGGGGAATTGCATCACAGTCTTTTAAGAATCTGAAAAGTTGCCATGTGGAAAAGAAATTAGTATTGTTCTTTAAAGCACCAAAGGACAAAACTAGGAGCAATGGGTCTAAGGTACAGATTTCAACTTACTATAATTAGTAACCTCCTAATAATTAGAACTGCCCAAGGGGCAGTGCAACATCATGGGAACATTAGAACTGGAGGTTAGGAATCTAAGCTATGACTTCTCTGCTATTTACTCTTTATATAATCTTGGCAATGACAACTTTTTTTATATCTCAGTGTCCTTGTCTATAAAATGAAGGGGATGATCCCTAAAGTCCCTTCTAATTAGAAAGCCTAGCATCCCATGGACAATGGCAGTCTGTCTATGCACTGCAAGGAAGATTGGACTCAAAAGGTTCCTTCCTGCCCTGGGATTCTGGGATCCCCACACAGAGATCCCACCTTGGGACCTCTATGGGAGAGAAAACAATCCAAAAAGAGATTCTGGTCTAGGACAGGAGATGGAAGAAAAGTGTGTGACTAGACTGTAGTCCCCATATGGGTGGCTGGGGAATAAAGGGCAGTGACTATGGATGAGCAGGTCCTCTAGGATCACCATGGTGACTCTCCTATGTACATGAGATTGTCCCTCCCTCTATCTCCAGGTGTGCCCATGCTATCCGTCCACCCCAAGGGGAAACAGAAAGGCTGTGCTGGCTGTAACCGGAAGATCAAGGACCGATATCTCCTGAAGGCCCTGGACAAGTATTGGCATGAGGACTGTCTGAAGTGTGCCTGCTGCGATTGCCGGCTGGGAGAGGTGGGCTCCACGCTCTACACCAAGGCCAACCTCATTCTGTGCCGCCGGGACTACCTGAGGTAGGGAGGGACCAGGGCAGAAAGAGGAGGGCAACCTGGGGAGGGGAGGACAGCTGGATTTCACAGAACCATAGAATACCCATTTCTCTCCAACTGTCCTTCCTTGGCCAAAGATGTTAAGGCCAGGAGACAGGTAATAGCAGAGGTTCTGTGGAGAGAGCATAGAACTCACGCATCTATTTGGTATAGGTAGTTCTCCAAAGACTGTTTGGTCAGTTATTTGGCCAATTAACATTTATTAAACACTTACTGTTTGCCAGGGACCATGTTAAGCCCTGGAGATAAAGAAAAGAGGCCGAAAACCAGTCCTTGGCCTCCAACTCACATTCTAGTGGAGGAAATAGCATATAAACAACTATAAACTGGAGATCATTTCAGAGGAAAGGCACCAGCAGTGGGGAAGGAAATTAAGAGGAGGGGGGAGAAGTTAGGTTCTAGAAAAGCTTCTTGAAGAAGATAAGATTTGAGGTGAATCTTGAAAGAAGCCAGGAAAGCCAAGTGACAGAGGGTAAGAGGGAGAGCATGTCAAGCGTGAGAGATGACTGGTGAAAAGTCATGGAGTGAGGGGTATCTAGGTGGCTCAGCAGTGAGAGAGCCAGGCCTGGAGACACAGGCCCTGAGTTTAAATCTAGTCTTGCTTCCTAGTTGTGTGACCCTGGACAATTCATTTAACCCAGTTGCCTAGCTCTTACCACTCTTCTGCCTTGGAATCAATAGTATTGATTCTAAGACAAAAAGTTAAGATTTTTTTTTAAAGAAAAGTCATGGAGTTGGGAACGGGAGTGTTGTGTATGGAAAACAGGCAGACCAGTGGCACTGACTCACTCAGTAAAGAGACAGGAGTCAAGTGAAGGCTGGAAAGGTAGGAAGGGGCCAGGTTGGGAAGGGCTTTAAAAATCAAGCAGAAGATTTTCTGTTTGATCCTAGAGGTAATAGGGAGCCACTGGAGTTTATTGAATAGGAGAGTGATGTAGTCAGACCTGTGATATGGGAAGATTACTTTGGCAGCTGAATGGAGTTTGGGCTGGAGTGGGAGAAACTTGAGGCATAGAGAAAAACCAGCAAGTTATCGCAATAGTAAGGACCAGTGCCAGGGTGTGGGAAGGAAACCAATAAGAGAAACAGCCTCAAATAGATAAAAATCTGAGATTTCTCTTTTTGAGGCTGTTTCTCTTATTGGCTTCCCACACCAGGGCAGCAGCAGCTTTATCAGAAGAGAAGGAATGGATAGGAGAGATGTGGGGGAGGTATCACCAAAAACCATCATAACATTATTAATAATAATAGCTAATATTTAGATGGGACTGCTAGATGCTAGAGCGGATAGAGTGCCAGGCCTGAAGTCTTCCTAAATTCAGATCTGGCCTCAAGCTCTTAGCTATATGACCATGAGCAAGTCACTTAACCCTGTTTGCCTCAGTTCCTTCATCTGTAAAATGAGCCAGAGAAGGAAATGGCAAATTACTCCTATATCTTTGCTGAGAAAACCCCAAGTTATAAAGAGTCAGACATGACTGAAAAGTGACTGGACAACAACAAAATATTTATATCATACTTTTTATGTGCCAGGCACTGTGCTAAGTACTTTCCAATCATCTCATTTGATCTATAGGTGTGTGCTATTATCCTCATTTTACAGATGAGAAAACTGAGGCAGAGGTTAAGTGACTGCTAGTAAGCACCTGAGGCCAGAATCATGAACTACTCACCATCAACTTAGAAACTCCCCACTCGAATATAAAAGCTTTTCTGTGCCCTCTATTAGCACCATCAGCCACTCACAACCCAACAGAAACCCCTACTTGTCATGGAAAGAGTATTGGATTTGGAGTAACGAGTCTTGGATTTAAATCCCAACTCTCCCTCTTAACCTGTCTAAAACTGGGTACATCTCCTCATCCTCCTGGGCTTTCTTTTTTCATCAGTAAAATGAGACAGCTAAGCTAGATAATTTCTTAGGGTGCTCCCAGGTAAAATCCTTGATCCCACAAACTTTGCAAACATTCTGTGGCCAATGGCATGGGTCTAATCCTCATATGTTATGGTTTTCAGGCTATTCTCTCTGGGTCCCACATCTCAGTGCTAAGTAAAGTACTCTAGGCAAGTAAGTCAGTCAAGAAGCTCTTTTTTTAACTCTTGTCTTCTTTCTTAGAATCCATATAAGTATCAGTTCCAAGGCAGAAGAGCAGTAAGGTCTAAGCAATTGGGATTAAGGAACTTCCCCCAGAGTTTCCTTTTTATACTGATTTTAATGAATTGTCCAGGAAAGACAGTCTGGGGTTTCTTTAAAGTGTGTGTTCTGTGACAAAAGCTTATGAAGGTCAGAGGAAAGAGTGCTTGAACTCCTCACATAAACTCATTTTAAGGTTGGTTAAGATGAAAACATTTGGACTAGCCTCCACTGGACAAAGCAATTTGGATGATTTGTAAGTCTCACTTCCTGCTTCACTGACTCCTTTTTGTATCTGATGGGTTCAGAGTAGGATGCTAGGAGTAGAGAAGGTATTTGTGCCCAACATAAAGCCTTATATTAGTCTGTCCCTAATCCATCATTGTTTAAAGTAGGAAATATCTGAAGCCAGATTTGACCTCATTTTCTCCCAACTCCAGGTCTGCCACTCTATCCCTTGAGCCAACTAGCTGTCCCACAAAGTATTTTTGAAATATTGGCATTAGGGAAAGCCCTAGAAAAACAAATGCAAGTAGAATGACAATCCTTGCCCTCAAGAAGCCTATATTCTATTGGAGAAAGACAATATATAAAAAGAACCTGAAAAGGGTGGGGGACAAAGATACCCAGTGCTGGGGCATGGTAGAAGAAGTCTGTAGGACAGCATTAATAAGAAAGAGGTCAGAGGAATGGGGCTATCTCCATCATTGTGGACACTATGCCTCTCAAAATGGAGCCTGAAATCATCCCGGCTTTTCTAGTTGCCCCACGGGTCCTATTTGCCTTGCAATCCACTAAAACTACTGTGTCCATATCACACTAATTGTTACCAACTGTGCCTCTTCTTGCACAGTTGATTTCTTATACCACTGCGTAGGACTTTACATTTATCCTCTCATACATTGTATCTTATAATCCTGTATTATATTGTATCTTGTAATCAGCCCATCATTCTTGCCTATGGAGCTCTTTGAGGGCTTTTTCTTCTGTCATCTAACAATTTTGCCATTTTCTTTCCCAGGCCGTAGTCTCCCCACCCCCACCCCACCCCTGGAGCCCAGAACCTGGCTAAATAAAGGTCCCTTCTTGATTAAGAGGGCCGATTGCTTCTCTTCTTTCCAGCCTCCCCCACTGCCCCATGCCTAACCTCAGCCCTTGGAACTGAATCCACATTCAGGGCTGCTCTCCCTCATCAGCTTTAATTTGGGCCACTCCTGACATCACCAGCCCGGTGGAGCCAGACCAGCTGAATTTTAGTGTGTCTATAAACCAAGGAAAATTGTCCTTGGCTCAGCTCCTGCATTTAGATTGGCTGCCGACAATGGGGATGGTGAAATTCAGGGGAAGAGCCATTAACCGTAATTACCACCACAGGCTAAGGGTTTAATTGTGCTCCATTTTAAATCTTGGGGCCGCTGCCGCCACCTTATTTACAAGCTGCTTCTCTCCGGGAGCTCCATAAGGAGAGAAGATTTACATGGGCACTCTGGGCTTTTAAGTTCCTGTCCCTTTTGGGGGAGGGGGATAGCGAGGGAGAGGATGGGGGAAGGTTTAAGTGAGTGGGAAAAAAATAGCCTGTGACTCACTCTTCCTGGCCCAAGAGGGTCACCAAAGGCGGAAGGGGCTGGAGAAATCTCCCATCTCTCCTGGAGACTAAAGCTTCTCTCTAGTAGCTAAGCACACAGACATTTCTTTTTCATAGAATATAAGAGCTGGGAAGGATCTGAGAACTTGGAATATTAGAACTGGGAAGGGATCTTAGAAGACAGAATGTTAGAGCTGGAAAGGACCTGAGAACATGGAATGTTAGAGCTGGGAAGGGATCTTAGAAGACAGAATGTTAGAGCTGGGAATGATCTGAGAACTTGGAATGTTAGAGCTGGGAAGGGATCTTAGAAGACAGAATGTTAGAGCTGGAAAGGACCTGAGAACATGAAATGTTAGAGCTGGGAAGGGATCTTTGAATATGAAAATCTGGGAAGGACATTAGAACAAAATATATCAGGACAGGGAAGCTCTTTAGAACATAATATGTGAGAGCTGGGATAGACCTTAGAATGTAATATATTAAAGTTGGATAGGATCTTAGGACATAGAACATCAGATCTAGAATGCAGGATTCTAAAATGTACAGGGAAAAAAAAACAGATCATGGACTCTCAGAGCTGAGAGGTCTCAAAATATTAGAACTAGAGAACAGCTTGATGGTCCTGAAGATAAAGCACAGGACCTGAAGTTCAGAGGAACTAGGTTCAAATCTGACCCCTGGCCAAGACACTTAACCCAATTTGCCTAACCCTTGCCCTTCTGTCTTAGAATTGTTTCTAGGAGAGAAAGTAAGGGTTTAATTATATATTTTATATATACTTATATTTAATTAAACCCTTACTTTCTCTCCTAGAAACAATTCTAATGTATATATAATCAGAGCTAGGAGGTTCTTCATATAATGTCAGAATTGAAAGGACTTTAGACCCCAAAATGTAGAATGTCAGAGTTGAAAGAGATTAGACCCATGGAATTGTGGTCTTAAAAAAATTACTTTCATAATTGCATTTTGATTCTCATTGGTTTCCTTTAATAAGTTTCATTTTATGTATTTTAAAACCCTTTTCTAAGAAGGGGTCTATAGACTTCATCAGTCTTCCATGGCATGGAAAAGATTCATTTTACAAATGAGGAAAAGAAAGTCATTTACCCAAGATTTCCACAGGGAAATCTAGCTCTTCAGAGCGAGGACATGAATGGAGAACCCTTGACTCCCAGGCCAGAGGTCTTTTCACTCCAGAAAGCTCTTTGTAGACGCTCTTCCATGATGAAGCTAGACTGAGTTTAACATCTCAGGGGACTGGAATTGGACCCTCCCCATGGTCCCAGCCTTAAGCCTAAGCCAGGAATCTTATGCAAACACCCCAACGGTTTGCCACAGGGTTTTCCCTCAGACCGTGACAAGGGGCCAGGTGACCAGCGGGTCGAATGGGGATGGGGGAGGGTGAGCTGCCTGCCCTGTTGCCTAAGCTGACTGTTTAGTTAAGTGAACATCTGTCCCAGCTTCCCCAGCTCTCAATCGAAGACTCTCCGCATTTGGAAAGGGGAAGAAAAGGCCTGTTTGGACACGCAGATGCCGTTGGGGCCCTTTGTCCCAGCTAATCTGGAGAGTAGGCCGCAGCACTGGGCCCTGATGAATAATGGATCCAAACAGGCAAGGGCCTGGCATTGAAGGGGACAAATCCGGGATTAAGCACCGGCTCTAAGTCCATCCCCAGGCTTTCCTGCCTCAGCTCAAATTTGGAGAAAAGGAGCCAAGATAAATCTTTGCCCCTTTCACCAAAAATGATGGTGGGGAGGAGCTCGGGAGAAACTCTGGGAGCTGGTGGGCCAGCAGGAGCCCAAGGTCAGTTCATTACTTGTGGAAAGTGAGAAGATGGAGAGAGGTGGACCATTCCTAACAGCGAAGGTGACTGGGAAAGATCAGAGGCCTCCCGGGTGATGCCCTCTGGGCTCTCTGACCTGAACGTGAAGGATTTTCAGAGAGCTAGGCCTGGCTGATGCTCCAAACAGATTTTATTCTGCCTTGTAATTATTTATATGTGTATATATATATATAACATATAGCAATAAATATATAATATATTATAAATATTTACATTATTATAAATATAATACACTATAAATATATAATGTTTATATTATATAATAATATATAAGAATAAATAAATATATGTAATTGTTTACATAAATATACATATATTTATATAATCAATTATATAAATAAATGAATGAATGAATA
>NC_058135.1:236189687-236223224 GCF_016433145.1 Gracilinanus agilis | reverse complement strand
TGTATAAGAGACAGCTCTCTCTCTCTCTCTCTCTCTCTCTCTCTCTCTCTCTCTCTCTCTCTCTCCTCTTCCAGATTTTGCGTGGGAGACAAATTTTTCCTGAAAAACAACATGATCTTATGTCAGATGGACTATGAGGAGGGGCAGCTGAATGGAAGTTTTGAATCACAGGTTCAGTAGCATCACCCCTGCCCTGGTCTGGGGGCTCTGGGGCCAGCCCTGCCAGCAGCTCACCAGCCCACTCCAGCTGCAGCAAGGGAGCCCGCCATTGGCCTGGCTTGGCCTGCCCACGATCTTTTTAAAATTCTTCATCCACAGAGGGGACCCCCCCTTCCTTGGTCCCACGCCATCCCCGCCCGGCACCAAGCAGTTACAGGTGTAGATGTGCGGTTGTGCCCCTGTTCCTGAGCACTGCCTCGCCTTTCCCCACCTCACCTAACTAGTCTGTGCGTGAGTCTGGGGGCCAGGCAGGGCCTGTACAGCCTGTCTTCTGTATATAAACTGGAACATTTATTTTATGAGAAATGTAATGCAATTTTATTACTGGTGTGAATTAAAAAAGTATGAATGTTTCCTGGGGAGCCTCCCTGTGGTTTATTTGGGGTTGGGGATGAAGACTGGCTCTAGGGGAACTCTGCTAAATATTTGATGATAATAATAATAACTCATACAATGCTCTACAGTGTTGTTGTTTTTTAAACCTTTCCCTTCTGTCTTAGAATCAATACTGTGTATTAGTTCCAAGGTAGAAGAATGGTGAGGGCTAGGCAATGGGGGTTAAGTGCCTAGAACAGGGTCACATAGCTAGGAAGTGCCTGCGGCCAGATTTGAACCCAGGAACTCTCATCTCTAGACCCAGCTCTCAATTCACTGAGCCACCCAGCTGTCCCCTGTTCTACTGTTTATAAGACATGTTCCTATATTTCTAATCTGATCCAACCTCCAAGAAGGCCAGAACTGGGAAGGTCTTTTAGAGTTTACTTAGTCTGACCCCCTAAACCCATTTTATAGATGGGAAAACTGAGTCTACAAAGCTAAAGTGACTAATAATAGTTGGAATCTGTGTACTGTTTTACAAATATTAACTTGTAACAACCCTAGGCGGTAGATGCCATTATTATCCCCATTTTACAGATGGATGTGTCTGAGGCAAATAGTGGTAAAGTGGCCAGAGTCACACAGCTAGGAAGTATCTGCAGTAGGATTTGAACTCAGATCTTCCAGACTCCAAATCCAGTGTTCTATGTACCATGCTTCCTACCTACCTATGATCCAAAACTGATCCAGGTTCTCCAAGTGAAGTAAATCCAATTTAACTCAGCAAACATTTAAGTAGTGGCTGTATTTAATGCCCTGGCCCTGGCACTGAGGAAGACCCAAAGTTTACCCATGAGCTCATTCCATGCTCTCAGAAAGCTTAGTCTAGTGGGAAGATAATATACATCCACAGATAAATCCATAATACACAGTGTTCCATGATAAGCCCATTACAGAGGTCCAGAGCACAGTGTTCTATAAGATCTGAAGGAAAAGGTCACCATCAACTGGGAGGAAACTGGGCAGGCTTCCCTAAGGAGGTGGTATTTGGGTGGAGTTTAAGGAATGGATAGTAACTCAAGGGCAGCTAGGTAGCACCATGGATAGATCCCTGGGTTTGGAATCTGGAAGACTCATCTCTTGGAGAAAAATATGTTTTCAGATATTTACTAGCTGTGCGATCCTGGATAAGTCACTTGACCTTATTTACCTCAGTTTCCTCATCTGTAAAAATGAGCTGGAGAAGGAAATGGCAGATCACTCTGGTAACTTTACCAGGAAAACCCCAAATGGAGCCATGAAAGAGTTGGACATGACTTAAAAATGACTGAACATGTGCCAGACACTGTGCTAAGCACTTTATAAATAAAATCATTTGCTATGCACATATATCTGGGAAGTAGGGACCATGCTATGATTATCCTCATTTAAAGTTGAGGAAACTGAGGCAGAGATTGTTAAAATATTTGTCCAAAGTGGTACAGCTAATGTCTGAGGCTAGATTTGAATTCATATCTTTCTGACTCTAGGTCCAGTGCTCTATCCACTGCATGACCAAGCTACATGTAAATCTCATGTAATTCTCACCCATACACACAGAGAAGCAGCCAAGGGAGGACTAACTTCACTCGGAGCCTCGAGAACAACAGGGCTGTTGGGACCTTGGACAACTTGCTCATTTCCTACCCAGAGTGAGAAATTCTGAGGCCTAGAAATTGGCAGTGGTTGGCCAGGGGTCACACGGTGACCTCTCGGTGGCAGAGACTGGCCAGGCACCCAAGTGCCCTGGCTCTTGAGGCAGGGAATTATTCACCATGCCAGGCCTGAGTGATTCCTCTTGTCAAAGGCTCATAGGCCAGGTATGGATTCTCAGAGTTATCACCAAATCTGAGGATCTAAAGGTTGTCTGTAAACTAGACTTGGCAGCACATGCTGAACTTTAGGGCTCCTCCACCAACAAGAGGGGGTCACTGTGAACCTAAAGCCCAGCCATCACTGCCTACATCCACATTAAATTTTCCTGAGTCTCCCACAGCCCTGTGGGTCTCACCCTGTCCTGTGAGGGGAATAGGATGAGAAGAAAATATGGGCACTGTATTTGGAAAGACAGCATGGTGCAGGGGACTGAGCCTATCTACTGGAAGGCCAAATTCTTGGACTATGCTATTATGTTGTTGGGTAATCTTGGACAAGTCCTTTCCCCCTCTCTGAGTCTTGGTTGTTTCATCTGTGAAACGGAGAGGAAAAACTCCTCCCCGCCTCTTTTGGAGAGAGGAACTAATGAGATAATGGATGGGAAGGTGGTTGGTAAAGTAGAAAGTGTAGATGTTCTTGGGGAGCTATTAGTGGCTAGACTGGTACCCCAGAGAGCAGTCAGAGACATCAAGGACACTTCCACCTACCAGCTCCTTCCCCAAAGCTCCACCCCAGCTGGGCTTTGTGGGGAGGGCAAACTGTCCTTTCTCCTCTTTTCCCCTCCAACCCAGACCCTCTTAGAGGCCATTGCAAAGTGCCTATAGCCCAGAAAGGCAAGTAGGGCCTTAACACAAATACAAGGAGATGTTAACCCAGAAAAAGAAAGAGATACCAGGCAGACAAAAATACCCAGGCACAAAGGGGCATACATAGACACACAAATACCAGCAAATACCCTTAGGATTTTGAACTAGAGCAAACGTTTATTGATCATCGATTCAAGTCTCATTTTAGTACACATAGAAATAGACCTAAAGTCAAGGTCATTATATGCATATTTGGAATCAGAGGTTGTTTTTCTTTTTTCCCCAACAGAAAAAAGAAGTAGGAAGTGAAAGAAATGAGATTTTTGTTAATTTTAAAGAATTTAATTTAAAAAATAAAGTCAAAAGCACATACATCCTTGCACAAATAGACTCCCTTAAAACACCCTCCGTGATGAGGAGTGAGGGACACTCCAGGCAGGGAGCCTTCCTATCATGTAGGAGGGCCCTTCTTCCACACATTGGGTCCACTTGTGGTCTTCAGTATAGATAGTCTCACTCATATCACATAGATTCACAAAACTGAAAGCTGTATCTAGGCCATGACGATGGAGGCCAACAAAGTGAAAAGGCTTAGGGGAAATGACCCACAGAAGAAGGTAATTAGTTGGCAAGAGAGGGACTTGGGAAAGACCAAGGGAGTTGGGCCAGTCTTTGGAACCAAGAGTCAAGAGCTACCCCCAAACAAAGGTTCTATTGAGTTTCACTACCATCATTCATTCCAGTGTAGAGGGAGCCCCAAGTGTAACAGGGCTCCATGCGTGGCAAGGACTATCCTTGTATGGCTCAAAGAGAGGCGAAATATATATCTCTAGCTTCTTCTCTCTCCCATTCTTCTCCAAGGAACACTTTTCCTTTGAGCCAAAAGGGTAACTAGGAAGTTGGAGCTGGAGGCCACCACTTGTCCTGCTCAGAGAGTAGAGATTTGAGGCTAGAATTATATAGATACATATGACATAGACAATATATTCATATACAAATATATCTGATATATAATACACATATATGTTTTATATATACATTTATATCTGCTCCTTTAAATATAGTTAGTCTAGGGCTGTGTTGGCAAACCTAAGGCACACCAGAGGGGGCTGCTCCCTTCCCCCTTTCCACCTTGCCTGAGGAAATTTTTCACATCACCCACCCCTCTGCCCAGGAGCCCAATGGGAACACTTCCTCCATCCTCTGTCTAGGGTAAGGGTGAAGCTTACATGAGGCATGAAGGTGTCATTTGGGCACTCGGTCTCTAAAAGATTCACCATCACAGGTCTAGGGGGATGTGGTTAGAATCGATGTAATTTCAGATTTTATTATTATTGGGGGAAAGGGAACTCAAGGCTTGAACTTCCAAGGCTTGACCCCTTTTCCCACCCAATATCAGTTCCACAATGAATATAAATAGTGAAGAGCAAAGAAACTTATTTATCCAAAACACAGCAAAACAGAAATCAATTAAGATATAGTAAGAGACTCTAGAAGATGATACAGAGTGAAAGAGCTCTCTCATTGGGAATAAGCTAATTCAGGTCAACCAAAAGAGGGCCCAGATCTCACCCAAGAGGAAACTCTCCAAAGACTCTGGAATAGCAATCTGAGGATGCATTCTAATGGAGACTGCTGATCCCTTTCACATCTTCCCAGAGTCTTTTTCTTCAGCAACTTGGCTTCTTCCATCATCATCATCACCAACATCATATCTATCTCTGTCTCTGTCTATCTCTCTCTGTGTCTGTCTGTCTATCTGTCTGTCTCTCTCTCTCTCTCTCTCTCTCTCTCTCTCTCTCTCTCTCTCTCTCTCTCTCTCTGCAGAAAGCCAGAAGCACCTGGAACAATGAGATCCTTGAAGAATCTCAAAAGAGGTATGTACTGGAGAAAACTGAGCTCTCTCACTCTCACCAAGTCCACTCCCTCATGCAGGGAAAGGCATTCATCTCCACTAATGAGAAAAGAATCTCATACCAATTGGCTTTGGGACAGGGGTTGCATGAGGAAGGCCTTTGCCCTTCAGGGGTAGCTCCTTACCCCCTTGGGTAGAAGAGAGATCTAAAACAAGTCCAGCTGACTGCCTCACTTGGAGGGAAGGTCTCACCTTCACATTCAGATCCTTTCCTGTCCTGTGCTCCATGCTTCTTCCACGCACATGCCCCTCATAGGAATACTCTCCAAAGCCCCCAAATCCAATCGAATAGGAAGGCCAGAAATCATACAAGATGAACAAATGTATAAAGAAAGAAGGGAGACGAGGTTTGGCATAAGGGATCCCTGAAGGTTCCTTCAGCTTCTGCTCCCACACAGACTTCTCTTTTTACTAGTTCTCTCAGAGTTAAGGAAGGGCCTCAGAGAAGTGGGAAGGGTTAGGAAGGGTTAGAGCAATCATAATAGATTCTCCAGACACTACCCCAGGGGCTGAAAGAGATAGAAGGGGAGGATCTAAAAAGCCCTGGGTTTGTAGCTGTTGTTTTTGTCCTCTCAATCTATCAGACACATCCCCAGATGTGGCCCCAGTGCCTAAGGGAAGAAATCTGGGTTGGAGAGGCCTTGGCAAGGCAGACAGACTGGGCTCACATTCACCCAGCTTCTCTTATGCTAGAAGGGGACTCTATTCCCCCATTTTGAGACTGAGGTGGGAAAAGTCAGGTAGAAGGGGTGGGGGAGTTCTCTTTTTTGAAGGACCAGGAGAGGTGGGTCTGTGTCAGCACTGGAGATCTGGGTGTATTAAAAAGAGCACTAATTTTTGGAGTAGATGAAATCTGTGCTCAAATTCTGAATCTAACTCTAATTATTTGTGTTGTTCTTGTTTTTCAGGCATCTCCGCTGTCTGTTTTTCTAAAAGTCTATTAAGTCAGTGCCTACCTTCAAGAAGCTCCCATTCTGGCTGGGATATTCTGCATATAATACTACTTAGTTCCATACATATTATTTAGTGACCTTGGGCAAGTTTCTTAACTTCCTCGGGCCTCAGTTCCTTCATATACAAAATTAGGAAATTGGGAAATTCTTTCTAACTTTGTCTATGATTCTTTGATTCGAGCAAAGTACCCAAGATCCTTCAATCCATGACTTCCTCTGTGGAAGTACTCCTCACATAAACACATCTATGCATTTTTAGTAGATGGGATGCCAACCCATCTATGCATGAGTAGGTGGTTTCAGGAGGAATTGCCCCTATTGCTCGTCCTAAAAAAGAAACACAAAACCATCATCTGAGGGACCCTAACTGTCTGGTGATGAGCCTCTCCTGGCTTGGGCTGGGCATTCTGTAGATTGACAGACTCCCACTATGGATGCTTGTCATCAAAGCCTTTCTATACTGGTTGGACCAGTCAGTATTGCCTTTAAGAACACAGAGAGATCATCATACTACCTTAAGAAAAACAGCGGTGAAGGGTCTAACACCACCAAACATGTAGGGAAAATGTCAAGTATTCTGTAGCAAGCAATGGATTTTGTTATGGGGGATGCAAGATGTTTTGCATACATTAGCTCATTTGATCTCTTTAATCACTCAGACTTCTTTTTCTAGACCTATGATTGGATAAGCTTTTTCTGGTGAAGAAACATCCTCAACCAGTACAGATTAGCAGCTCTCCTACAAATCATACTTTTAAGAAGTTGCCTGGTGGCAGTAGGAGGCAGCTAGGTGGCTCAGTAAATAGAATATTGGGCCTGAAGTTAAGAAGACCTGAGTTCAAATGTAGTGTCTGATACTTGCTAGCTGTGTAAGATCATGGACGAGTCATTTAACCTCTGATTGTTGTACAAAAGAATCTGCTGGAGGAGGAGATGGCAAACCACTCCAGTATCCTTGCCAAGAAAACCTCATGGATAACTATGGTCTATGGAGTCACAAAGGGTCAGACATGACTGAAAAACAACCCAACAAGTGGGGGCACTAAGATGTTGGGTAACTTGCTCATTGTTATTCAACCAGTACATATTTTTGTTTCTTGATAACTTTTAACTTCTGTTTTAGAATCAATAGTATGTATTTGTTCCAAGGCAGAAGAGTGGTAAGGGCTGGGCAACTGGGATTAAGTGACTAGTCCAGGATCACACAGCTAGGACATATCTGAGGCCAGATCTGAACCCAAGACCTCCTGACTCCAGGCCTGATTCTCTATCCACTGAACCACCTAGCTTCCCCTCAACCAGTATATGTTAAAGGCAGGACTTGAACCCAGATCATACTTTGAAAACAATAGTTCATACAACAGATATTATTCTCCCCATTTTATGGATGAGAAAACTGAGATTTAGAGAGACTCACCCAGGATCACTCAACTAGTTAATGCCAGGAGTTGGATATATATCCAGCTCTTCCTGCCTCCAAATCCAGTACTTGTTTCAACCCAATGTTATCCCTCTTGCCTTTAAAAACAAACTCTTTCCCCCTAGGCTGTAGCATATGCCTCTACCAACCCCTCTCTTTGCCCCAAGAGCAGGCTTTTTGTAATGTTTGGTATCCCCTTCCCTCTTTTTTCCCCTTTCCCAAACTTGGGGGGGTTGTGGCAGATAAAGCCGTCACCCACGTTAATTACATGGTTATCAAGAGATAGCAGGGCCCCAGAATATGCCGTTTCTGGGCAATTACGATTGTTTCCAACAGAGTTACCATATTGTAGTCCATGAAATAACATGTCATTTTGCAGTAATTATGTAATTAACTTGTCTCACCACTCTAGGATGCACAACAATTAATTCCCTCACAACGAGAGAAACTAAGAGTCAGCCTCCCAGACTCAGAAACCTTGAAAAAGCAGAGCAGGGTCCTTGGAAAGGGAGGAAGACAGCCACTGCCACCAAGAGTCTCAGCCCTGACCAGTTGTATTCAGCCTTCCATCTTTCCCTCTAAGGATCTTTTGGTCCCACCTATGCACACTGGGCTCTGGTTTATGCATACTGACAGGAGCCCTGTAGGTCCTAAAAAAAAATCTCATTAGCCTGGAGACCCCACATCCACTAATGCTCCCAGGGGAAGAGGGTACATCTTGTGGGTGGTGATGGAGTGAGCCAGGTGTCCGATCTCTACATAGCACTGCCTTTTGCTCATTCGAAAGCTCCTTCTTAATTAGCAGCCCTATATACTTACTGCTTGGCTGGTGTTGGGGGACTACCAGAGATAAATAGGATGCATCCCTGACCCTCATGGAACTCACCCTCAAGAAGGAGAAATGTGGTGTCCAAGTATAACACTTTAATCTTGCAAAATTCAACCCAATGTCCTAGCTTAGCTTATCCTAAAATGGGCACCGACTACATGATCCGGCGTGTTAGCTAGAACATGCCTCCTCTGCCTTTGACCAAATCATTGGCAAAAAAAAATGTTAAATAGTACAGGGCCAAGCATAGAGTCTTAGGGCAGCATACTGGGGGCCACCTTTCTAGCTGACATCAAACCATTAATGCCTACGCTTCAGAGGTGGCCATTCAAAGAGCTCTAGATCCACTTTATTTGTTGTCGTCCAAACCACATCTCTCCATCTTTTCCGTCAGTCATATTTTCTAAGTACCTACTTTCTATCAGGCACAGTGCTAAGGGCTGAAATGAATGAAACAATCCCTGCTTAGAAGGAGCTTACATTTTAGCGGTGGTGATAATAAGTTCTAATTATTATAATAAGACTCCTGAGTTCAAATCTTGCCTCAGACACAAGGTGTGTGACCTTGGGCAAGTCACTTGATCCCTTTTGCCTCAGTTCCTTCATCTGTAAAATGAGCTGGAGAAGGAAATGGCAAAACACTCTAGTAACTTTACCAAGAAAATCCCAAACAGGGTCATGAAGAGTTGGACACAACTGAAACAACTGAACAACAGCATATTTATACATATAAGTAGAAATGAAAGTTTATGGTCTTAGAAAAAGAAAAGGAACAAATGAGTAATGTGTGAAATCCACTGTGTGACTCTATGTGTGGTTGAGATGAAATAAAGGAAGTGGTTATGGGATTGAAGGAGCCTGGGGAACTGGGAGGTGAGAGGGCCACAACATGGATTTTGAAGTACTCTAGTATAATAAGGACAGGAATTAGGGAGTAAAGGACACCAGTGGGCTAGATGCCAAACTCTTTGAGAAAGGAGGGAGAGTGACCCAAGCGCTGGTGTACAACAGCCACCTCCATTTGAATTGGGTAGAACATTTTAATTGAGTGAACTTCAAAGGAGGGGAGGTTGCTAAGTGATGGTGGTAAGTCTGGAAGAGGCTTTGTGAAATTTTTTTTTAATCTAGGTAAGTCAGTCTAACTAAGAACTCTGTCAAAAAGAAAATGAGGTTAGGCTGACATGACCTGTTCTTGATGAAGTCATGCTGGCACTTTGTGATCACTGTTTCCCTTTTCTCGATCCACTATTTCCTTCACAATATGTTCTAGAAGTTTGTCAGGAATCAAAAGTCAAGGTCAGTGACCCCTAGTTTTAAGACCCCATTCTCCTCCTTATTTTGAAAATGCAAGAAACATTTGCCTTCCTTCAGTCCTGTGACACCTCATCCATTCTCTAAGCTCTGTCAGATATCACTCTGCATCTGAGTCTTCAACTCCTTCTGTACTTTGGCATGTAGTTTGTTTGGGCCAAATGCCTTGAAATCATCTCTGCTTATCTGCAATAACCAGCCTCTGTCAGGAGCAGCTGGGTGGCTCAGTAGATTGAGAGCCAGGCCTAGAGATGGGAGGTCCTAGGTTCAAATCTAGCTTCAGACACTTCCCAGCTGTGTAACCCTGGGCAAGTCACTTGACCCCCATTGCCCACCCTTAGCACTCTTCTGCTTTGGAACCAATACACCGGAAGATAAGGGTTTAAATTAAAAAATAATAGCCAACCTCTCTTAAGCCTTTTTAAGTTCTCTCCTTTCCACTCCAAAGAATATTCTTTTATATTCTTTTATAGTAATTGAGAAAACTGTTCTGGTTTTCTGAGTCCTGCCTATGTTGCACCAGGCTATTTCTACTATAGACATACCTCTTTCTCTTGCCTGGAACCTCATCCTTTTTATTAATTCTCTATGCCTAGAAACTTCCAGCTTCTAGACAATTCCCTCATAAGATCCCTTTCACCTTTTAATAACATGAGGTTGCCCTGATGCATGGAATAGCAGCCACAAGAGTTTCACCCAACAATGCAGAAAGATGTAATATGAAGTGGGTGAAATAATATGGCAAATGCAAGATGAGGAGCTCTCACAAAGGATCATTATATACTTCCTCTTTCATCCATAGCCTGCAGACCATTGGGCCTGGCAGTCTAACAAGATCTCTGTTCTGCTTTGGAGGTGTTGGATGCTGCCCTCGTTTGAAGGGTGGGTGCTATTCTAGCATCTTTTCTTTACTCCCATCCTTGGAGGTCTCACTTTAGGTCATACAGCCTTCTCTTCTATGAGTTAAAACAGTCAAATCAAGGCCTACTGCTTCATATTCCTGGCCAATTGAATTATTATGCAAGAACCCTTTAGAATCCAAGGAAGTTATCATGGACTAGGACACCTTAACAGGAAAAATGAAAGCAAAATGAGAGTTTGGCATCTCACCTCTCCATCATCTAGTATCATCATCCTAAAACCCAGAGAACTTAGCTAAGTTCTTTAATCTTCATCTTTTTTCCCAATAGAGCTTTTAAAAAAATAACACCCATATGTTTGTCCAAAGACTGCATTACCTAGCCAAGCTTAGAATCAGGAAGCCCCAAATTCAAATATTTTCTCTGATATATACTAATTATGTAATCCTGGCAAATCTTCTCTGGGTTTCAGTTTCCTGACTTGTAAAATGGGAAGAAAGTGGTGGTCAATAATCTTTTCCAGCTCAAGATTTAAAATTCTAAATCATTTAGCCTCTATGTGTTTCAAGCAACTTTGTTAATCTCCATTGGTAGAAGGAATTTCTTAGACTGATAAAATCACATATTACAGGATTATAACTTTAAAGATGGAAAGAACATTCAAGGTCATTTAATCTAATATATTAAAGATTAGGAAGACGAGATCCAGGGATATTAATAGTTTTGCCCGGGGCCACATGAACAACAAAGAGAGAAGTTGGGATTCAAATCTGGGTCCTCTGACTATAGATCCTTTGGGATATTCAAGTTATTGTCACTAGTTTTCCTTGGCTAATCTCAGCTCACTCTTAATAAAAACATTCCTTTTATTATTCTTTCAATATGGTGTCATGCTTTTCTATTCATCTTCTACTACCTGGCCCTTGTGTATATCTTTTCTACATACCTGTTTTTTAAAGGGAAGACTATTATTAGCCATGCTGTTTTCCCCCATCCCTCCCCTCCCTCCATTAGAGAAGGTACCATTTGACAAAAAGATAGATGTGGGGGCAGCTGGGTAGCTCAGTAGATTGAGAGGCAGACCTAGAGATGGGAGGTCCTAGGTTTAAATCTGACCTCAGACACTTCCCAGCTGTGTGACTCTGGGCAAGTCACTTGACCCTCATTGCCTAGCCCTCACCACTCTTCTGCCTTGGAGCCAATACACAGTATTGACTCCAAAATGGAAGGTAAGGGTTTTTAAAAAAAAGATAAATGCATATATAAAACTATTTCTTATTTCTATTTATTGCTTCTTTCTCTGGAGGTAGACATACACAAGCCATTCTTCAAACAATATTTCTGTTTCTGTATATAATATTCTCTTGGTCAACAACTTTCTCAAATATTAACCAATATCTTTAGACAATTTACTTTTTTTCCTCTAATTGCAGCTGTTTTCCTTAAGAACTTTCCATCCCTTTGGGGCTGATTTCCTCTATCACATTCTACCTATGATATCATCTACAAAATGTGATCTTTTAATTTTCTCTTTGCCTATGCTTATTTTCATAATTTCTTCTTGTTGCCTTATTGCTATAGCTAGCATTTCTAGAACTATACCAAATAATAGTGGTGATAATGAATCCTCTTGCTTTTATCCCTGGTCTTATTAGAAAAGCATCTAACATTTTCCATTATGAAAAATTCTAGTTGTTGGTTTTAAATAAATGCTACTTGTCATATCAAGGAAACATCCATTTATTCCTATACTTTTTGATATTTCAACAAATGAGTATTGTGTTTTGTCAAAAGATTTTTCTGCTTCTATGATCATGCGGGTTTTGTTTTTATTTTTAATAGTCTATTATGTTGCTCATTTCCTGATATTGAACCAATGCTGCATTCCTGGAATAAATTCAACCTGGTCATCATGTGGGCATGCCTAATTTAAAAAGAACAGACTAGGTAAAATGGAAGAGGTGAGAAAAGAAGAAGAGTATTGTATATTAAGAAAATGCATTCCTGTGAGGAAAATCAGGAACCAGAG
This sequence comes from Gracilinanus agilis, assembly GCF_016433145.1. Taxonomy (NCBI): domain Eukaryota; kingdom Metazoa; phylum Chordata; class Mammalia; order Didelphimorphia; family Didelphidae; genus Gracilinanus; species Gracilinanus agilis. The sequence continues at coordinate 236,210,869 of NC_058135.1, read as the reverse complement.
TAGGAAACATCATTGTTAACATCAATGTCAACAGAAGAAATACTAAATTTCAAGTGTACTACTGACCACTTAGAGAGAGGAAATGAAAAGCTCTGGAAATAAATCACAAGCCTGATACAGAGGCCTGATAGGAGTGGCAGACCTTGAAATATATGTAGATATGCTGCATATCTTTTTCTACCCAAAAGAAAAGAGCTAATAATTTCTTGACTTGACTTTTCATTCTTTAAAAGGTAAAAGGCTCTAATAAAGGGAACTTTTATTCTATATATAATTCACACCAAAAGAAAGAACTGTTGGTTGGGCTAGGCAACAGAATAGAGATGGAGGGCAGAATCTGCCTACTGTACTCTTAGTGTCTCCTAGAAGTGATTCAGGGTTACTTACTGCTTGCTATCTCAATGGCAACCTCTTCATTGCCGTCCCCAACAAATAAATCCATCAAATTATAGAATCAAATTATGGAGTATATACTGAACACAACTTCCCAGGACATCTAACCTAATAACTACTTACAGAGAAATTCCCTTTCCAAGATTTCTGATGATACAGACTCAGTTTGAAGAATATGATGAGAAATCTACTATCTTCCAAAGCAGATTGCTCATGGACAGCTTTAATTGTTCATTTTCCCCCTTATATTAAGGCTAAATTGTCCTCTATAAATTCTTCTTATAAGTCCTGGACTTGCTTTCTAGAGTCAAGTAAGTTTATTTTCTGTGTGACCTTGGGCAAATCACTTAACCTTGGTAGGTCTCAATTTCCTCATCTGTTGACCTAGATGGCCTCCGAGGTCTCTTCTTCTGAATCTCTAGGGTTCAATGCCATACTATGATGATGTAGTAAATTGAATCTCTCTTCTCCATGACAACCATCATGTCCCCTCAAGGTTCTCTCATTTGAGCACCTTCATCCAATCCTTACACAATAGGATGCCCACTCCCTTCTTCAACCTGGGTTTCTTCCTCTAATCATGATTCAGTTCATTGGCATCCTTCTTAAAATTTGGCCTGAGCAGGATAGAAGGCATAGGGACTATCCCTTTCCTCCATTCAGGAGACAATATTTCTATCAATTCAGCCTAAGATTACAGTGTACTGGGGGTGGGGGAGAGGGGACAGGTTGCCTTCCATACTCACTATGTCCCCTCATTACTGTTCAGGGTTTAGTTCTCTGCTTCCTTACAGAAATTTTGACTAGGAGAGAGGGCCAGAGTTATTGGTTTCTTGGCCTCAGAGGGGAGGCCTAGACTTGGTGGACCCTTCCTGAAACTTCAACGGAGGAAAGAAAGGCAATGAAGCACAACTAGCATAGACCTCAACTTGAAGGCAAGAAAACCAGGATTGAGTTTCTATCACTAAGATACTCTATGTCTTTGGAAAGTCTCTTCCTCTCTCCTCTTTAAACTAATTTCTCCTGTAAGATAAAGGCATTGAATTATCACTTAAATGAGTTCCAAAGTTCCATCAGGTATATATTATTAAGGGTATGTGGGAGACATGAATAGAGAGAAACCTATGAGGGTTTATGAGTCCTGAGTCCCCAGCTAACTCCACCATCCAGAGGAGGGCCATACAGGGAAAGGACAAAACAAAAAGGGGAAGCCCTTTGAGTAGTTTCTAACCACTAAGCCCCAGTTATAAAGTTGCAATCATGGTCTCTTTTTGCCTTTGTTTGTTTCTGCTTCCTCCTCACTAAACACTTGCCTTTGAGTTTATGACTTATGTTGATTATAATCTCCTAGGTTTGTTTTTATTAACTCTTCTCTCTCTTTTTTTTTCTCTGTCTCTGTCTGTCTGTCTGTCTGTCTGTCTCTCTCTCTCTCTCTTTCTCTCTCTGTTTGTCTCTCCCTCTCTCCTTTGATTGAGCTCTCTCTTTGCCTCTCCCTGTCCTGTCTGTCTGTGTCTCTCTCTTACCTTCTTATATTTCAGTTAGTCTTTTATTCCTGGGTCCTTGATAACTGACATTCCCCTCTAAGTCTCTCCCCCCCCCACCCCAACTCACTTGAATCCATGTTGACCATGTTTGTAACCCAGGTTGACAATAATGATCTGGTGCCCCTAAGGGATGCCCTTCTTTGCTCTTATTGCTGTCTCTTTGTCATTCATGTCTGCCTTGATTCTATCTCTCTACCTCTGTCTCCTTCCATCACTCTCTGTCTCTCTGTCTCTACCCTCCCCTCCCCACTCACCTGCATTTCTGTTTGTGAACATATTGGAAGTAATTCCCTGGGCCTTGCTAAGTGACCCCCTCCTCCCATCTCTTGCTTACATTAGAGACAAGAGAGCTAATTATTCAGTCTCCCTCCCTGGTGCTGCTGCAGGGCCATTTCAGAGCTGGTGCAGCCCTTTAAAATGATTTTTAAAATCCATTTTCCCTCTGCAGGCGGGAGCAGATTGTGCTGCTGCTTCCTCCTCATTAATGCTAATTAGTGCACAATTCATGTTTGAGCACGGAGGGGACTATGTTGGCCCTTCTCCTCCTGGCCTCCAGCATCTGGATCCTGAATCCTAGCAATTGTGACCTTTAGGCATGGACTATACCTGGGCCAGCCAAAGATCGTCACTGACTGTCTAGAAACTAAAGAGCAGACACCAGTGAGAGGGGAAAGTCTTGGGTAGCTGCTGGGGGTTCTTTATATTACCAAAAAAGAAGTGAATGTGGGATTGTTCAGAAACACGAGTCTTTTATGCTACAGGCAAAGGTGGATATCTGAAGGAAGGGGATACATTGTTCTCTCACACCACAGCATTGAATGGCACCATTTGGATGGACTTGATAGGTGATCAAGTTCAACCTCATCATTTTACAGATGAGAAAACTGAAGCTCAGGAGAAATGACTTGCACGTTGTCTCACGGTTAATTAGTTGCAGAGACAGGGACTCAGATTCAGGTTTTTTTGAAACCAAATCCACAAAGTCAGAATTTTAGGGCTGTGAGAGACTAAAGACATCTAGTCCAATCTGTTTGTAAAATAGATTAAAAAAACAGGATGAAAGAAAGGTGACTTGCTCAAGGTCACATGAAGAAATGGTGGCTGATGTCATACTTGAACTCAGGTCTACTGGCTACAGGCTAGAGTTCTTTCTGCTGGAAATCAAGAGATATAGGTTCTAATCCTGACTCCATTCCTAATTAAGGGTGGAATCTTGGGCAAGTCTCTTCAAGATTTGGGCTCCTCTTTCTTCATTTCTGTGAAATGAAGTTGTATTATTTAATCTCTTGTTTTTTGTTTCATTTTGATAATCCATGATTCTAAGAGACTTGTTCACTTAAAAGGACATTAAAGATAAGGGAGGAGACAGAGAGTCAACCGGACTTAAGAATAAGATATGCCTTTTAAGCATTTAGGACATATATATCATAGAATTTCAGAGCTGGAAGGGTCCATCTAACTTATGAAGAGACATCCTCTAACATCTTAACTTCCCAGGTTCACAATACCCTTGAATCCCAAGAGGCAGTAGGCAAAATTAAAAGAGCAGTCACTCTAGAATCAGAGCATCTGGGTTCAAATTTTGCATCCAAAGCTTGCATCCAAAACTGTCTGGGAAAGTTATTTAATCTTCTTGGAATTCAATTTCCTCCTCTGTAAAACGAAATGACTTGTTTCTAGAGTCTCTAACAATTCTAGATCTAGGATCCAGTGGTCTACTTCTCTACATCTCTTCAGTCATACACATGGTTGACCACACCCAAAATCTCACCATCACCCACTTCTTTGATCAAAAACATATTCTTCCTTTATTAGACCCTAAACACATTTCAGTCCATTTCCCCCTATACCTTACTCCTCCTAAACCTATTCCTTACCCTCATCATGACCTTCAATCCCTGCTCCCTTCCCTACCTTATCAAGTTATTACCTCTTCCCTGACTCCTCAGTCTCAATCCTATACTTAACCAATCTACTCTGAACGACCTGGCCCATTGTTCCATTTCCACTCATCCCTTGTCAGTTCTAGATTATGCTTGCCACTCTTCCCCATTCTTACTCATACACTGCTGCATAAAGCTGGAGTCACCCAAAGGTGTGGACAGGGTACATTATAAATTTGCTATCAAATCCCAATTGATCTCTCAATGTTACTCTTACTCCTCCCTATTTGATTCTACTTTCCCATTCCTTAAAAAAATCTTTCCAAACCTCCTCTTCCTCTTCAAGCTTCCCACACCTTCCCAAACCCCTTTTCAACTAAGGATCTATTCTCTTACTTTACTGAGAAAATTAAGGCCATTTATCATGAACCCCTTCTGCTCCCCTTCTATTTATCTCAAGACCCCTTGACATCAACTCCCACTTTCCTCCTTTCTCTCAGTCTCTGACAATTAAGTTATCCTTCTCCATGCCAAGCCCACGCCCCCTGCATGTGCCCTTTATCCCATACCTGTCCCATATTCTTCAGAAGATCGCAACTTCAACAATGCATCTCTCTCTCTCTCTCTCTCTCTATCTATCTATCTATCTATCTATCTATCTATCTATCTATCTCTCTTTCTCTCTCTCTATCCCCCCCTCCACCTCTCTTCTCCCTCTCTCTCTCATTTTCAACCCAGCCCTGTATACTGGTTCTTTTCCTATTCCCTTCAAACATCCCAAAGTCTCTGTGATACTTAGAAAACTTTCACTAGATCCTACTATCCTCTCAATTGTATACAATATCTCTCCTTCCTTTTTTCAACCAAACAAAAAAGGTCATCTACATGTTTCTCTATTTTTCCACCTCTTACCTCTCAAAGCTTTGCTACCTGGCTTCTAATATCATTGCTCAACTGAAATTACTCTCTTTAAAGTTACCAAAGATCCCTTAATAACTAAATCTGATGGTCTTTTTTTCAGTCCCCATCCTTCTTGACCACTCAGTAGCATTTGATACTGCTAATCACTGTCTTCTCCAAGATACTCTTTCCTCTTTGAATGTTTGTAGCAATACCTTTTCTGCACCTTCACAGACTCCACTCATCAATCAGGCTTTTTGATCCTAGGTATGACACAACCTCTCAGAGCCAACAAGGAGCTCTCTAAAACCATAAGTGGCCTATCTGAATTGATAGGGTGAAATTCCTTGCCAGGAATTCTCTATACTGAAGAAATTGCAGATCTGAACCCCATCCCCCAAAATCACTCTGTAGATAAACATTGAGCATATAGTTCACAAGAACTCCCACATAAAAGTGTGTTTTCATCGGAACCTTACTGCATTCTCCAAATTGGGTTTGGGCCCAATTTCAGTGACAATGGGGATATGATATGGGGAAATAAAAATGCTGAGAAAACAGAAAATAACATCACCAGCCCTAATAAGTATGGAGGTTTTTTTTTACCCTGCTGACCTATGATGTCATGGAGTATTTCAAACTAATCTAACTTCAAGTCATAAGATGTGGCCTTACCCTTGTACTTGTGTACTAGAAAACATTTCTCTTCCTTCAGCATGCATTGAAATTTGGGGAATAGATAACTTAGCAGCACGGGGACTTTAAGTAGTTATGAAATCTTAGACTTGTAAGGAATTTCAGAGACCACATAGCCCCTACCTAAGCAGGCATCCATCCCCTCTACAATGTCCCTAATAGAGGGGTACCCAGCTGTTGTAGGGAAATTGTAGGATTTAACTTAGTTAAAAGCAGATTTTGCCAGGCAAGGCTGACAATGACTCTCTGAAATGGCAGTTGGCTTTTGGGGAGTGGGATTTTTAGCCACTGATTGAAGAGCCTGTGGATTTGGATTTATCTCTGTGCCTTGGGAAGTATCTGCAAGAACATCTAGCAAGCCCAGAAGTTCAGGTTGAGATTAGAATGTCATCTTGTATGGTGGACATACAGCTGTATCTTTCTCCCTGACTTCCCTAGTGGATTTACTGGGCTGTTTACCTGTGTCCCTGAGACAAGTTGATACATCTGATCAACAGCCCAAGGACATCTCGTGAGAAACCCTTTTCTCCTTGACCAGCCTGCCAGCCATTGCTCCAGGCTGTCTGCTATAGGTTTAGAAATATAGAGTAGCTATATCCAACCCTCCTCTCCCTGTTTACCAATAGTTTTGTAGTGGCAGATATTTCCTCCTACCTTCACTTCCTGTCCCGCTTTTTAAAATTAAATTTTGTTTATAAAAGCTTCCTTGGCCTTTACTCCTTTCCCAGATATTTGGCTGACATGTTGTATCCACTGTGTTATTTTTCCCTGGTTAGATATTATCCCCAACTAAGAGGTTTCACTTGTGGATATTTTGTTACTCTATCCGCTCCCTATAGGCAGTTGAAACATCTAACTGACTACCCTCTTTCCCCATTGTTGTGAGGGACTCATTTTAGCCCTATTCCACACTTGGTAACCATCTTTAACCATCCTTAAATCATTTACATATTTCACAGTGGATTACACTGCATTTTGAAGACAACTCATTCTTTTGTTAAATATCTCAAATTGGTGACAACTTCATATTTATATTCTTGACCTCAAATCAACTTTCCTACAACTTCTAACCATTTCTCCTAGTTCTGTCACAAGAAGAGCAAGTTGAATCCCTCTTCCCTTTGGCAGTCTTTTCAAATATTTGAAGGGGGAAAAAAAGCTATCATATCCTTCTATCTTTCCTTCTCCCCCTTAAGCTTTCTCTTCTTCAAACTTAGCCTTCTACTCCAGTGGTATAGTTTTGAGTTCCTTCCCATTTCTCATCCTGTAAACATCCTCCAAGACATTGTCAATGGCCTGCTTTGGTGTCCACAGCTGAACCCATCCACCCAGATGCCTCTAAAAACCTTCAGTTTCTGTGGAACTCTCCAGGGTCCTGAGATCACCTGGCCTAAGCACTCTGACCAACTGGCCTTCAGAGCTTCAACTTGGGCTCCTTATTATCCAGCCTCTGTCTGCTTTGAACCTCTCCACGTCTCATTTACCTGACTGAAAACTAACCAATTACCTTCTAACTTTCTTGAGCCAAGGATCTTAGAATGACAAAATCTCAAAGTTGCATGGGAGCCAAAATCTGCTTCCCTGTAACTTCCTCCTCTTTGAGGTTAGAAGACCACTTGTTAGGTATATTGTAGAAAAGATTCCTGTTCCAGGCTAGGTTGGGCCAAATGGCCTTCAGGATTCCTGATGTTCTGAGATCCTAGGATTCTCCTTTTAGTTTTGCTTTCCAAGGCTAGGCATACAAGGCTAATCTTTCTTTAACATGACAGTCCTTCAGTTGAAAACAACTATCAGTTTCCTCTATATCTTCTCTTCTCTAGCCTAAATACCCCCAGTTCCTTCAAACAATCTTCAGATAACACAATATTGAGGTCCTTCACCATCCTGATCTTCCTTCTCTGATCCTATGCCAGATGGTCAATGTCTTTCCTAAAATGTAGGCTCAAGAAATAAGTACAATATTCCTGAGATGAATAAAAACCAGTGAAAACCTTCACTTATCTGAGTTTATCCTCTCCCATAGGTTTCCCAGAAATTTGGTGAGTGTTGCCCAGCTATGGGAGACAGAATAATACAGGGTAAAGGACACTTAATTTGATGTCAGAAGACCAGGTTCAAATCCCTGCCCCACCATTTTGCTACCCATGAGACCTTGGACAAGTTTCTGAGTTTAATATTTCTCATTTTTAAAAGGAAGAGTTTTGGCTAGATGATCTCTAATGTCCCTTCCAGCTCTCAATGTATGATCTTATGAACTTTTCAACTCATTAGGTACCTTGATTCCCTCGATAAGACATCCTATGCTTTAGCCAGGATCCTGGTTCCACAAGTATGTAATAGTTAGGGGACATTTATTTATCCCCTTGTCTTAAAAACATTTTCTTGTCCTGTGCTAATTAATATTTTTATCATCAACTTGGAGGAAGGCATAGGCATACTTGTCAAATTTGCAGATGACACAGAGCCAGAAGGGAAAGCTAACAAGGTAGATGACAGAATCAAATTCCAAAAGAATCTAGACAGGCTAGAACATGGAGCCAAATCAAATTAAATGAGATTTAATGAAGATAAATATAAAGTCTGACATTTGGGTTTTTTAAACCTCCACAAGTACAAAATAAGGAAAACTTGGTTAGACAACAAAAATTGTTTGTTGAATTAGATCTGGTCTATAAGCTCAAAATGAGTCATCAGTGTAATATGGAGGCCAAAAACAACAGGAGGACCTTAGACTGCATTCTAGCAAAGCCTGTGGGACTGGAAAGGTCACAGGCCCACTGTACACAAATCAAACTAACCAAACAAAGCCAAAGTGTTGTGTTTAGTTCTGGGTACTGCATTTTAGGAAGATTATTCATGACTAGAGTATATCAAAAGGAGGGTCATCAGTATGGAAAAGACCTTAAAACTATGCAATACAAAGAGCCTATGCTATAGACAGGAAGTCTTGGGTTCAAATCTTACCTCAAATATTTTCCTAGCTATGTGATCATGGGCAATTCACTTAACTTCCATTTTAGAAATATCTCATTTGATCTTCATACTAACTCTGCTATTCTTATTAAAGTAGGTGCTATTCTTATTATATCATCCACTTGGATGAAGTCTGTCTTCTTTGAAACTCTTCTGCCTCAAAACCAATACACAGTATTGATTCTAAGTTGAAAGATAAGGCTTTTTTATCACAATTGTAAAAAATTTTTCTATATAAATTCTAAGTGGAAGACATGGAAATATTTGTCTTGGAGAAGAGAAGACTTAAGGAGCATGAGAGCAGCTTTCAAGCATTTGAAAGGATGTCTCACGGAAGAGGGATTAGACTTGGTCTGCTTAGTCCTAGAGGGCAGTGGAAAGAAGTAGCAAAGAAGCAGATTTAGACCTGTACTAAGGAAAAACTTAATAAACTTAATTAGCTGAGGTACCCAAGTGATGCAATGACTAAAACATTGGGCTTAGAGAAAGGAAGACTTGAATTCAAATCTGACCTAAAACATTTACTAGCTGTGTTATTATGGACAAGTCACTTAACCTCTGTCTGCCTCAGTTTTCTCAACTGTAAAATGGGGATAATAATAGCATCTACTTTGTAGAATTAGTGTGAAGTTCAAATGAGACTTCTAAAAATGTTTAGCCCAGTTCCTGGCACATAGTAGGTGTTGTAAAAGCATTATTTCCCTTCCTCTCCCCCCCACCACAAAAACCATTCCAAAGTGGAATAGAATGTCTCAGAGGATAGAGGGTTCTCTCTAATTTGAGGTCTTTAAGCAAAAGCTGGAAGATAGCCTCAGGGCAAAACTCAGAGCAGCCTGCTACACTACAGACCCACCCTTGAAAATACCAGCCATAGGAGGTGGGGCGCAGGCAGCAGCAGCAGCAGCAGTGAGATAACAGCAGCCAAGGCAGCTAGCTGCTGGATAGGGGGAATATTATTATAAGAAATGAAGGAAGAGGGTGGTGACAGGTAATAATTAAACTTTACTCTCAGTTAAATCATTTCTGAGAGGGAAGAACAGCCAGATTCATTGGGGTATAGAATTCTATCTTTTCCTATAGAGAAGTAGAAAGGGAATAAGGAAGAGGGGTTGTGGGGAGGGGGGGTATTAAAAGGGAGGGAAAAGTTGGTGGGGAGGGGTGACAAAAAGATCCTAAATAGAAATAGGAAGAGAATTAGAAGGAAGAGGGTGGGAAGGAAAGTAAAATAACGGTGGGGAAAACGGGTACTGATTAAAAGCAAATACTGGTGTTGAAGGAAATAGTGAAAGAAGAAAGGGCAGGATTAAAAGAGGAAGTCAAAATGATGGGGTGGTAATCATAACTCTGAATGTGAATGGGATGAACTCACTCATAAAACAGAAGCGGATAGCAGAGTGGATTAAAAACCAAAATCCTACCATATGTGGTCTACAAGAAACACATGAGGTAGGTAGACATACACAGGGTAAAGGTAACAGGTTGGAGCAGAATTTATTGGGCATCAAATGAGGAAAAGAACGCGGGAGTCAAAATCATGATATCTGACAAAGCCAAAGTAAAAACAGATCTGATTAAAAGAGATAAGAAAGGTAATTACATTCTGATAAAAGGCAGTATAGACAACGAAGAAATATTAGTACTCAACATGTATATACCAAATTGTATGGCATCCAGATTTTTAAAGAAGGAACTATTGGAGCTTAAGGAGGAAAGAGATGTAAAACTATACTAGTGGAAGACCTCAACCTTCCTCCAGAGATCAGATCTAGATAAATCAAACCAAAAAATTAATAAGAAAGAAGAGATGTGAATGAAATCTTAGAAAAATTAGTTAATAGATATATGGAGAAAAGTAAATAGAGATAAAAAGGAATACACCTTCTTTTCAGCAGCACATGGTACATTTACAAAAATTGACCTTGTACTAGAGCATAAAAGCATTGCAAACAAATGCAGAAAAGCAGAAATAATAAATGAAACTTTTTCAGGTCATAATGCAATAAAAATTATAATTGGTAAGGGCACATGGAGAGGCAAATTAAAAATTAATTGGAAATTAAATAATATTATTCTCCAAAACTGGGTGGCTAAAGAACAAATCATAGAAACAATTACTGATTTCATCAAAGAGAATGACAATGAGGAAACAACATGTCAAAATTTATGGGATACAGCAAAAGTAGTATGCAAGGGAAAATTTATGTCCCTGAGTATCCATATTAATAAAAAAGAGAAAGAGGAGATTGATAAATTGGGCATGAAACTAAAAAAAAAACTAGAAAAAGAACAAATTAAAAACCCTCAGATAAAGACCAGATTGGAAATCCTAAAAATCAAAGGAGAAATTAATAAAATTGAAAGTAAAAGAACTTTTGAACTAATAAATAAGACTAGGAGCTGCTATTTTGAAAAAGCAAATAAAATAGATAAAGTATTGGTCAATCTAATTAAGAGAAAGAAAGAAGAGAACCAAATTAACAATATCATGAATGAAAAAGGTGATCTCACCTCTAATGAGGAGGAAATTAAGGTAATTATTAAGAGCTATTTTGTCCAATTATATGACAATAAATATGGAAATATAGGTGAAATGGACAAATATTTACAAAAATATAAATTGTCTAGATTAACAGAAGATGAAATAGAATACTTAATCCCATATCAGAAAAATTGAACAAGCCATCAAGTAACTGCCTAAGAAAAAATCACCTAGGCCAAAATGGTGAATTCTATCAAACATTTAAAGATCAGTTAATATCAATACTCTACAAACTATTGGACAAAATAGGCAAAGAAAGAGGAGTCTTACCAAATTCTTTTTATGATACAAATATGGTACTGACTCCCAAGTCAGGTAGACCAAAAACAGAGAAGGAAAACTATAGATGAGTGGTTCTCAAACATTTTTGGCCTACTGCCCCCTTTCCAGAAAAAATATTACTTAGCCCCCTGGAAATTAATTTTTTAAAAATTTTAATAGCAATTAATAGGAAAGATAAAAGCACCTGTGGCCATCACTGATCCCCTGGATCTCTGCAGCACCCACCAGAGGGCAGTAGCACCCACTTTGGGAATCACTGTTATAGATCAATATAATTAAAGAACATAGATGCAAAAATATTAAATAAAATACTAACTAAAAGGCTACAGCAAATTATCACAAGGACTATTCACTATGACTAGGTGGGATTTATACCAGGAATGCAAAAACGGTTTAATATTAGGAAAACCATCCACATAATTGATCATATCAACAACCAAACTAATAGAAATCACATGATTATTATGATCTCAATACATGCAGAAAAAGCCTTCAACAAAATGCAAAACCCATTCCTATTGAAAACACTAGAAAATAAAGGAATAAAAGAGCCTTTCCTCACAATAACAAGCAGTATTTATTTAAAACCATCAACAAGTATCATCTGCAATAGAGATAAGTTAGATGCCTTCTCAATAAGATAAGGAGTGAAGCAGGGATGCCCATTATCACCACTAATATTTAATATTGTACTAGAAATGCTAGGTAGCAATTAGAGAAGAAAAATAAATTGAAGGGATCACAGTAGGGTATGAGGAAACTACCACTCTTTGTAGACAATATGATGATAAACCTAGATAATCTGAAAAAATCCACTAAAATGCTAATAGAAATAATCAAAGAATTTAGCAAAGTTGCGGGTACAAAATGAACTCACATAAATCATCAGCATTCCTATATATTTCCAACAAAACCCAGCAGCAAGAGCTAGAAAGAGCAACTTCATTTAAAGGCTTCCAGAACTCTCAGCCACAGGTGGTAAGGAGGGCATCAGACAACTGCTCAGAAGGAGATTACAGGGGTCTCTTTGCTTGCTTTAGGGGCAAAACTCTTATTGCATTGTAACATAGATCCAAATACCAGTCCACTCCTGGGACATGGTCTCAGGGAGAGAAGGAGAACTAGCACACACCAGCACTTGTAGCCACAGGGGAGTAGGGGACCCTGGTCACACTTCCAAGCGGGGAAAAGAGTGCTTGAGGTTATTCACAGATCAGAGCACAGGCTAGGAGAATATTAAACACACCTCTCCTTACATTATACTACCCTGGGAGAACTGAAAGCAGATAGATCCCTAGAACCATCTCTAAAGGCAGCTGTGCAAAGAACCTGAAGTTTGGAAGAGTGTTTTCTTCACCATAATTACAAAGCCCAATTTTAACAAATTTTTTTTTCATTAAAAGAAAAAGTTTGGAAAAATGAGCAAACAACAAAATAAGGAACAATAGAGAAAGTTATTTTGATGAGAGAGAAGAACAAAACAAACTCAGAAGAAGACAAAAAAGTCAATACTGCTGCATTCAAAGTCTACAAGAAAAATATGAATTGCTGTCAATCCCAAAAAAAATTCATGAAGGAGCTCAAAAAGGATTTTTAAAAATCAAATAAGAGAGTCAAAGAAAAATTGGGAAAAGAAATGAGAGTGATGTGGGCAAATTTTGAAAAAAGTCACTACTTGGTAAAGAAAGCATGTAAAAATACAGAAGAAATTAATACCCTAAAAACAACAGAATAGGCCAATTGATAAAAGAGGCACAAAAATCCACTGAAGAGAATTTTTTTAAAAAGCAGAAATGGACAAATGGAAAAAGATATACAAAAATGCATTGAAGAGAAGAACTTCTTAAAAGGTAGAATTGGCCTTATGGGAAAGGAAGTGTAAAAATTGACTGACAAAAAGAACTCTTTCAAAAGTAGATTGGCCAGACTCCAGCAAGTAATTAAGAAGGTCATCCACCATGATCAGGTGGGATTTATACCAGGAATGCAAGGATGGTTCAACATTAGAAAAACCATCCACATAATTGACCATATCAACAGTCTAACAAACAAAAATCATATGATTATCTCAATAGATGCTGAAAAAGCCTTTGACAAAATACAGCATCCATTCCTATTGAAAACATTGAAAAGTATAGGAATAGAAGGACCCTTCCTAAAAATAATAAACAATATATACCTAAAACCATCAACAAGCATTATATGCAATGGGGATAAATTAGAAGCCTTCCCAATAAAATCAGGAGTGAAACAAGGATGCCCATTATCACCTCTATTATTCAACATAGTACTAGAAACACTAGCAATAGCAATTAGAGAAGAAAAAGAAATTGAAGGTATCAAAATAGGCAATGAGGAGACTAAGCTATCACTCTTTGCAGATGATATGATGGTATACTTAAAAAATCCTAGAGAATCAACTAAGAGGCTGGTAAAAATAATCAACAACTTTAGCAAAGTTGCAGGATACAAAATAAATGCACATAAATCATCAGCATTTCTATACATTACCAACACATCACAGCAGCAAGAGGTAGAAAGAGAAACACCATTTAAAATCACCCTAGACAATATAAAATACTTAGGAATCTATCTACCAAAACAAACACAGCAATTATATGAAAACAACTCTTTCCAAACAAATAAAACTGGATCTAAACAACTGGAAAGCCATTGATTGCTCATGGGTAGGTCGAGCTAACATAATAAAAATGACGATTCTACCCAAATTAATTTACCTATTCAGCGCCATACCTATCATGCTACCAAAAAACTTCTTTACTGAATTAGAAAAAACTATAACAAATTTCATTTGGAATAACAAAAGATCAAGAATATCAAGGGAAATAATGAAAAAAAAATGTGAAGGAAGGGGGCCTGGCAGTACTGTCTCTTAAACACAACTATAAAGCAGCAGACATCAAAACAATATGGTACTGGCTAAGAGACAGAGAGGAGGATCAGTGGAATAGACTTGGGGTAAATGACATCAGCAAGACAGTGTATGATAAACCCAAACAGCCCAACTTTTGGGACATGAATCCACTATTTGACAAAAACTGCTGGGAAATTTGGAAAACAATATGGGAGAGATTAGGTCTAGATCAGCATCTTACACCCTACACCAAGATAAATTCAGAATGGGTGAACGACTTGAATATAAAGAGGGAAACTATAAATAAGTTAAGTGAACACAGAATAGTATACTTGTCAGATCTCTGGGAAAGGAAAGACTTTAAAACCAAGCAAGAGTTAGAGAAAATTACAAAATGTAAATTAAATGGTTTTGATTATATTAAACTAAAAAGCTTTTGTACAAACAAAAACAATGTAGTCAAAATCAGAAGGGAAACAACAAATTGGGAAAAAATCTTTATAATGAAAAACTCTGACAGGGGTCTAATTACTCAAATATACAAGGAGTTAAAGCAATTGTATAAAAAATCAAGCCATTCCCCAATTGATAAATGGGCAAGAGACATGAATAGGCAATTTTCAGGTAAAGAAATCAAAAGTATCAATAAGCACATGAGAAAGTGTTCTAACTCTCTAATAATTAGAGAAATACAAATCAAAACAACTCTGAGGTATCACCTCACACCTAGCAGATTGGCTAAAATGAAAGAAGGGGAGAGTAATGAATGTTGGAAGGGATGTGGCAAAATTGGGACATTGATGCATTGCTGGTGGAGTTGTGAAATGATCCGGCCATTCTGGCTGGCAATTTGGAACTATGCCCAAAGGGCTATAAAAGACTGCCTGCCCTTTGATCCAGCCAAAGCATTGCTGGGTTTGTACCCCAAAGAGATCATAGATAAACAGACTTGTACAAAAATATGTATAGCGGAGCTTTTTGTAGTGGCAAAAAACTGGAAAATGAGGGGATGTCCTTCAATTGGGGAATGGCTGAACAAATTGTGGTATATGCTGGTGATGGAATACTATTGTGCTAAAAGGAATAATAAACTGGAGGAATTCCATGCAAATTGGAGAGACCTCCAGAAAGTGATGCAGAGTGAAAGGAGCAGAGCCAGAAGAACATTGTACACAGAGACTGATATACTATGGTAAAATCAAATGTAATGGGTTCCTGTACCAGCAGCACTGCAATGACACAAGACAGCTCTGACGGATTTATGGTAAAGATGCTACCCACATTCAGAGGAAGGACTTCAGGAGAGGAAACATATAAGATAAACAATTGCTTGAATGCATGGGCTGAGGCGGACATGAATGGGAAATAGACCCTGAACAAGGACACATGTTACAACCAGTGGAAATGTGCATTGGCCATGGGTGGGAGGAGAGCGGGGGGTGAAGGGGAAAGTAGGGGCATAAAGTATGTAAACAGGTTAAAAACAAATATTAATAAATGTCTAATAAAAAAAGTAGATTGGCCAAATAGAAAAGGAAATACAAAAGCTCAATCAAAAAAATCATGCCATAATTGTGGTATATGATGGTGAGTGAATAGTATTGTACTATAAGGAATGATGAACTGCTTGATTTTTATAAGAACTAGAAAGGCCTACATGAACTAATTCAGAGCGAAATAAATAGAACCAGGAGAATAATATTCAGAGTAATTGAAACATTGTGGAGTGATCAAATATAACTGACTTTACTACTAAAAGCAATACAATGATCCAGGACAACTCTGAGGGACTTATGAGAATGAATGCTATCCACACCTAGAGAAAGAACTGTGAGATTAGAAATCCAGAAGAAAACATAATATTTATTGCTTATTTATATGGGTATATGGGTTGGGGTTTCAGTTTTAAAAGATTACTCTATTACAAAAATGAATAATATGGAAATTGAATTTTAGTATTAATATATGTATAACCCAGTGAAACTGCATGTCAATTTTGGGAGGGGGAAAGAAGAGGGGAGGTAGATAACAAGAATCATGTAATCATGGGAAAAAAATTTTAAATCAAATCAATAAAAATAAAAAAAATTTAAAGCATATCATAAAAATTAGAATTAGGCAAGTGGAATCTAATGACTCCATGAGACATCAAGAAACAAACAAATGAAGTCAAAAGAATGAAAAAATAGAATAAAATGTGAAATATCTCATTGGAAAAACAATTGACCTAAAAAATAAATTCAGGAGAGATAATCTAAGAATTATTACAGTACCCAAAAGTGATGATAAAAAAGAATCTTGATATCATCTTTGAAGAAATTACCAACGAAAACTACCCTGGAGGGCAAAATAGAAATGTAAAGAATCCACCAATTACCTCCTGAAAAAGATCCCAAAAGAATAACTTCCAGGAATATTATAGCCAAATTCCAGAACTCCCAGGACAAGGAGAAAATATTTCAAGCAGCCAAAAGGAAACAATTAAAAGATCATGGAACCACAGTCAGGTTAACACCAGATTTAGAAACTTCTACATCAAAAGGTCAGAGGACCTGGAATATGATATTCCAGAAGATAAAGGAGATAGGATTTCAACCAAGAATCATTTATTGAGCAATGAGAAAAACTAAGCATAATCCTTTAGGGGAAAAAATGGATAGTCAGTGAAAATAAAGGACTTTCAAACATTCCCAATGAAAAGAGTAGATCTGAATTGAAAATCTGACTCTCAAATACAAAGCTCAAGAGAAGAGATATCAAAAGACATAATAAGATTAAACTGTTTACATACCTACATGGAAAGATGATTCTTGTAACTCCTAAGAATTTTATCAATATTAGGGCAGTTAAAAGGTATATACATAGACGGAGGATAAGGGTGTGAGATGAATATGATAGGATGATGAATAAACAAAATTAAATTAAGGCATGAGAAAGAGCACTCCACTGGGAGGAAGGGGGAAGGGAAAAATAGAATGGAGTAAGTTATTCCACATAAAAGAGGTATGAAATAGCTTTTGTAGTGGAGGGAAAGATAGAGACGGTAGGGAGAAGAGTGGGTGAAACCTTGCTTTCATCAGATTTGGCTCAGTGATGGAAAAATAATCAATTGAGTATAGAAATCTATGTATAGTAGGAGTAGTAGTTAAGAGTAGAGGTGGGATTGATTTTTTTAAAAAAAGAGGGCAAATTGGGGGAGGGAGAAGTCAGAAACTAAACAGGAGGAAGTAGGATAGAGAGTAATACACAGTAATCATAATGTTGCAAAACATTTTTACAAGTCTTTCTAATAAAGACCTCATTTCAAATATATAGAAAAATGAGTTGAATATATATGAATACAAATCATTCCCCAATTGATAAATAGTCAAAGGATATGAACAGGCATTCTGTTCATATGAACAGGAATTCTCAAAGTAATTAAAGCTCTCTACAGTCATGCAAAAAAAAATCCTCTAAAGCAGTGATGGGCAAACTTTTTAAAGAGGGAGCCAAAGGAAAGGAAATGCTCATCTGTCAGTCTGTTTCTAAGGCAACTCTTTTGAAGTTTCGTTGTATTGTATCCTACTCATTGTATTCATCAGATTAGGGATAATATTGCACAGCCAGATGGAACATTTCAGGGAGCTGCATCTGGCCGACAGGCTGTAGTTTGCCCATCACTTCTCTAAAGCTTTAATTGGAGAAATACAAATTAAAACAACTTTGAGGTACCACCTCACACTTATGACAGAAAGAAAATGACAAAACTTGGAGAGGATGTGGGACTATTGAGACACTAATGCACTGTTGCAGAAGTTGTGAACTGATTCAATCATTCTGGAGAGCAATTTGGACCTATGCCCAAAGGGCTATAAAATAGCACATACCCTTTGATACAGCAATACAATTACTAGATTTATATCTCAAAGAGATAAAAAACAAAAAGGGAAGGACGTATGTGGACAATAATATTCAAAGTGGTTCGTTTTGTGGGAACAAAGAATTGTAAAGTGAAGGGATACCCATCAATTGCAGAATGACCAAGTTATAGTATATGATTATAATGGAATACTATTATGCTGTAAGAAATGATGAATAGGAAGAGTTCAGAAAAACCTGGGAAGACTTACATTAACTGAACCAGAATGAAATAAGCAGACCATGAGAACATTGACAGTGACAGGAATACTATACAATGGACAACTATGAATAACTTAGCTATTCTCAGTAATACAATGATCCAAAACAGTCCTAAAGGACTCATGATAAAAAAAATTGCCATCTACTTCCAAAGAAAAAACTAATGGAGTCTTAATCCAGACCAAAGCAAACTTTTTTCACTTTATTTTTTTGTTTGAATTTCCTTCCACAAAAAGATTAATATGGAAAAATATTTTATATGATTACACATGTAGAATCTATATGAGATTGCTTACTGTCTCTGAATGGGGGGTGCAGAGAATTCAAAACTCAATATTCTTTTTAAAATGTTGGAAACTATTTTTACATGTAATTGAGGAAATTTAAATAAAGTTAAATTAAAATGAAAAGCACAGTACTGGTAGCAATGTGGGAGGGCAGGGATGTACAGTGTTTAAAATAAGAGAGATACTGATCCTGCTTTCATCTGTCTTGATCAGATCACACCTTAAATATTATTAAGTTCCATTTAGGGGTCTATATTTTAGTAAAATTGAAGAGAAGAGAGTGACAGTGATTATTGTAAATAGACTAGAGACTTTGCTATATATGGAGATTCATTGAAGAAAGTGGATCTGTTCAGCCCAGAAAAAAGAAAACCGAAGGGGGTTTGGGGGTGACAACTCTCTCTTGGAATGGCTGTCAGGTAAAAGTTAGATGGGACATGTTGAGCTTGACATCAGAGGGTAAGCCTGAGAACAGAGGGAAAAAGTTATAGAGAGGTTGATTTCAGTTCAGTTTAAGGTTAAAAGTTCTAACAAAGGGGGACAGCTGGGTGGCTCAGTGGTTTGAGAACCAGGCCTGGAAACAGGAGGTCCTGAGTTCAAATCTTACCTCAGATACTTCCTAGTTGTGTGACCCTGGGCAAGTCATTTAATCCCCATTGCCTAGCCCTTGCCACTCTTCTGCCTTGGAACCAATACACAGTATTGATTCTTAGACAGAAGGTAAGGGGTTTTAAATTTGTTTTTTAAAAAGTTCTAACAAAGAGGTGTCCAGCAGCAGAATGGGCTATCTCCAAGGTAGAGTACTGGACAAGGAAAAATTGTTATACCTTCTTTCTCTGAGATTCTGATTCCATCCCTCTGACCTAGGGCACACAGGGATGACTTCCATGAATGCTGGAGGGTTAGGTTTTTCCTAATTTTCCTATTTAATATGGAAAAAATGGAAAGAGATCAGAACGTGTACTGCTCATCACAATGCCTGGTTTTGGAAGAAGGCACGGGGTAGGGTATGAGTGGAAGTCTATTCCTAAGTAATTCTCCTGTTCAGGAAAGTCATTTTCCCTAGTTTCAGAGTAACTGGTGAGATAAGGAAGGAAAAGAAACTAGTAGGGGATGAGGACAGAGATGGGTTAGAAAGCTGGAAGGGAGATTGGGGGAGGGAAGGAGTTTAATAAAAAAAAATCCCAATAATGCAGGTAGGCCCTTGGAGGATGCCAGCCCCCATTCTTGGGCACAATCCTTTCTCAGACCCCTAGGGAGCTCAGGGTAATATCTTTAAGTTTTCCCAATGGCCAGAACCACTTCATTAGTGATTCTGGAAGGGTGAAGAGGTCTGATTTGGCTCAAACACCCCCACTAGCAATATTGCTTGCCACCACCAGTGCCTTTATTAGGGGGGTTGGGTCACATACCCCTCCCCCAGTGTGCTTCTCCAGACGCAAACAGACTGCTTAGGAAAAGACTTCATTCAATCAAGCAGTGCCCAGCAGAAAGGCCCAGGTCAGCTTATTACAGGCAGGTGCTCACTTGGGGGAGCTTGGGATCCTTTGAAATGGAATATGGAACAGAGACTTATTAAAGAGTAGCCTTGGAAAAGGACTAGGGTAAGACCTGGGGGGACACACCTGCTCCCTCCTCCTGAGAAACTCCACATGACAGAGTTAGTGGAAAAAGCATAAGATTTAAAGTGAAGAGAGTTGGGTTCAAATCCAAGCTCTACCACTTGCTATTTGTGTGAATTCACACAAGCTAGCCCCATCTCCTCTCTGGGACTAAATTTGCTCAACTGTCAATCAAATAAGAGGGTTGGACTCAAAGTCTTCTCCAGCACTAAAATTCTGTGCTATTTCTTGGTCAGAAAGAACATAGGTAAGACCATAATTTAGAACCAAAAGCAACAATATAGAGATCATCCAGTCCATTCCATCATTTTAAGTTAAGGAAACTGAGGCAGAGGTTAAGTGATTTGCCCAGTTACTGTCTAAGGCAGATTCCCAAAGTGGGTACTACTGTCCCCTGGTGGGTGCTGCAGCAAACCAGAGGAGCAGTGATGGCCACAGGTGCATTTATCTTCCCTATTAATTGCTATTAAAATTTTTTAAAAATCAGTTTCCAGGAGTCTAAGTAATATTTTTTCTGGAAAGAAAACTGGTCTAAGGCTAAATCTGAACTCAGCTCTTTCTAACCCCAGGGTCAATACTCTATCTACTATATTACCTTGTCACCCCAGAGAAAGCTACTGAGGTTTGGAGCTGTACCTGGATCTTCTTGACATCTAGTTCTGAATATTTTGATATATACTGGCTCTGTGACCTGGGAAAAGTCACTTACTTAGCCTATCCATAACACAAGGCATTTCTTTTAGACTATATAATATTGGAGGGCAGCTGGGTAGCTCAGGGAATTGAGAGCCAGGCCTAGAGATGAGAAGTCCTAGGTTCAAATCTAGCCTCAGACACTTCCTAACTATGTGACCCTGGCCAAATCATTTAAACCCCATTGCCTAACCCTTACTGCTCTTCTGCCTTGATGCCAATACATAGTATTGATTCCAAGATGGAATGTAAAGGTCTACAAAAACTATACAATACAGATGAGTTGTCTCTCTCTCTACACTGACAGCTTTTCCCAGCTGGAAGTTTCCAATACATAGAATCACAGGCCTAGACAAAAAAAGCCGGGGGGGGG
>NC_058135.1:236160345-236184825 GCF_016433145.1 Gracilinanus agilis | reverse complement strand
GAGGTGAGGTGAGGAGACAGGAGGGAGGGAAAGGGAGGGGAGGGGAAGGAAGGAGAAGGGAAGGGAGGGGGAGAGAAGACAGGAGAGAAAGGAGAGGAAAGGAAAGGAGAGGAGAGGAGAGGAGAGGGGAGAGGGAAGAGGAGGAGAGGGAGAGGAGAGGAGAGGAGAGGAGAGAAGGGGAGAAAGACAGAGAGACAGAGAGACAGAGACTCAGAGAGAGATCCCTACAGAAATCCATACACTATAAGAATATAAAAAATAAGACCATATTTCCTTTGGAGCAGTGCTTGAGACACTGATCAGGAAAATAAATCAACAAGGACAGGTTTTTCTGATGACCAGACACTACATGTTCTCAGGTACAAAGTCCCAAGTAATCTCCCTCCCTTGGACCTTAAGCCACAGAGTTTCCTAAGTGAATCTGAAGAGGGGCAGGCAGAACACCCTTGGTGTTAGTTTATGAGTCTCAAACTTATATCTCTAGCCCAAGGCAGCTGATAATCTGCAGGTGGGAACCCAGCTGTGCCCCACCTGTGACTGCTGACAACCTGTCCTACCTCAATCTCTAAGTGCCTAGAGCTCCCTTGGTGATAGCCAAGCCCTGAGAGCACTTGTGATGGGCATGCCCAGGTTGCCCCTTCCCAAAACAGTGTCATCCTCCGATATTTTAGACAGGGATTCAGTCCCTGCTGCACCCATGAGGAGGAAGCTGAAGAAATATTGAACTGGAAGCCTCAGCCCATCACTGCAGCTCTCTGGGATGGCGGGTGGGAGACCATTGCTTTATGGGGTGCTAGCACATTTTAGAAAATAGTTGTGATCAGAATTAGATTTTGTGTTTAGTCGGTAGTAAATTTTCTAGGTTAGTTTGGAGAGGCCATTTAGGCCCCAGCTGTCTGACACAGCCACTCTAAATCACTGCCTGGGATCCCTGACATGTAATATACTCTCCTGATGATTAGATTGTAAATGAAAAATATAGTCAGCATTAACACCACAGAAAATGAACTCTCATTGCCCCTCATGCACCTAGATGCCTCCCGACCTCTTCAGCTCAATGTGATAAATGGAAAATCATACAGATGTCCCATGGGTGTGGTGGGGGAAGGAGGGCATGGTCAGCCTGCAGAAACCTGCCCATTTGCAGAAAGGCATGTCTGCCTGCAGATGTATAGATAGGTCCTGCCCAAGGGCAGCAAATTAATTAAAGACAATCTCTCTACCCAGAGCCAGGAATTCATGCCACTGCCCAAGTGAGAAATAGTTCTGCTGCTTCTCAAAATACTCACTGATGAATTCAAAGTGTGATCGATTTTGAGCTAGAAGGGACCTCAGAGGACAGCTCTCCCATTTCCTTTATTTTACAGCTGAAGAAACCTAAGCTCTGAGGAAGGGAAGTGACTTATTCAAGGTCACAAATTAGTATGTTTTCTGAGCCTGAAAGTCAACCAAGTCCAGAGAATTCACTCTTTGGTTTAATTTATCTTAGTGGATTCAATAAGTTGATGAGCATCACAGGGAAGTCACAGGGAGTCCAGTCTTTGCTCAGTGCAAGAAGTTGCTACCTCACACTCAGAGCTATCTGGATGATGGGAATAGGTAACCTTGGAAAGTAGTGAGCTTCCCATCACTGGAGGTCTTCAAATAAAGGCTAGATAATCACTTGTCAGGGACATTGCAGAGGAGATTCTTGCTAAGGTGTATGCTGGACACTGAGAGAATATTGGTGTTTAAAAGATGTGTGGTAGAGAAAGGGAATAGTTTAAGATCACTAATAGCACTGTTATGTCCTAAATATAATGCAGCTCTCCCCTTGTTATCTTTAATGCCTAGTCAAGCTATAGTAACTACTGGGTTAAATCAATGGGCCGCCCATCTGCGGCATGTGGTTACCTGGCCTATATGTATTCTTCATCCACTTGGTTTTTCCTGAGTGAATTGTTAGGCCAATCTCTTTTGAATGGCTATAGAGCTCAATTAAGAGGCACTGTAGTGTTCCTAAACATAAGGAGATCAAAATTATGCCATCTGCAAAAAAGAGTGTCTGAAGGACATCACCATCTATCTAGCATCCTCCTTCCATTTGGACTTTGTGAACGTGTTAAACATCTCACTCTGTTTTATGCCTCATTTAACATTAATAATCAGAGGATGGTTTTACAAAGTTGTGCCTGTGGGTGCAGCTATCAAGGAATCTTTAACACGTTTATGGGAGATACAAATGGATGGTTTAAAAAAAATGAGATGTAAGAATTTTATAAGGAGGTCAGGGGAAGGATGTGCAGGAGAAGCCATATCTTTCTCACAGCTAATTTTTCCTTGTTAAAGAAACAGTCTTTTAGCAACTCACAGGTGTCTGTTGGAAAGAGAAAGAGAAAGACAGGTAGGAAGACAGAGAAGAGATAGATCCTGAGAGAGATCAGAAGACAGGAAAAAAGGAAGAAAAGAGAAGAAACAGAATAGCAGGAAAAATAGGAGAGGAAAGGGAGAAGAGCATGGAAAAAAAGAAAGAGGGAGAAAATGAGAAAAGAAAGAAAGAAAGAAAGAAAGAAAGAAAGAAAGAAAGAAAGAAAGAAAGAAAGAAAGAAAGAAAGAAAGAAAGAAAGAAAGAGGAAGGAAGGAAGGAAGGAAGGAAGGAAGGAAGGAAGGAAGGAAGGAAGGAAGGAGAAATGCTCAGTCTGGTGCCAGCAAGAGAAGCCCTTGTGCCTTAAGATGGAGGAGGCCCTCATTCAGGGAGAGTCCCTATCTTCCAGGAACTAATGGACTGGATTGGACTGAACAATGACAGTCAGACTTCAAATCTAACAATTAGAATGGTAAAATCTTACAGTGGCAAAGCCCACCTACGCATAGAGATCATCCAATCACCCTCTTCATTTTACCAATGAAGAGACTTACCCTGAAAGTGCTCTGCTGGAGGTCACACAATTCAATTCATTTCAATCCCAAAAGTATTTCATGAATTACCTACTTGGTACTAGGCACTGTAGTGCCCTCACAGGAGCTTCTCTTTAACAACATGTATACAGATATGTATACACAAAATAGAGTTAATATGAAGTCATTTTAGGGGTGCTTGGGGGAGCACCAATGGATGGGGAGAAGGGTGATCTATAAAAGACCTTTTGTAGAAGGTGGTGTCCTTTAATTGGAAGGTAGCTCACCCTTATCCTGGGCGTAGAAGAGGAGGGAGTGCCCTCCACGAAAGAGAGAGTCCACCAGGCAAAGGCATGGAGTGTCATGGGCTGGGAACAGAAAAGGGGCCAGGTTGACTGGCAATAAAGGGTCTGAGAAAGAGAAATGAACAGTCAGTCTGGAAAGACAGTTTGGAGCCAGATTATGAAGGGCTTTAAATGCCAGACAGAGAAGTTGGTTTTTCATCCTGGCGGCAATACAGAGCTGCCCAGGTAGTAAGCTCCAGAGCCCCAACTCAAACAGAATTCTGGCTCCTCAAAACAATCCTCTAAGAAGGACGGTGTATTATTATTCCTATTTTATAGACGAGAAAGCAGCCTCAGAAAGGGGAAACGATTTGCCTAAGTCCATGCTGCTTCCCAGTGGCAAAACCTGAACTCTTTGTTTCTTGAATCCTGGCCAGAGACTGCCTTTTGCCTTTGCACCCCAAGTGCTTCTGGCTGAATAAATGCTTGTTGACTGACTGACTAGGAGGACCCTAGACCAGAAATCTGGCACCACCAAGCTGCTGCCCTACTTGCTGTGTCTGCTGAGCTCCCATGAAGAATTTTTTTTTTTGGTTAAACCCTTACCTTCCATCTTAGAATCAATACTGGTTCTAAGGCAGAAGAGCAGTAAGGGCTAGGCAATGGGGGTTAAGTGACTTGTCCAAGGTCACACAGCTAGGAAGTGACTGAGGTCAGATTTGAACCTCCTGTCTCTAGGCCTGGCTCTCAGTCCACCCAACTGCCCCCTCCCATGAAGAATTTTGATGTGATAATAGCTCAGGTTGCTCCAGAATCTCAAATTTATAAAGTACTTTTCTTACAACAACCCCATAAGGTACATTGTGCCATTTTTTGTTCCCCCCTTTGTTACAGATGAGGAAATGGAGACTGACGGGGCAAATGACCCGCCAGAGGTCACAGAGTAGCTGAGCTTGTCTTGTGGCCTTTCCACGCAATATTCCAGTAGCTAAAAATTCTATTTCTGGGAGGTAGGACAGTGGGCAAACCCAGGCACAGCGCTTCTGGGAAAAGAAAGTTCCTCTGGCCCATTTGCCTAGCCTGAAAAGAGGCTTTGGGCCCTGGGAGACCTGAAGGGATTGTGCTGCCTGGAGATCCTTCAACTTAATGACTAATTACTGCAGAGCAGTGGGCGGGATTTTGGCTGGAGATCAACCCTGCCACTCCATGAATAATTTGCATACAAAATGCTTGATTTTGGCAATCTATTAAAGAGCCGCCCAGTGCTGGGGGCTTATCGCAGGCACACAGCAACTGGGAGCCTTGGCTATCTCCGGAAGTTCTGTTGATGCAGAACAATTTGAAGCCCGGCCCAAGCTGGTATGACATTTAAAGATGCCTTCACTTAATTATGTTACACAAATATTGGGTTGTTTATCCTGGGGAATAAAGTCTTTGGGAAGTCAAAGTTGGCGTGGGTGGAAAGGAGGACGCACTAACTGATTCTTCAAGAGGGAGCCTTCTCGGAGATCCAACGGAGGTGGGTGGGAGAGGAATGGAGGGAGAAGGGAAGGGAAGGGAAGGGAGCAGGCTCCATTTTCCAGAGAATGCCCAAAGAGAAGGACTATGTGGGTGACTAGCAGAATGCTTTCATTCTTCATTGGCCCCATCTACCCTCCATTCAAAGGACCTGAAGGTGAAAGGAACCTTTGAGGCCACCCAGGCCAACCCGTCATTTTACAGGTGAAGAAACTGAGGCTTGGACAACCTGTGACTTATCCGAGATCATACAGATGGTAAAGTTCAGAAACTTTTATTTATTTAACAATGAACCCGGTGATAAAGGCTGGCTGGGAAAAGGAGAAACAATTAGCCTTGTGAACTTGGTCATAAAAATTCTGTATGCCTCAGTTACCTCCTTTGAAAAAATGGGGATATATTTTGTGTGTAGAGGCATTGGCTTCACCCTGATACTCTGCATTCCGAGGTCTTTTCCCTGCAAACACTCTGCTTTCTGTTTGAAGAATCCTCCTCTACCTGAGAGCCTATGTTCTATGTTAAAAAGACCCTTCCAACTCTAACATGCTGCATTCTAGGAGAGTAAAATCTGTTTTTGTGCCTTATTTGCTATTTATTCACCATAGAAGAAAAGGCCATTAATTTTTTTGAAAGATATTTTTCAAATTTTTGTTGATTTCTTTCTTTCTTTTTTATTTTTTCCCCTTTCATTTGTAAAAACTATATTCCTATGGCTCAGGGGATTGAGAATCACACCCAGGGGGCAGCTCAGTGGATTGAAACCCAGGTCTAGAGACAGAAAGCCCCAGGTTCAAATCTGGCTCAATCACTTCCTAGCTGTGTGACCCTGGGCAAGTCACTTAACCCCCATTGCCTAGCCCTTACCACTCTTCTGCTTTGGGAACAGTACACAGTACTGATTCCAAGACAGAAGGCAAGGGGGGTGGGGGGAGAGAGACAGAGACAGAGACAGAGAGACAGAGAGAGAGACAGAGAGAGAGTGTGTGTGTCAAGCCCAGAGATGGGTGATCCTGAATTCAAATTTGACCTCAGTCACTTCCTAGCTGAGTGACCTTGGGCAAGTCACTTGACCCCCATTGCCTAGCCCTTGCCACTCTTCTGCTTTGGAAACAATACACAGTACTGATTCTAAGACAGAAGGTACAGGTAATTATTATTCTAAAATAATAGTAATAATTAAAAATAACAATAAAAACTGCATATTCTTCTTTGATGTACAGAGTGTTCAGGGAAGACTGGCGCCTCTGGTGTAAGGTTTCCTGAGCCCTTTTCAGGGCTACTCATCCACCTTTGGTGTCCACCCATCACTTAACTCTCTCACCTATGGCTCCAAGAAAGTGCCATAGTAGAGCAGCCACACCCTGGTAAAGCTGTCTCAGCAGTCAGGCCAAATCAGGGTGAAGGTAAGCCAGTGTAATGGGAAGATGAGAGCAGCCTCTTCCAATGGCTATGAAGGTAGTTGCAGCAGGGATTTTGGAGTGTCTAGAGCTGGTGACATACTAGAGAGCCATGGTCATCCACTCCATCCTGGGCCATTGGTAGTCATCCTGACTTTTGCCTTGCTGCTGGACTCAACTCTTTTTTTTTTAACCATTTATTAATATTCATTTTTAACCTGTTTACATGCTTCATACCCCTACTTTCCCCTTCACCCCCCATATTCCCCCCACCCATGGCCGATGCACATTTCCACTGGTTGTAGCGTGTGTCCTTGTTTATGGCCTATTTCCATATTGTTGTTAGTTGCATTGGTGTGGTATTTTCGAGTCTACATCCCCAATCAAGTCTGCCTCAGCCCATGCATTCAAGCAATTGATTATCTTCTATGTTTCCTCTCCTGCAGATCTTCCTCTGAATGTGGGTAGCGTTTTTTACCATAAATCCCTCAGAGCTGTCTTGTGTCATTGCATTGCTGCTGGTACAGAAGTCCATTACATTCGATTTTACCATAGTATATCAGTCTCTGTGTATAGTGTTCTTCTGGCTCTGCTCCTTTCACTCTGCATCAGTTCCTGGAGGTCTCTCCAGTTCACCTGGAACTCCTCCAGTTTATTATTCCTTTGAGCACAATAGTATTCCATCACCAGCATATACCACAATTTGTTCAGCCATTCCCCAATTGAAGGACATACTCTCCTTTTCCAGTTCTTTGCCACCACAAAAAGTGCAGCTATAAATATTTTCGTACAAGTCTGTTTATCTATGATCTGTTTGGGGTACAAACCCAACAATGGTATGGCTGGATCAAAGGGCAGGCATTCTTTTATAGCCCTTTGAGCGTAATTCCAAATTGCCAGCCAGAATGGTTGGATCATTTCACAACTCCACCAGCAATGCATTAATGTCCCAATTTTGCCACATCCCCTCCAGCATTTGGACTCAACTCTTAAAGAGAGGGAAAGACTGATGACTGTGCAACTGCCTCACTTAAATCCAATTCAAGTACAAGTCAAGAAATCACCCTGGTGATATCATTGGTCTTCTCCAAAACAAAGGACAAGCAATGACAGTATTTGTCTATTCTACTCTAACCAACGAGCCAACCCTTATACCAAAAAAAAAAATTAAAGAAAAGAGAAGTTCAGCAAAACTAATCACCTGTGTGACAGTATATGTGATATTCCACAGCCACAGTCCCCCACTTTCACAAAGAAGAGGAGGCTTATTCTCTCTCTCTCTCTCTCTCTCTCTCTCTTTTTCTCTCTCTCTCTCTCTTTGGTTGGTACACAAGCTTAAAGACCATTCATTTAAAAAAAAAACAACTACAATGTTATACTAACTCTTTAATCTTGCACAGCTTTACTGTTACAAAAGAGATTGAAAAGTGGAAAATGACTTGCCAAAAGTCACACATCCAATAAATCAGAGCTAAGAACCAATGCCCAAATTGATGAGAAGTCTAGGGGCTATTTCCACTGCAATGAACTCAGAATTCCCCTATGATAACTTCTGAGATCTGGAAAGAAATGGGTGGAGAAAGAGGAAGAGAGGATAGAAAATACAAGCCAAACCAAAGGTTTTTCTTACAATATTGGCAAGTCCAGAAGCAGCTGATTCTTTCTAGTATGGCAATGTGTACATATAGATCCCAATTATGGGAAGTTTTAATACTCAGACTACCAGACAAGGGAACAAGGACAAGGGAGCTCCCAAAGGAGATCACAAGGCAGAAGGACAAGGCAGTTGGAAAAGCCTACCCTGAGAAGAGTTGAATCTGACTGACCAACTTGCAGAGCACCAGTGACAAGGGCTGCACACACTCCCACGAGACTTTGGAGGTAAAACAGAGTTATATAATGGCACCCAGCATATGCCTGGTCCCCTGCCACTTTTGGAGTTCGATTTATGACACTCAGGCAGGTGGTAGTGTCTGGGATGGTTTGCCAAATCATTGCTCCAAGACAGGGATTGTAGGGACAGATAAGCATAGTGAAGATCCAAATCATGGAGAGTGGCGTCTCACAGACCCTAGAGCTGGCCCCCTGCCCTCCTGGTCCTTCATGTACCTGTGAGAAACAAGGATGCTTCCAGAATGCTTTCTTAACTATTAAGGAACTAACTGCCTGTCTCTTCCTTTTCATGAATAAGAGAGTGAGATAGGATCCAGGCTAGAAAGAGTAGCCATCTTGGGCAGGGCTGGGTCCAGGGATCAAAAAGAATGCAGAATCAATGTTATATGTGAGTAATCTCATTAGCTTTTATTTAATCCAATTAAATTATTGATTGAGTCGATGACATCTGGGACAGAGGTTTTTGACTGGCAGTTGTGAATTGAAAAAATGGAGTGGTTAAATAATGGAGGTCAAGCGAGATATTTGATTAGTGGACACACACTCCTAGACTGACATTAGAACCCCAGGTAGTCCAACACAAGGGTGCAATCAGGAAGTGACAATGAGCTGCCCTGAGGCCACTGATCCAGAGGAAAGATGCAGATTGGCCAATATCCACTATACCCCATGGTGGTTAAACTACACGCTTACCAAAAACTTTGACAAGCCAGTTGATACAATTCTGCCATCATTTAGTTAGGCTCCCTTATATGCATATTGCTATATGGGTCAGTCCCTAATGGTGCCTATCCCTCTCATTATACATTATTTCTCTTCCCATCAAACTGGCTTTTTTGCTATACTTCTGAAGTGACACTCCATGATCTGACTCTATTCTTTTGCATTGGCCATCTCCTATGCCTGGAATGAGCTCCCTCTTCAACTCTGACTCTTAGGTTTCCTTCTGTGACATCTTTTCTGATGTCCCCTCCTCCATTTGCTAGTACTCTCACCTTCAATATTACTTTGCATTTATTTTGTAGAGACTTCTAAATGGATATAATGTCTGCCCTAATGGAACATAAGCTTCTTGAGCACAGGGAAGTGATTATTGATTGATTACTGTGATAGCTGTCTATTTGAAGAGCTGCCATGTGGAAAAGATCACCAAGAGGGGGCAGCTGGGTAGCTCAGTGGATTGAGAGCCAGGCCTAGAGACGGGAGGTCTTAGGTTCAAATCTGGCCTCAGACACTTCCCAGCTGTGTGACCCTGGGCAAGTCACTTGACCCCCATTGCCTACCCTTACCACTCTTCCACCTATGAGTCAATACACAGAAGTTAAGGGTTTAAAATTTAAAAAAAAAAAATTTTTTTTTAAAAAAAAGATCACCAAGAATAAATGGTAATGAGGTATAGTGGACTGAGAGCTGACCTCCAAGGCATAGAGACCTGAGTTCAAGTCTAGCCTACTGGCTGTGTAACCCAGGGAAATCACGTAATCCCTCAGGACTCTAAACAACTAAGATTCTGGTTTGCATAGAAGATGAAAGCCTGGGGGAAGCTGGGTGGCTCAGTGGATTGAGAGCCAGACCTAGAAATATGGGGGGGTCCTAGGTTCAAATCTAGCCTCAGATACTTTCTAGCTGTGTGATCCTGGGCAAGTTACTTAACCCCTATTATCTAGCTTTTACCACTCTTCTGCCTTAGAACCATTGACTCTAAGATGGAAAATAAAGGCTTAAATTTTTTTAATTAAGCTTTAAAAAGATGTAGAGTAGAGCCACCACTTTCAGTAGCTCCACAGCTACAATGCTTAATTGGTAGAACATTTTCTTAATCAGGAGTTCCCTTTACCAATGAAATCCAGTCCAGTCACTATCCCCAGCACCTAGGACAGAGTCTGGCATATAAGAGGCAATGAATAAATGCTCTTTAATTTATTGATTGGATGAAGGACAAAGCATGGTGCTAAACACAGGAGGTATAAAGATGGAAAATGACACAGTCCCTGGCCTTAAGGAGTTTACAGACTAAGAGAAGGAAGGGATATAACACTCATTTGACTGGATACAAATAGATCCCGACAAGCTGAGCTGCGAGTTAAAGGAAGATGCAGCATTTAGCAAGCAATGATTTGCAGCGGGTACATGCAACAAAGGAAACATCATGTTCAGACACGGAGAGGTGGGAGAGGGCTGGACAAGTGTGGGGAACAACATATACTATCATTAGTGGAGAATTTTAAATGAAGAGGAGTGGCATGCAGCAAGTCTGGAGGGCTTGGCTATGTAAGGTTAAAAATTAATATCCAAATACTCCAAGTATTTTATTTTATAAAGTTTATTAATAAAAACTCGAAGTAAATGGAAGTAAAGCCTCAGTAAAGAAAGAAATTTCCCCAGACCGACCACACATGAGGGAGAGGAGAGCGCAGAACCACCAGAGGAGAGAGAGAGAGCCGATGGAGTTATACACAACTATATACAAAACATGAGCATGCAACGTGGTGGAAAGAGGAAAGGAATTCTGGGGAATGTAGTCCTGGGGTACAACATTCTAACTACACAGCTAGAGCTAAATTGTGAAAGATCTTGAATGCCAAGGTAAGGAATTTGTGATTTATTCCATAGCTGCTGGGGAGCCACCAAATGCTTTTGAGCAGGAAAATGATTTGGTTGGATCTGTGTTTGAGGAAGATCCTGTTGGAATGGAAGCAGAGAGGGGTAGAAAACTAGAGGCAAAGAGTCTACCAGTTAGGAGGCTATTATTCTAGTCCAGATGAGAGGTGATGAAGGGCTGAATGAGGGTGATGGCAGCGAGAGCAGAGAGCGGGATCCAGATGCCAGAGATATTATGGAGGTAGAAGTGACAGGAAATTACAAAGCCCTTTTACTGACCCCAAGTTTTCCATAAACAGCAAGGTTCGTCTTTGCAAGACAAACATGGTTTTGCTGTATGGCACAAAAACCGGCAGCTATACCTAAAGATGGGCATCATACAGAGTAGTGGACAGATATGTGGTAGACATAAGCAGGTGATGTAAAATAATAATAATAATAACAATAGCCCTCATACAGTACTTTAAAGTTTACAAGATACTTGACAAATATCTCATTTGGTCCTTCCATGTTTAAGTGCTATTATTATTCCCCCATTTTACAGAAGAGGAAACTGAAGCAAATAGTGACATTCCCTGGGTCACACAGTTGGCAAGTATATGAGGCCAGATTCCAACTCAGCTCCTTCTGACTTCAAGTTTAGCCCACTTCCTTTCCTCTCACTTTTTTCTTAACAGAGCCTTAGAGGATACATGATTATAGGAATGGTGTGGATAAAGATCCATTAAAGGGAACAGAAATAGTCTGATAGAAGAATCTGGGGGGAAGGCAAACAGAGAAGAGAGTATCAAGAAGAGGTGATCAACTATGTCAAAGACTGCAGAGAGATCAGGAAGGATGAGGATTGAGAAGAGCCTATTTGATATGGCAATTAAGTAATCATTATTAAACTGGGAGAGAATAGTTTTGGCTGAATGATAAAGACTGGAAGCCAAACTGCCAAGAGTGAGAGAGTGAGGGGAAAGGAAGTTGACTGCCTATTGTAGATGGCCTTCTCAAAGAATTTAGCCTCAAAACAGAAGAGAGATATAAGGTAATAGCTAGCAGGGATGGACAGATCAAATGAGAATTTTTGAAGGATGAGGGAGAAAACAGGCATATTTGTAGGCAATAGGAAAGCAGCTAGTAGGCAGGAAGAGGCTGAAGAGTAGAGAAAAAGGAGGGGTGATAGAAGATGCAAGATATTATAGAAAATAGGATGGAATGTGCATGCAGAGTGGTTAGCCTTAGCAAGCAGTAGGAAGGACCACTTTATGTGAAACAAAGGTGAAGTAAGAGATAGTGGCAGACAGCATTTGAGTGTTATGAGATGGGGAACAGGGTAGAAGAAGGAGCTCTCTGTAAATGACCTCAATTTTTTTCAGTGAAATATGAAGCAAGAATCTCAACTGAGATGGTGCAGCGGAGAGGGAGCTCTGGAAGGCTTAAGGAAGGGATGAAAAAGTTTGGCAAGCCCTTCTGGTGAATGGGATAGTGAATCAATTAGAGGTGTGGAAAGGATTGCCTTGCAGTAGTAAGGGCCCATTTGGAATTGTGTAACATAAATTTGTAGTGGACCTAGTCAGAACTGTTTTGTAATTTTCTCCATCATGATTCAGTAGCATGTGAGTAGGAAGGAAAGCTGTGTGTGCTAAAAGGCTAGAGTTTGGATGGACAAGATCTTCAGTAGGATAAAGGGGTAAGGGTATTGAGAGAAGTGAATCTGAACAAGGAAGGAACTGAAGGGAAGAGAGTATACCCAGTGCAACAGGGTGTGGAGGGGATGATGGCCTGGAAAATAATGAAAGGGAAGAAGGATAGGAAGTAGCAGTGAGGATGAAAAATAAGGTTTGAAGTTGACAGACAGAGGGAGAGGTTGAATGACAACAAATTATGATCAGATAAAGGAATTTCAGAATTCACAGATATGGAACACTTCTGAGTGATGGCAAGATCAAGGGTATTGCTTTCTCTGTATGTAGCTGCAGTGAGGTGGAGGAGCATGTCATAGGAAAGAAAGAAATTGAGGAATTGGGAGATCAGGGTTTTTTGAGGGAATATAGATATGAATGTCAAAATCCTTTAGTAGGAGGTTGGGTGTTGGGGAGGAGAGAAAGACTGTGAGAGCTACTTTGTATGGCTCTAGGGATTCAAAGACAAAGCAGAAAATAATCCATTCTCTCAAGGAGTTTACATTCTTTGAGGGTGGTATGGGATATAACCTTCAAACAGCTAAATATATTCAATATAATTGAGGAGGAGGAGGAAAAGAGCATATGCAACTAGGGATATCAAGGATTCCCATAAGTCAGATGGATGTGGATCAAAGCATACTGTCTTTTGCATCCGTGTATTTACAGTTTTCTTTTGGGGTTTTGGTTTTGTATGAGTATACTCCTAAAACAATGCATGTTTTACATAATAATAAAAACTAAATAAAATAAAAGGATTCCCATAAAATGGCATGGTCTATACATTTGGTGCAGTTTATGCAAAAGAAAATAGAATGTCCAGGTCAGAAAAGAACAGGTAAACCCATTTAACTAGAACCAAGAGTTAACGAAGGGAAGAAATATGAAATCAGTTTAGACAAGAGCAAGACTATAAGGGGCTTTCTAAACCAAACTGAGGTGTTTAACATTTTAAAGACAAAAGGAAGCTACTGAAATTTCTTGAATAAAGAAATGACATTTTGCTTTTGGGAGATTAGCAGCTCTCTGAAGGATGTTTTAGAAAGGAGGCAAGATTGAAATCAGGTAGTTCAGTTGAGAGGTTATTGTAGTAGACTGGGCAAGAGGAGGCAAGAGACTAATCTAAGAAGGAAGTCGTCATGAATGATGAAACAGGAATAAAAGAGCTAAAGATCTGAAGTTTAAAATCTAGATGACTGGAAGTTTCTCTCAAAAGAAACAGTGAAGTTTGGGGATAGGATATGTTTGGAGAAAGATATCAAGTTCCATTTTGAGCATCTTGAATTGGAGATGCCTATAAGAAAGTCAAGTGAAGATATCTAGCTGATAAGTGATGACTAGAGTCCAGAAGATTAAGACTGAATATATAAATTCGGATGCCATCTGCATTGGGATTATAATCAAATCAACTGAAAGTGATAAGATGGCCAAAGATAAGATACGTCAAGGAAAGAGAAAACTCAGAACAGACACTTAGGGAAACTTTCAGTTAGGGCATTGATGAACACCCAGAATAAGAGAATGAGAAAAATTAGTCAGGCAGGGAAGAGGAAAGCCAGGATAGAGCAGAATCACAAAAGCTGAGGGAGGAGAGAGCATGAAAGAGTAGTGGGGTAAGTCAACAGTGTCAAAAGCTCTAGGGAGGTCAAGAAGGATGACCACTGGGAAAAGGCTGTCAGATTTATCGATTAAGACATCAGTAGTGACTTTGTAGAGAATAATTTAAACTGAATAGTAGGGTCAGAAGCCAGATTGATAGGGGTCAAGAAGAGAGTGGGAAGTGAAACCCATTATTGTTGATGGTTTCTTCTAGGACTTTGGCCATGAAAATGAGAGGTATAGGTGATACCTTCAGAGTGTAGAGGGGTCAAACGAGATTTTTTTTTGAGAATGGGGAATACTTGAGCATGCTCATAGATAGATGAGGAGTCCAAAGAAAAAAGAAGATTGTCAAATACCATTTTAAAAATGGGAAACTAAAAGGAAGGAGAGGTTTAAAGGAGGAAATGATGGGTTCAGTTGAAAAGAAAATCTGGGAGCAAAATCAGTTTACATGTGAACCTAAATCATATAGGGACACCTAGTACCATGATGGTATATATACCTAGTAAATCCAAGGTGGATGTTTTTATGATGTGTGCTAAACCATTCACCTTAGCTAATTCAGAAAAGTTTCAAAGAATTCAAGTTTGGGTTGCAAAAAGGTAAATTTCAACTTAATATAAAGAAAAATGTCATTAAAAACAGAGCTACACAAAATTGCAGGGGGTAGGGGGAGAGGAAATATACAGTTGGACTTTACTTCTCTTCAGGGATAAGAGCAATAGAAATGTGGAATTTTAGAGGTCACTCTCCAGCTCAAAATTATGTAACAGCTCCCCAGAGCCTACAGCACCAACTTGAAACTCCTTTCCTTGACGTTTACATGCCCTCCACTTTGGGACTGATGCCAGTTTTCCCAGACATTTCTACACACACATACAATGCCTTTAATCATGCTGCTCCATAAGCCTCGAATTACATGCCTCCTCATTTTTATCTGTACACCCCCTACCCAACCTTTGAGGTCTCCTGGGTAATTCTAACCTCCCAGAGGGTAGGGGAACGGCACCACCTATGAAGAGCGGAGTCATGCCTTGTTCCTCCTTTGCATCCTCCTTCAGAGTACCAAACACAATACTACTAAGAGGAGGTACCTAGTCCATGCTTGCCAAAGTGGAAGGGCCAGATCAAATGTTAGCTCTTCTATGAGTCCTTCCTCCATCCCTCTCCCATATCACCCTTTGCTCAAACCAATGTCTCTAATATCACCTGAGATCATGGCTCTTTGTGCCTTTCCCATGGCATTTCTCATATCCAGATTCAGGTTATCTGTGTCTTGGTTCTGTCTCTTTCAATGAGCTCTCTGAGGGCAGGAGGCATGTTTCATTCACCTTTATGTGTCTCATTCCACCAGAACCAGAGCAGGAGCTCAGCGTGGGTATGGAGTTAGGCTTGGAGTCAGAGGCCATGAAGAGCTCTACACTCTGACCCTTATTTGTTGTACTATCTTGGATAAATCACAGCATTTCTGGACTTTGGCTCTTTTTTCAGTAAAAAGAATATAATGTTTATATAGGTTACTTCACAGGGTTACTATGAGGTGGGAGGAACTCTTTGAAAATCTTAAAGGAATACAGAAATGTAAGCTATTATTTTTTAGGCCTGACTCTCAATCCACTGAGCTACCCAGCTGCCCCCCTCCTTTTCTTAAATGTAAGCTATTATGAATAATGAATTGTAAGGGGAAGCTAGGTGGCTCAGTGGATAGAGAGCCAGGCCTGGGGTTGGGAGGACCTAGTTTCAAATATGGCCATAGACATTTCCTAGCAATGTGATCTGTGCAAGTCACTTAGGCCCAATTGCCTAGCCTTTGCTGCTTTTCTGCCTTGGAACCAATATTTGTATCAATTCCAAGACAGAAGGTAAGGGTAAGGGTTTTTAAAAAATGAATATGTAATAAATGAGTTGTTATTCACTCATTTCTCCATTCAATCAATGGATAAAAAATACCTATTGTCCAGATTATGATATGCAGTTAGGTGGCTTACCCATTGCATATCTGGAATGGCCTATGATAGTGATGGAGAACCTTTTAGAGATTGAGTGCCCAAACTGCAATCCTCAGTCCACATATGAAACTTAACTCAGACAGGGGAGGGAGGAAGCGCTCCCTTTGGGTTGCTGTGTAGAGGGGTGGTGATGTGAGAAATGTCCTCAGGTGCACATAGAGAGGGGGAAGGGAGCAGGCCCCCTCCAGCAGGCATGCCATAGGTTCGCCAATATAGGCCTATGAGGATGGTCAGTGAGTTGGGTCCAGAAATGAATGGGAAGGAGAAAATGGGATATGATTGTATTGGGGAAATTTCCTTGGGCAAATCATTTCAGATTTCTAGAACTCAGTTTCCTATTCTGCAAAATAGATAGTGTAATGCCCATATGACTTTTTGGGTCATTCAAAGCCCTAGGAGCTTCTGCTAGGCAAGTTCTCTGAGGCTGGGCATTGGATATGTCCTGCAAGCAGCTCCTGGGTCTCTCTATTTCTACCAATAAGCTATTTCAGAGCTCCGATACTGGATTATAATTTATATATTTACCAAATTTTTGTCAAACCTAACTAAGAAATTTAGGACCATAAAATTATAGACTGGTGGAAAACAATTACATCAGCCACTTTTAATCGCTTCCAGTGACAAAAAAATTAATGTCATTACAATAATTGTTGCTCTCAATTTTGCAGTAAGTGGTTTTCCCCCCAAAAGAGTCATTAATTAGCCAATGCTGATGTGGCATATTCTCCAATCTTTTATTAGCCACCCACATATTGCACACTGGGGATGATTTAATAGGGCACTGGGGGGCCATGGCCACATTCCTTGGAAAAGTCAGGACTCTCAAATGCCACCCCTTCCCAGCACCCTCTTTTCTCTGAGATCCACAGACCTTTCTTCAGAGCAACAAATCCAAGGGAAGAAGTGAAAAGATTGCTGTGGGTAGTCAGGGTGAAGTCAGCAAACATTTAAGTGCCAAGCACTGTGCTAAGTTCTGTGAATACAAAGAAAGGGGGGAAAGCCAGAGCTAGGGTTACCCGGTTGGATTATGCAGCTCCCTATGTGATGAGATTAAAGACAGCTCCCTCTTTGCCATAGAGCTCTGCAATCATCAAGGCAGAAATGCTTCCCCTGTTACTGTGCCTTCTATAGGAGATATGTGCTTTTTAACTAAATTGGTTAAGGGATAAGTATAAAATCCTGTTCTCAGGTTCAACAAATGAGCTTCTTAAATAGAACATTAGTGGGACTGAGGAAGACCGAGAAGGGAAGAGCATGGATAAACTACTTTGTTTTTAATCACCAAAAACAAACAAGCAACAACATAGTTCCCCAGTTACCACAAGCTCAAGATGAATCATGAGTGGAAGAGTAATCAAAAAAGATATTGTGATAATATCCTAAAAAAGAAAAAAAGAAACTTTCAAAGATTTAGGAACTCTGATCATGCAATATTCCACCACAATTCCAGAGGACTCATGATGAAAGATGCTACCTACGTCCTGATAGAGAGATTAAAAAAAAAAAAGATAAAGATAGAGAGATCAAGATCAAGACACATTTTCCTTCTTTTTTAGACATGGCTAATGTGGGGATTTGTTTTGCTTGACTATACATGTTTGTGATGAATTTTGTTTATCTTGCTTTCTCCATGAGGGGGGAGGAGGTAAGAGGTAGAGGATTCTAAGCTGAAAAACAAAATAAAGTTGAATTTAAAACAGGAAACAATAATCAAAGATATCAGTATTTCAGGCAGTATTAAAAGAGGGTATCAGATCCAGAATGAGGGAGTTGTGTGAGAGCTCCACTGTTCTCTGATCTAAATAGATAACATCTGGAATATTATATTCAGTACCAGGTTTTAGGAGGGACACTGACAAACTGTAGTGTGTACAGTGGATGGCAACTAAGCTATCAAGGGGACTGGAGACTTCGCTAGAGGAGAAACAGTCCAAAGATTTGGGAATGTTTATGTTGGAGCCTGGAAAAGGGGGGAAGATAACATTGTTACTGCCTTGAAATATCTGAAGGATTGTATGATAAATGAAAGAGTAGACTTGTTCAGCCTGACTCTAAAGGGCAAAAATAGGAGGAATTATGGGTGCATCCTTGTGGTGTGAAGAAACAATATAGTTTGTTTGGTGGCAACAGCACTAGAATAACCAGATTCAAGATCAAGCTGTATTACTTACAACATGTGTGACTTTGGACAAGTCACTTTCTCCTCCATAAAATGAAGAAGTTGGACTAGATAACCTCTGAGGTTTCTTTCAGCTCGAAACACCACGGTCCTAATAAGGTGCAGCAAGATAGGTGAGAGACAGAGGAGGGAAAGCATTAGACGCTTTGAGTCTCAGTTTCCTCTTCTGTAGGATGAGAATAATAATATGCAAATACTAACCACATTGCAGAGTTGCAGGGGAGAAACACGCTTATGAATCCTAAAACACCATGGTTACGTAATGAAAATTAAAAAGGAATGAGCTCTCTGTCACGACAGGTATTCAAGGAAGACCTAGGATGGGTGCAGTGGGGATTCCTGCAGAGAGGCAGGGGACTGGCCTCCTTGCTCTCAAGGTCCCATCCCCTTCTGGGATGCGGTGAGTCTGTGCCTCTAGCAGGGACAATGCCTCGTTGGCAAGAAGCCCTGCGCTGAGACCTGGGGCTCAAGCTAGATTGCTGGAGGGAGCTAAACACAGCGTCCTCTTTCCATTCCGATGAATTACTGCCGGGCTGCCAGTCGTTAGGGATGGCTCACTCCCCCTAAGTTGTAATGAGGGCGATGGGTATTAATCTCCACAGATATCGAACCATAATTATCTGATCATCGGACCTCTTTAAAAAAATTAAAGCTGCCCATCTATCCTTTCCTGGGCTGCCACATTGTAAAACAATGAGCGCTAATGGCCGGTAAGCCCTTGGGGCTGGCCGAGCGTTTCTATCAGAGCACTGCCACCTTCTGGAGAGCAGTTAGAATTGTTTCTGAGGCCAGGGGCTAGGCTCTCGGGGAGCCTGCTTGAGGACCCGGACTCCAGGGTGGGGAGTCTTCAGGGGCGCCAGAACAGCGGGGCTGGCCATCCATTTTAAATAGTTGAGTTTCTCCTTGGCCTCTTCAAACACCGTTTTGGTGCCCCTCGGTTTCCCTGCCCCCTGGCAAGGCTGACTCCTCCCCATCGTACCTTACTTTTGTTTGGTTGCTAAACTAATCATTCGATTAGTTCAATGAGTATTTTTTAAGTGCTTACTATGAGCGAGGCACAGTGGAAGGTCTGGAGGCTACAAAGACAAAAAACAATAAAAAAGAACCCACCCGGCACTAAAAGCTGCAGGAAATAACAGTTACAAAGAAAGATAAATATAAATAGATACATAGTAATTTAGGGAAATAATTGGATAAGAGCTTCACGGATTTCTCCATTTTAAGGGCAGTTACATTTAATTTTTTAAATAACCCTTACTTTTGTCTTAGGGTGGATACTAAGTATCAACTCCAAGGCAGAAGAGTAAGAAAGGATAGGCAATTGGGGTTATGTAACTTGCCAAGTATTATTACCCAGCTTTCTGGTCACATTTGAACCCAGGACCTCGGGTTTCCAGGTCTGATTGTCTATCCACCATGCTACCTAGCTGCCCCTCGACAGTTTTTTTTTTTAAACCCTTACCTTCTGTCTTGTAGTCAATACTGTGTATTGGCTCCAAGGCAGAAGAGCGGTAAGGGTAGGCAATGGGGGTCAAGTGACTTGCCCAAGGTCACACAGCTAGGAAGTAGCTGAGGCCAGATTTGAACCTAGGACCTCCCATCTCTAGGCCTGACTCAATCCACTGAGCTACCCAGCTGCCCCCGACAGTTACATCTTAATAAGGGATTCTTGGAGAGAAAAACAAAATAAAGCAAAAACCTAACAGAAATGGGCCAAAGAGCTCTCCCTAGGAGCAAGGTGCCCCTGATTCTAGACACATTTATCACTAGTCTGTCACTAACTTGCTATGTAACCATGGGGAAGACATTTCTCTCTAGAGCTCTCTAAAATGAGGATGTTGGATTCAATGCTCTCTAAAGTCCAACTTTAATATTCTGTGTTCTGTATTCTATGAGCTCTTCCATGTCACCCGTTCCAGGTGGCCAGGCAGAGGTCATAGGATTTGGACCTGAAAGAGCATCAGACATCACCAACTCTACACCTAACCAAGGACATCTTGGACATCACCATAGAAGAGTTGAATATTTCATTCACAACGGAAATCTACAAATTCCATATACTATTGAATTGAGCCGCATTTTATCCAGGATCTCTTTGAAAACTACCAGTGAGCAGGAAACCTCCTATATCATCTACTTCTACTTTGGGATACCTCTAGTTATTAGAAAGGATTTTCCCCCATTAAGTCAAAATCTGTCTCTCTACAACTTTCACTTATTACTTCTAATTCTGTTCTCTGAAGCCAAGCTGACCAAGCTTAGATCCTGTTCTACACCACAGTCTTTCTACTGGTAAAAATCAACATGATAGGACAAAGCATGCATCTGATTTGGTGTTAGGCTAGGTGAACTTTGAGTTCAAATCCTACCTATGATCCTCCTAACTATGTGACTGTCAGCAAGTCATTGAAATTTCTCTGAGACTCAGCTTCTTCACTGGTAAAATTAGGATGAGGGTAGCAGGTACTTCACAGGGTTATTGTGAGGTTCAAACAAGATGATGAATATACAGCACTTGCAGACCTTATAGGACTATACAAATGCCAGCTAGTATTCAGTTTAAGGGCAACAAAATGGCACAGTAGATAGAGCTCCAGGCCTGGAGTCAGGAAGACTCGTCTTTGTGAGTTCAGTTCTGGCCTCAGACATTTATTAGTGTGTGACCCTGGACAAGTCACTTAACCCCACTTGCCTCACTTTTCTCATCTATAATATGAGCTGGAGAAGAAAATAGCAAATCACTATAGTACCTCTGCAAGAAAACCCCAAATGGGGATATAAAGAGTTGAATGCAACTGAAAAATGACTGAACAGCAAAACTATTCAGTGTCACTTCAAGATAGCCATCAAATCCCCCTTATTTTCTTTTCTTTAGGCAAAAATCTCCAGCTCCTTCAGTTGATTCTCATAAGACATAGTCTTCAGTACCCTTGCCATGCTGATTTATCTTTTATGAATGTACAAAGCTTATCAAAGTCCCTTCTAAAATTCAACCCCCAGAAAAGAATACAGTTATTTAGATGTGGTCTGACTATCACTTTTAAAGTCCTGCATACTGTCTTTATTAATGGGGAAGGGAATCAGCTAATATTTGCTAGGCCCTAAGTTAAGTGCTTTAAAAAAAAAAACATTTTTATTTCATTTGACCCTCACAACAACAACTACCCTCTGAGGCAGGTATTGCTATTATTCCATTTTACAGTTGAGGAAATTGGAACAAACAGAAGTCAAGTGACTTACCTTGGGTCATAGAGTTAAGAAGTTTCTGAAGCTGGATTTGAACTCAAGACTTCTTGACTCCAGACCAAGCACTCTATTCATTCTGCCACCAACTACCTCTAACAGTCCAATATCCCATTAATATTCTTGGCTGCCTTATCACATTGTTGATGCTTATTGATCTTTTAATTTATTTGGGAAATTGATATTTTGAATACAAGTTTAGTTATATTTATCCTTATTAAATTTCATCCTATTAGTTTTAATCCAATGTTCTAGCTTGCCAAAGCCTTTTGGGACCCTAACTCTCATCCATTGGCCTTCTTAGCTTCCCATCATTTGCAGATTTGACAAACATGCCCTACAGGCCTTGATCCAAATCACTAACTTAAAAAATGTTCAATAGCAAAGGACCTACCAAGCACAGATCCTTGGAGCACTCTACTAGAGACCTGCACTCTGGGTAATAGCTAATCATTAATGACTATTCATTGATTCATTCAGTTCTGAATCTATTTCATTATATTATCATCTCATCTTTAAGGATTCTGTGACTTTGTTAAATTCTTTGCTAAAACCTAACCATTTTATAGGATTAGTATCAATCATATGAAGATATTCCTTGATTTAGTTCAGTTACCCCATCAAAAAATGAGATAAGTCTGATATGATTTGTTTCTCTTTAAAAAATGTTTACAAACCTTAATAAAGTTGCAGGATACAAAATAAATCCACATAAACCATTAGCATTTCTATATATTACCAACAAAGTTCAGAAACAAGAGATGAAAAGAGAAATTCCATTTAAGATGCCTCTAGACAACATAAAATACCTGGGAAATATTATAAATAAATTTTAAACAAATATATAAAACATATAATTCAGCGCTTAAAATTTTTAAATTATTTATTTATTTAGAATATTTTTCCATGGTTATATGATTCATGTTCTTTCCCTCCCCTTTTCCCTCTCCCTCCTCCCAGAGCTGATGAGCAACTCCACTGGGAAAGAAAATGAAAACCATGGAAAAATATTCTAAATAAATAAATATTTTTTTAATTTAAAATACCTCAGAATCTACCTATGAAGACAAACACATGAATTAGATGAACACAATTAGAAAACATTTTTCACAAAAATAAAGTCAGATCTAGGCAATTGGAAAAACATTAATTGCTCATGGATCAGCTGAGCTAATATAGTAAAAATGACAATTCTATCTTAAATTAACTTACTTATTCAATGCCATATCAATCAAAGTACCAAATAATTATTTTATAGAAGTAGAAAAAATAATAATAAATTCATCTGGAAGAACAAAAGGTCAAGAATATCAAGGGAATTAATGGGGGAGAAAATGTTAAGGAAGTTGATCTACCAGTACCAGATCTCAAACTGTACAATAAAGCATTAATCATCAAAACAGTCCAGTACTGGCTAAGAAATAGAACATTAGATCAATGGAAGAGATTAGATACTCAAAACATAGGAGTATTAGCTTAGCTACCTAGTATTTGATAAACCCAAAGATCCTAGCTTTGAGGATAAGAACTCACTATTTAACAAAAACTGCTGTGAAAATTGGAAAACAGTATGGCAGAAACTAGGCATAGACCAATACCTCACATCTTACACCAAGACAAGGTCAAAATGGAGATAAAATCTAAATATAAAAAGTGATACCCTAAGTAAATTAGGGGAACATAGAATAGTTTACCTGGCAGATTTATGGAGAAGGGAAGAATTTATGACCAAATAAGCCTTAGAGAACATTATATAACATAAAATGAATAGTTTTGATTATATTAAATTAAAAAGCTTTTGTATAACAAAATTAATGCAACCAAGATTAGAAGGGAAACATCAAACTGGGGGAGGGGAATTTTATAACATATTTCTCTGGTAAAGGTCTCATTTCTAAAATCTATTCAGAACTGAGTTAAATTTATAAGAATACGAGTCATTCCCCAATTGACAAATAGTCAGAGGATCAGAAGAAGCAATTTTCAGATGTCCATCAATTAGGGAATGGTTAAACAAATTGTGGTATATGTTGATGATGGAAAACTATTGTGCTATAGGAAATGATAAGCAAGATGATTTCAGAAAAAGCTAGAAAGATCTGCATGAACAGATGCAGAGTGCAATAAGCAAACCAGGAGAACATCATACATAGTAACAGCAATATTATATGATGATCAACTGTGAAAACTTGGCTACTCTCAGCAATGCAATGATCTGGGACAATTGTGAAAGGGTTATAAAGGGAAAGCTGTTTACCTCCAGAGAAAGAACTGAAGAGTTGGAGGGATGCAGATCAAAGCATACTATCTTTCACATCAGTGTATTTATGGTTTTATTTTGGAATTGGAGTTTTGTATGAGTGCACTTTTACAACAATGACCAATATGGAGGTGTGTTTTGCATGATAATATATGTACAGCCCAGATCAAATTGTTTACCAACTCTGAATGGGGGAGGGAAGGAGATGGTTTGGATCTTAAAAT
The DNA here is from genome assembly GCF_016433145.1 of Gracilinanus agilis. Lineage (NCBI taxonomy): Eukaryota > Metazoa > Chordata > Mammalia > Didelphimorphia > Didelphidae > Gracilinanus > Gracilinanus agilis. The sequence goes on along the minus strand of NC_058135.1, from coordinate 236,161,068 downwards.
TTTGGAAAACGTGTATTGAAAATTATTATTGCATGTAATTGGGAAAATAAAATATCTTTGAATTTAGAAAAAGTTTACAAACCATCCTTTTAATAATGTGTACTAGAATTTTGCTAGGAATTGAAGTCAGTTTCAATAACCTAGAGTTTATAGATTCTATCTTTTTACTTTTTTTCTTTTGGGTCTTTCTTTCTTCGTACAGAGCTTTTCCTGTTCTCCGTGGTCTTTGAAAGACCACTGATGTGACTCACCAATTCCATCTGCTATTCCTTTCAGTAACTAAGCTCATCTGGCTTCAGTGACTTGAGCTCCTGTGGGACAGCTGAGTGGTCCCTTGCTATCTCTTAACTTGTCTCAGGGCATCAGCTTTAAGCATGGTTAGTGATCTAAAGTGGGAAAGGACTTCAGAAATCACCTAATATAACCCCTCAATTTTACAGATGAGGAAACTGAAGCCCATGGACATAAAGGGACTTGCCCAAGTTCCTACAGTTTGAGGTGGGATCTAAACACTAGTCTTAACTTTTGTTAATTATTCTTGTATTATCCTCAGGTAATTTATAATAGATCATAGAGAAGGCAGCAACAAGAGTTGAATAGTTCTGTCATCTTACCACCAGTCATTATTATCACTCCCTTCCCTCCCCATTCTGGATAGTGGTTTTATCTCTCTCTCTCTCTCTCTCTCTCTCTCTCTCTCTCTCTCTCTCTCTCTCTCTCTCT
>NC_058135.1:236100071-236159958 GCF_016433145.1 Gracilinanus agilis | reverse complement strand
CTCTCTCTCTCTCTCTCTCTCTCTCTCTCTCTCTCTCTCTCTCTCTTTATCTTTTTGGTATCCCAACATTGTTCAGCTCCTGATTCTCTGAACAACTTCTCCACTTCTGTCCCAACGGCCTTCTTATGTTGAAGATGCCTCCAATCTTAAAAAACAAACAAACAAAAAAACAGCCTAAGCTTCCACCTTAGAATCAATACTGTGCATTGGTTCCAAGACAGAAGAGTGGTAAGGGCTAAGCAATGGGGGAGGAAGTGTTTGAGATCAGATTTGAACCTAGAATTTCCTGTCTCTAGACCTGGCTCTCAATACACTGAATCACTCAGCTGCTCCCAATGCATCCTCTTCCTTTGGCTAGTGAGTTTTCCTTTGAAACCTCTATTTGAAAAAGTATCAATACTAGCCTTGATCACCTCTAAGCCAGCTCATTGGCTTTGTTCATAACTCTCCAGAATACTTAGTCCAGTGTCCCCCATTCCTTAAAAATGTAAGCTTCTTTTTTAACATTTTTATTCAATTAATTGATTTAGAATATTTTCCCATGGTTACATGATTCATGTTCTTTCCCTCCACTCCTCCTCTCCAACCCACTCCCCACCCCCAGCCAAGGAGCAATTCAACTGGGTTTTACATGTGTCATTGATCAAGACCTATTTTCGTATTATTATTTGCATTAGGGTGATCGCTTAGAGTCTACATTCCCAATCATGTCCCCATCGACCCATCTGATTAAGCAGTTGTTTTTCTTCTGTGTTTCTACTTCCACAGTTCTTTCTCTGGATGTGAATAGTGTTCTTTCTCATAAGTCCCTAATAATTGTTCTGGATCATTGCACTGCTGCTAGTAAAGAAGTCCATTACATTCAATTGTGCCACAGTGTATCTGTCTCTGTGTATGAGGTTCTCCTGGTTCTGCTCCTTTCACTCTGCATCAATTCCTGGAGGTTGTTCCAGTTCACATGGAATTCCTCCAGTTCATTATTCCTTATAGTATTCCATCACCATCAGATACCACAATTTGTTCAGCCATTCCCCAATCGAAGGGCACCCCGTCAAAAAATGTAAGCTTCTTGTGTGTGGCACAGGGGACAAAGTACTGAGCCTGAAGTCAGATATATCTTAGTTCAAATCCAGCCTCATTCACTGAACCTCTTTCTGTCTCACTTCCTTCAACTGTAAAATGAATTTAATAATAGCATTTACAATCCTGGGGCTGTTGTGAGGATCGAGTGGGATGATATTTATAAAGTTCTTGGCACATAGTAGGTGTTTAATAAATGCTTATTTCCTTTCTTCCATTTTGCTTGAATTTTTATTTCTAGGTTTAACATAATAACTGATATATAGTAAGCCTTAATGAATATTTTATTTTATATAATATAATTTTTAAAAGATCCTTTTGTTATCTTTAGTATTCATCAATAGCCTTAGCTCATTCCCCTAAAAAGGGAAGTACCCTTATACCAAGGTCATGCAACTAATAAGTAAATGAGGAAAGGGAAGTCCAAAAGGGGCAATTGACATTCACAATTGCAGAGATAGCATGTAGCCAAGCTGGGATTATAACTCAGCTCCTTTGACTCCTAGCTCGGCCACACCAGGATGCCTCCCTAGGATAGCTGTCCACGGCAATGTACTGAAGAAGGATCCTGAAAAGGAAGTGTCAAGACTCCTGTATCCAGGACTCTTGGATCTTCCTTCCTGCTGTTCCTTACACTGATATTTTTTATTCTTAGCCCGTTGCATGATCATATTTTATTCATTTACATCCTGCTGTTATATACTGTCTAGATTATAAATCATACATATTTCCACACTCTGTCCTATTAAAAAGATGCCAAAGAAGAGCAATTATGTTAAGAGGCATAGAAACAGTCATAGCAGTACTCTCTGTATCTCCATCTTGAACTCTGTAATTAATTCACTGTGTGATTAGGGGGCAAGTAATTTCTCTCTGACTCAATTTCTCCTTCTATAAAATGAAGATATTGGGCTAGATTTCACTCATCTGTTCCATAAGCTAGGTTAAGATTCTACTGTTGAAGATTTATTGGGGAAGATCGCTTGACTCTGTGTGACCTTGGACAAATTATTTAACCACTATGGGCCTCAGTTTCCTCATCTGTAAAATGAAGGAGTTGGTTTAGATGGTCTTGATCTGTGATGATTCTATGACCCTAATATTCAATTCATATTTAATTAGCATCTACTTTTTGTGAAGCTTCACAGTGAATACCGGCAGTTGATAAAGACACATAAACAAAGACAAAGTTCCTACCCTTTGTAGACCTTGTAATACTAAAATGTATTTATTTTTAAAAATAAAGAAGAAATAACAACACAATTAAGTGCTTTATAAACGTTGTGGCTAGTAAGGGTCCTCTGACTCTTGCCTGCCAGGATCCTCCAATTTCTGATTGCTAAGTCTGCCCAAGAGAATAATGAAGGATTCAAAAGTTGTTGCCAAGATCACAACTTCCATTGACCTTATGACATATGCATGATCTCCTAACCTATTGGTGTTCTCTGGTCCCAAGATCTCAGGGAGCATTCAGCACAGTCTGAAACACAAACCTTCTCCAGGGACAAACCTTCTCCAGGGACATACAATGCAAGGGTGCACAAACATTGTCAAATAAGGAAAAGAAACACCTGAACTGCTCTGATACCAAGAGGTCTCCCCTTCTCTTTCTTCTTCTCCCCTTCTCTCCCTCTTCTCTCTCTCTTTTTTTAAAACTCTTACCTTTAGTCTTGGAATCAATACTATGTATTGGTTCTAAGACAGAAGAATTGTAGTAAGGGCTAGGTAGGCAATGGGGGTTAATTGACTTGCCCAGAGTCACACAGTGTCTGAGACCAGATTTGAATCTAGGACCTCCTGTCTCTAGGCCTGACTTTCAATCCACTGAGCTACCTAACTGCCCCACCTCTCTTTTCAATATATTCTGCTTTACTACAACAATATTACAAGTCAATCTGCTCCAGAAGCTCTGATTCTCGTTCCTTGAGACTGTCATGTCCTTGGTTATAATAACACATGTGATAAGAGCTATAGGAGTTCAGAGAAAGGGGCCATCACATGGACTGAGAGAGCCAAGGAAAACTTCATGCAGCAGAGGGTACTTTAGCTGGACACTAATGTATGGAGAGAAGTGAAGAGAGGGTAGTAAGAAGAACTGACCTATTGCTATCATATGAAAGCCAGAGTGGTCATCCTGATCTATAAGTTGTGCATTCCAGGGCAAGTCATTTAACCTCTGTTTGCCTCAGTTTCTTCAACTGTAAAATAAGGATAATAATAGCACCTAACTCCCAGAATGGTTGTGAAGATCAGATGAAATCAGATTTAAAAAGTATTTAACAGTGCCTGGTGCATAGTTGGGTCGTTGTTATCCTTTGTACTTGAAGAGGTCCAGTAACATCACAGGGTGATGTCTTGACTTGCAGAGTTACATAAAGTTACATAATGTCTCCAACCTCACTCTCTCTTCCAGTTATTGAAATCCAGTGGCAAGACAAGAGTCTGGCAGTAGCTGGAATTCAGTGCTAGAGGCAGTCTATAGTGCCTGCTTCAGCCACCTTCATGACTAATGGTACAAATTAGTTATCCCTTCCACATTGCAAGTTTCCCCATCATGGTTCCGATATATTGAGGGTCAGTATAAGAAACAAAATGGGAATTTTGTGAAGGCTAGCAGAGGACACAGAAAAGGTTTAGAAACTCAGAAATGCATCATAAACCCTAAATTTACAACAAGGTACTATAAACACCCCATACAAGAAAGAAAAAAATTCATACTTCTCTGGTATGAAGGAAGAGGCAAAAAAATTTACATGGATTTTTCAGATCACAGGGGTACCATGTCCCTAATCTCTGGGATTTGGAAGGGATAATCGCATTCTTATCTACCCTTTCCACTGGGGCTTTGTTGACAATGTGGCACCTGTGCCAGAAGGGGCTGCTCCCTTCCCCCTCTACACTGCACCTGAGGACATTTATCACATATCCCAGCCCTCTGCCCAGCAACCTAATGGGAGCACTTCCTCCCTCCCCTGTCTGGGCTAAAGGAGTGGCTCACATGCTGCATGAGGGTGCCGTTTGGGCACTTGGCCTCTAAAAGGTTCACCATCACTGCATTAGAGGAAGTCTTTACTTTAGCACACTGAATGGAGTAGAAATACCTTTAATTCACCAATGAGTTTGAGGCTTGTTGTTGTTTACCATCATCTTAGTTTATTTAGCCCACTGGCTACTGGGATGTGGCTGTTATGCATGCCGCAGTTTCTTGAATCCACAGGTAAGAACTGGGTAAACCAGAGGTGATAGTCCTCCCTGAACACATCATACACCTGACATTTAAATGCTTATTGTTAACCATTCTTGGATATTTGTAAGGTATATGAAGGGGAGGAGTAGGAAGTAAAATTGAAAAGGTAGGTTGAAGCCATATTATGGAGGACTCAGTAGAGCCTGAGACTCAAAATGTCATTTGATTCCTCCTTATCCCACCTACTCCCTACCCCTACTGTTCCCTCACCTACATCTAGACACTCTTTAGGTTCTTTCTGTTGATTCCTCCTTCCAACATCTCCTATCCATGCACACCTCTTGACTCCCACAACCTCCACCCTAAATTAGGTCCATATCACCTCTTCCCTGAGCTATTGTAACTGGTCTCTGCCTCCAATCTCTCCCCTCTCTAATCCATCCTGCATAAACTGCCAAATTAATCTTCCTAATGCATAGCTCTGACCACATCCCACCTCTGCTCCCAGACCTTTTATTTTGGTGCAATTCAATTCAATATCATGAAATTAATTGATTGAATCTATATTGAGTGCCTACCCTTGGACCAGCCACTTCAAAATATAGTAATAAAAATTATCCCTTGCTGTAGGACACTGGAGCTAAAGGTCTTAGAGATCATCTAATCCAACCTATGCCCATTATAGAGGAAGAAAAGGAGTCCCAGAGAGGTTAGGTAACTTAGCCAAAGGTTCACAGTAAGTTCAATGGCAGAATGGGGGCTGCCACTTCTCCTGACTCCCAAGCTAGAATTCTTCCCCCTGCATTACGCCCTCTCATTCATATACTGCTTTTCACCTATATAAGCCTGCTTTCCCATCTATTATATAAACAGTACAAATACCAGCTAGGGGCAGGGGTGTTGCCTGAAAATAGAAGACATTTGTAATTCTTTTGCCTCTTTTTATATTATCTCTCTCTAACAGGCAGAAGGGACTACAATAGATCAAAGAGGCTCCATTTAAACAAACAGATATTTCTAATTGACAACAGAAGGGCAAATATGACTCTTCATAATGAATTCTCTAGGAATGGTTACAATTTTAGAAACATTAGCCCAACTCTGATGTTTTGCTAGAACTTCAGCATCCTTGGGCCTTTCCACTTTTTTTCCCACCCAAAACCTTCCCGTCAGTAGAGAAATTGCTGATTCTGTCTCCATTGTATCCCTCACAGCTATCTCCTCCTCTCCACTCTCCTTGACAGCAATCTAGGTGAGGCTCTCATTGATTCTCCTGAACTAGATCAGAGTCTCCTAATGAGTCCCCTTGCCTTCATTCCATCCCTGTCCAATCCCTCCTTTCCACAGATGCTTTAGGAATCTGCCCAACACATCCCTCTAGCCTTGGCCCACATCTCTGCTCAAAAACCTTCAGTGATGTTTATAGGGGTATATGATTTGGGGTTTGGGGTTTTGTTTAAAAACAAAAATAATATAGAAATAGGTATCGAGTGATAATACATGTATAACCCAATGGAATTGTTTGTCAGCTCTGGGAGGGGAGGGAAGAGGTGAGGGAGAGAATACAAATCATGTAACCATGGAAAAATTGTTTTTAATTATATTAAAAAAGAAACCTTTCGTGACTCTCAATAGGTTTGACCTCATCCTCCCTCGCTCTCTCCCCACCCCATAAAGTACTCTTTCTCAAGTATCTCATAGCTCTTCTCCTGACTCTTTGCACTTAACTCATTCTCTCTTTTCTCCTACTGATCAAGAATTTATTAAGCACATTCTGTGTACCAAGTATTGTGCTAGGAGCCGGTTGTACAAACACTGAGTAGAAAGAAACATCATAGTTGTCAGCACACACATTTATATGCCCTCTTAGACTAGAAACTTCTTAAGGACAGCTTCTGGGACTTTTTTGTCTTTCTGTAGTCTCTAATATCCATCACAGGGAGGTGTATATGACAAGTGTGGGCATTTATTGAACGGAATAGAATTTATACAGAGAGCAGAAGACATATGTTAATGTTGCTATTCAGTCTTTTCAGGTGTGTCTGACTCTTCATGGCCCCATTTGAGCAAAGATATTGGAGTGATTTGCTATTTTCTTCTCCAGCTGAGAGGCTGGAGGCAAACTGAGGCAAATAGGGGGTTAAGTGACTTGCCCAGGGTCACACAGCTAGTAAGTGTCTGAGGAGAGATTTGAAATCAATCTTCTAGACTCCAGGGCTGGCACTCTATTCACTGTGCAACTTTGCTGCCCTGAAGACATATGAGGGGAGAGTTAAAGAAAAATTCCAGGAAAAAAAATAAAAAAGAAAGTCTGGGAATCATTTTCAGGGTAAGGTAGAATAACTTCTCTGGAGCAGAAGGGACAAATCCCTAAGAAACACAAATCCTGACCAGAGAATCTCAAGATTTGAACCACTATGGCTTATTATTTCCCTCTTAGAAATGTGCATGAAGTTGGGGGCCAGGGGGTGCTGCTCAGCTTAGGTCCTCGCTGTCACCCTGTGCCCTTCCTGAAGCAAGCATAAGCTCTTTGTGGCAGGGGTTAGGTAGGGGACAAAGTGTTCAGGTCCTAAAAACTGGTAGGACTAGAGTGTGAAGACATCATTTTTGAGGAATATCTTTTGGGGAGTACATAGTCTAAGCAGTGCGGACACCTACTTCCCCTACACAAATCGAAGCCTTTTATCCTATGTAACCTTGTCTTTCCATAAACCCTTATAAGGACTCCAACATAGGTGCTGTCCTATTACTTTCTCATGTCCTGTTACTATCTCAGGGAACATGTATCTTTCTTCCGCACTCCCTACATGACTGGCCATATCCTTTCCTGGACACTAAGTAGGAGTCCTAGGATTTCAGAATTGGAAGAACCCTTGGAGGGCATCCATGACCAGTCCCTTTGTTTTACAGAGAAGGGAACTGAGGCCGAGAAAAGACGTTACTTCCCCAAGGTCACCCAACTAAGTAAGTGACAAAGCTCAGATTTGCACCCAGGTCTCCCGATTCCAAATCAACTATGTCTGCTGGCTGAAAGAAAACAGTTATTATCAAAAAGTCAATTGTCATCCTGCCTCTTTAGAAAAATTCCCATTAAAGATAAAGCCCATTTTAATTAGATTAAGTATCCAATTACTGTAATTACATTTTTTTAACATTCACATCATGAAGATGACCCTTTTTAAAAGGGTTACAAGAATAATTAGTGTATTCATATTAACCAAAATGTATTGGATAATATTTATACCCAGAAGACAAAGTACATTACCCATATTTCACCTTTGGGGGAAGCTCAGAATGTTTTGGCAGCGGAATGAATATTTATAGGAGCGAGTGTGCTCCAGCAAGATTATGTGAGAAAGCATTTCTATGCTCAGAAATTTTTCCCCCAGGGGAAAGTATACATAAAATGTAGTGCAGAGATTATGGATATGCAAAGTATGATTTAAGTGGGGAATTTATATCAGTTTGTTTAATTAATTGAACCTGAAGATGGTTTCTTCTATTTTCATGGCAGGAGGGCCCAAGGTATTCAAGTGTGACTTTTCCTCTCCCTGTCAACCCAACCACAGAAAGGGAGGGAGAGGAAAAGTCACCGGACACTGAGGGAGTCCTAAAGAGAAAGAGCTCCTCCAGGCTCCAACTAGGCCTTCCCTTTCTCCTTGATATTAGCCCCCGGGCAACAAGTGAGGGACTGGCCAAGCTGTAACTAGGAGGGGGCCAGCTGGGCTTTGTCCCAGAGTGTCAAATGCTGAGGATAGATGGCACTTGCAGACTTTCCGCAGTATATAAAACACACGGTTTAACCTCTACTTAGCAAGAATCTTGGTCAAAATTTGAAAGTACCAAGTGGTGTATATTAAAGCGAGATCCTCCCCTACCCCATTGTGTTCTCTCCTATTTCCTTCAACTAAAGGCCCGCTTTGAATCTCTAGCCTTGAGTGCAAAAATTCCTAGTTATGCCTCTAGAGGTTTCTAGCAAATTGACAGCTCTGTTCAAACATAGTGACAGAACGCCCTTCTCCTTGGCTCTTTGTGCCTCCGATAATACTAATTGTTCCTTCCCAGTTCTCCCAGGCTTTCAGGTTTACAATAATGCATCGAGATGGGTAGTGCCAGGATCGCAATTATTCTGTCTTTATGGATAAGGAAACAAGACACTCAGAGAAGGGAAGAGATTTATCTGAAGGTCATCCAATGAGTGAGGGTGTGGACTCAGAGCTATCTTTTGGAACGCCATTATTGCTGCTGAATTCATGGCAACAAATACCAGCTGGATACTACTAGAGTTTGGGCCCTTCTGTGTCTGGGTTCCTTTCTGCCAGGGGTTTGGGTTGGGGGAAGACAGAGATAAACAAGGCAAAGTGCCTGCCCTCAGGGAGATTCCTACCTATGTTCAATTTCTATAGCTCAGGGAAGTTCTTGAATCCAGAGGAAGAGTCTTTACCCTCAGCTTCCTTCCCCTGTTGGCTTCTGCTAAGATTCTAATTCAAGGATTAAGGGGAAGGGCACATAAAGATCTGATGAGACCAAGCCCACAAAGAAATTGCAGTCGCCATGGCAGAATCTAAGGTGGGAGAGCCCTTTAAAAATCATCTGGTCACAGATCATAGGACCTCAGAGCTAGCAAGGAAATCAAGTGGATCCTACTGATACCTGTCCAGCAACAGGGATCTCCATTACACAGAATCCCTGAGGAGTGATTATTCAGTTTTAGCTTGAAGACCTCCAGTGACTACCTTCTAAGGTGGTCTACACTACTCTGGGATCCTGGGGGATCTACACTACTACTTTTTTATAGGGAAAGGAGTTGGCCCTGTGATTTCATTGTTAAATAGAACCTTTTGGTGAAGGTCAGCACCTTCTATCAAATTTATGATCTTGAAGAATTTCCTCAGTCACTGAGAAGTTAAATAATCTGCCCAGGACCACGTAGCCAGTGTGTGCCAGAAGTGGGACATGAACCCAGGTCCTCCCAAATCCAAGGTCAAATCTCTATCCACTACACCACATTGCCTCTCATTATTCCTGACCTTTTTCTACATGACAGTTCTTCAGAAAGAAAGGTATTATGCCTATGAGACAATTAACAATCATTTAAGAGCCTGTGCTAGAGCAGCTAGGTGTCACAATAGATAGAGCACTGGACTTGAAATTAGGAAGACTCATGTTTGGGGGTTCAAATCTAGCCTCAGACACTTACTAGCTGTGTAGCTCTGGACAAGTCACTTAACTCTGTTTGCCTCAGTTTCCTCATTTCTAAGATGTGCTAGAAAAAGAAATGGGAAATCACTGCAGTATCTTTGCCAATTGGGGTCAAAAAGAGTCAGACATGATTGAAAAGACTCAGCAACAAGCTATGGATACAGACAAAAATGAAATCATCCTTATCTTCTATCAGGGAGATAAAATATTCATGTAAAAATATATGCAAAATATATACAAAATAAATGAAAGGGAATTTTGAAAGGGAACACACAAGTCACTAGGGGAATCAAGAAAGACTTTGCATAGAAGGTGGCACTTGAGCTGAGTTTTGAAGGAAACAAGGAATTTTCCCTACCCAAAGCTAAAATCTGCCTCATTACAATCTCATTCAGTGGTTCTAATACAGTGGCCCTACTTTACAAATAGGAAAGCTAAGACCCAGAGAAGAGAAATGACTTAACCAAAGTTACTGTTTAAATCATCCTCAGGGCTCACAGATTTTTGCTCAGTGTTCTTTCATCTAGACCAGTGATGGGCAAACTTTCTAAAAAGGGGGCCAAAGGAAAGGAAATGCTCATCTGTCTGTCTGTTTCTAAGGCAACTCTTTCGAAGTTTCATTGTATTGTATTCTACTGATTGTATTCGTCAGATTAGAAATAATGTTGTTTGGCCTGATAGAACATTTCAGGGCTACCCCCCAATCTGGCCTGTGGGCCATACTTTACCCATCACTGATCTAGACCATTATTCTCCTTGAGCCTAGAGAAAAGAGCTCCTATCCAAGTCTCATTTTAAAGAGATGTATGATCTTGGACAAGTCTCCTATAAAATAGGAATAAGAATATCTGCTTCTGAATCACAGTGCACTCTAGTAAGGTAAAATAAAACAATAAAAAAGAGTAAAGGTCTCTGACTAAGTTAGTCATGGTACAAAGACCAATTTCCCCTTCTTTACAATATAGCCTGTACTACATCAAAAGCCCAAACTCTGTCATCTCATTTTTGACTCCCTCTTCCCTCCCAAAAAGTATTCTGGAACAAGCTGCATCCAACCAAAGATGAAAGTCCAACCCCTCTGCATTTTGATGTTTTCCAAATAGATCAAAGAACATCTGGAGCTGACAGGACTGGGACTCAAAAGCTCAACTTCTTAAGTATTTAAGATTTAAGAGAGACAGGACTGAATAAGCTTTCCAATGAAAAGGATCTGAAGAACCTAGTGTACTACAAGTGCAATGCAAATTAACAGCAAAACTGGCCACTAAAATAACCAGTAAGATCTTGGACTGCATTCATAGAAGCCTAGGATCTAGTCTGTAGGAAACAGTGGTCCCACAATATGCTATCCCAGATTTGGAATGTGATGCTAAATTGGGCACAACATCTTAAGAAAGACATTGAGAAACAAGTGCATCCAAAGGAGAGCAACCAGAATGGTGAAGGAAATGGCGGTCATGCCAAATGCAGATTTGTTGGAAAATCTGGGCATCTTTTCTTTTAGAAGGGATTTTACAGATCCCTAGAAGCTGCCTTCAAGAGGATTGGCATGGAATGGAGGCATTCAACTTGCTCTGATTTGCCCCAGAGGGCAGAAGCTAGGAGTTCTGAGCAGAAGCTGCAAGGCAGATTTCATTTGATATATGGAAATGTCCTATCAATTAGAACTGTCTAAAAGTTAGAATGGGCTGACTTGGGAAGAAATGGGTTCTCCATTTCTGTAGGTCTTTAAGGGGAGACTGAATGACAACTCCTCAGGGAACTGTGGAATGGATTCCTATCCAGACACCCTTTAGACAAATAAGCTCTGAGACTAATTCTCTGGTCTAGGACACTGAATATCACACTGACTTTTAAACTAAACCAATATCTTATTCAATGGATTTTGCATTTCAAGAGTTTTTTCTTTTTCTTTTTTGCCCCATGGAGGACTTCCTGGCCTTTCCTTATGATAGTCCAACAGATGTTTAATCAGAAACTTGAAACATGCTTAAGTGACAATAGTCATATTAACCTTTACCAGAACTATAATTTAAAATAAACTCCATGCTAGCAAATTCTTGTGGAATTCTCCAGAAACCTAGTTGATCTTTAAAGGAATGAAGATATGTTTTAGGCTCTGTTATAAATTTACCCCAGGACTCTCTTCTCCCTGCAAACTTTACAGATACATATGCCCAAGTCAGGGAAAAGGGCTTGAATAGAAAGCATTTCCACCGTGCCCATTCTCAGTTTCTTCCTCTTCTTCTATCAGTCAATCAATAGATAAGTTCAACTCTGAATTGGCTACAGATTCTGCAGCCTGTTCTAATCAATCCCTTCATCCTCAATACTTCAAAAGTTCCGTGATTTTCTCCTCAGTGTGGGCAACATGCTGACCCTGAAGATCACAAATCCTCCACCTCTTACTAGACTGTTTCCTGGGTGTCTAGGACCAACAGAAAGACAAGCATTTTCTGATAGGCAACTCTCTGATGACAAGTCCCTCTGCCCCTAACTAGGCTGCTCCTCAAATGTCAGACCTACATGTCATTTCTGAACCCATTTTCAAGGTCTTTCAGGTCATAGGATCTTCTGGAATTTGTGCTCAGGTGCTGCAAAATTTTAGGGCATGAGGGTCATCTATCCCCAGGAGAATTCAGAAAAGGATTTTGATAAAGGCTGAATCTTCAAAGTTTGACCTTTGGGTATAATGTGTATGTGTGTGCACGTGTATGTGTGTGTGTGTGTGTGTGTGTGTGTGTGTGTGTGTGTGTTCATGGAGGGCATTTATTTTTGGAATTAATACAAAATCATTGGGAGTCAAATAAAGTGAATGACTTGCCCGAGGTCACATTAGTCAAGAAGACTTGACTTCAAATCTGGCCTCAGACAGTTACTAGGTGTTTGCCTAGGGGGCAGCTAGGTAGTTTAATGGATAAGGGCCTGGAGTAGTACCTCTGATGGGAGGGCTTATTGAGCCCTCTTCAGGGCTGTTCATCCACCTTTGGTGTCTTCCTGTCACCCAACTCTCACCTGTGGCTCTACAATGCTGAAGCCTCCTGGAAGCCACACCCCAGGAAAAACTATCTTGGTAGATGGACCAAATTGGGTTGAGGGTAACCAACAGGCCATCTGTGAGTCAGGGGATGTCTATCCTAATCTTGTGAAGGTGAATGAGAGGACAAGAACAATTTGTTCCAACAGCCATCAAGGCAGCTGAAGCAGGTACTATGGAGCATTTAGAGCTTGAATAGACACTGAAGATGTCAGGGACATCTACTGCCTCCTGATGCATCACCAATCATCCCAACTTTTGTCTTCCCAATGGACTTTGATGACTCTGGAAGAGAGTGAGGCTGATGACTGTGCAATTCTTGAATCTAATTCATCCAGAAGTCAAGGCACCAAACTATGATATGGTTGGTCCTCTTCAAAAATGAAGAATAGCAGGATGCTAGATGACTCAGTGGACAGAGTACCAGGCAGAGGACAAGAGGTCCTGGGTTCAACTCTGGTTTCTGACACTTCCTAGCTGTGTGACCCTGGGCAAGTCACTTAACACCCACTGTCTAGCGCTTACCACTCTTCTGCCTTATAACTAATACATAACATTGATTCTAAGACAGATGATAAGGGTTTAAAAACAATGAAACATAGACAGCAAAAAAAATTAAGTGCCTACTATGGGCCAGGTACTGTGCTAAACACTTAATAAATATCATTTGAGGGGGCAGCTGGGTAGCTCAGTGGATTGAGAGCCAGGCCTAGAGACGGGAGGTCCTAGGTTCAAATCTGGCCTCAGACACTTCCCAGCTGTGTGGCCCTGGGCAAGTCACTTGACCCCCATTGCCTACCCTTACCACTCTTCCACCTATGAGTCAATATACAGAAGTTAAGGTTTTAAAATAAAAATAAATAAATAAATAAATATCATTTGATCCTCACCACCATTCTGGAATATAGGTATTGTTATTATCCCCATTTTATAGTTGAAGAAACTGAGGCAGACTCGTTAAGTGACTTATGGAGAGATACATAGCTTAGAAGTATCTGAGGGTGGATTTGGTTCAGTACTACTTGACTCCAGCCCAGCATACTATGTACTACACCACCTACCTACCTCGGCATCCTGGGAATATTTATAATCTAGCCCTACAAGGTGACTCCTCCCACAAAAGACAACACTCATTTGGATATAGAAGTGCCAATTCTTTCATGAATAAACTTGCTTCATCATTGTAATAAACAATGGCTGTAGGATCTAGAAATGGAAGAGTCCTTGGGGTTCATCTAGTCCAGTGGGCTATGTTACACAGTTGTTTGGTTTTCCACTTGATACTGAATGCACAGATACCACTTGCCAAGAGTCATGTTGGTGAACCTATGGCACACGTGCCAGAGCATACCAGAAGGGGCTGCTCCTTTCCCCTTCTCCACAGGTGACAGAAGACATTTCTCACATGACCCGCTTTTCTGTCCAGCCACCCAATAGAAGTGTTTCCTCCCTTCCCTGTCTTGGGTAAAGGGGTGGCTCACATGTGGCAGGAGGGTGCAGTTTGGGCAATCAGTCTCTAAAAGGTTCACCATCACTGCCTTAGAGGGTCTCCTGATTCCTCATAGCAAAGAATAATACTATGTCATGAGAAAAATCAGTTTGAGAACAATTTATTTCATCTACTACTCACATTTGGTCAAGGAGAAAAGTGAAGCCCACAAAGGTTAGGTGACAGGACTCCAGTCACCCTTAGTAAGCAACAGAAGCGAAAGTTGCAATCAGGTCTTCCAGCTCCAAGTTCAGAGTCCTTTCTACCACATCATACCTAGTAATCAACTCAGTTTAAGTCCATCTAAGGAACTGTAGAGGATACAAGAAAATTCATTTTAAAGAGCCTGGCACTGCACAAACCACCCTTAGACTCCTCTTTAGGAATGGAGGGATTGATTCTAAGGCCAGTTCTTTAGGAGATTATAAGCCAAGATAGGAGAAAAGAGTCACATGCATTAAAAAAAAAAACAGCTATAAACATATGATCTAAAGAAGGGAGAGATTAGTGTGAATAGAGCTTCCCACAGCAGGTGAAATGTGGAATGAGATAAGAAGATAAATGATGAGATAAATCTATTCTGGGTAGGCTGAGTACATGAACACTCCTCTATGAGCCCGGAGGCAGGGGTACTCAGGATCCATGTTAAGCAGGATGTGCCTGCCTTTAATGGAGAGTCCTTTTGGGGGAATCAGGTTAAATTTAGGGCTCGGTCTACTCGAAGAAAGCACTGAATGCCAGGCTAAGAAATTATTTGAATTTTATTCTAGGAATAATAGAGATGGTCAAAAGGATGTTTTAAGATTAACTGGAAGGGGAGCAGCCAGGTGGCTCAGTGGATTGAGATCCAGGCCCAAAGATGGGAGGTCCTGGGTTCAAATTTGACCTCAGACACTTCCTAGCTATGTGATCCTGGACAAATCACTTGACCCCCCATTGCCTAGCCCTTACTACTCTTCTGCCTTAGAACCAATACATAGTATTGATTCTAAGATGGAAGGTAAGGGTTTAAAAAAAAGATTAACTGGAAGAAAGATGTAAAAGGAGCCTGTTGTGTTTTCACCCTCTTTTCTCTCCCAGTAACTTCCACATTCTACTTGACTCATGTGAAACTGGAAAGAGGGGTAAGCTTGGAATCCAAAGATTTGGGTTCAAATATGAGTTCTAATACTTACCAGATAGGAAACTTAAAACAAATGACTTTTCCTCTTCAGACCATAGTTTTCTCACCTGTAAAATAGCAATCATGCTTGCACTGCCTTCCAATCAGGGCTGTTGTGAAGAAGAAAATGTTGTACAAACTCAAAGTTCCATGAACATGAGAGTAAAAGTGATGTCATACTTTCCAATTTACAAGACCCTTTCCTTTCAATAACCCAGAGAGATGGGAAGTCAATATGTTATTATCTCCATTTTACAAATGAGGAATCTGAAGTCCAGAGGGAGACATCACTCATCCAAGGGTCAAATAGTTGGTTCAGAACTCAGTTTGGGTCTCCTGACAACCAGCTAGATGGTGCCATGAGTAGAGCACCAGGCCTGGAGTCAGAAAGACTCATATTCCTGAGTTCAAATCTAGTCTCAGACACTTACTACCTATGCAACCCTATACAAGTAACTTAACTTTGTTTGTCTCAGTTTCCTCATCTGTAAAATGAGATGGAGAAGGAAATGGCAAACCACTCTAGTATCTTACCCAATAAAACCCTAAATGGGGTCATAAAGAGTTGGACATGACTGAAATGATTGAAAAACAACAAAAAATGTACATATAAGTGTCTGAGAGAGAATTTTGAACCCAGGTCTTTTAAACTCCATTGCCAATATTCATCCTCTATCCATTTCACCAGCCTGACTCTGATAGATAGATAGATAGATAGAAGGATGGAGGGATGGATGGATGAATGGATGGATAGATGGATAGATAAAGAGATAGGTACAGAGATAGATAATTTATTAAACATTTACTATGTGCTAAGTCTGTTACAAAGAAAAAGGGCCTAAGGAGATATAGATATACAGTGGTGTGAATATATCTATGTATTCTCCCTGGTTGCAGATGATGGAGGAACACCAACCCCAATCACCCTTCATGGTTGTTATAATTTCCCCTTTTCTCTAACAATTGCCCAGGGAGGACCCGGAAAGGTTAGATGGATAGGTAACCCTTTCAGGTCCCACCTGGGGTTGGATAAATTATTATAGGGCTTTTGATTCGCCTTGGATCACATTTGGTATCTAACTGCATTAGCTCCCTCCCCAAGGGTTGTGATATAAAGACCACTCAGGAAGGTACTTGTTAAACTCTCTTTATCTATAATCTATAATCAGGGAAAGGATAAACAGGATAAGGAATGGGGATTGGAGACCCTGTCAATCTAATATCTATAACTAGTTGACAATCAGGACTGGAGGCTATATTGATCTAGTAGAAGCTGGAGCTTTGTTCTCCACTACCCGTCTAGCCCAGCCTGGCCACAGCCAAGCCAGAGAATAGGAACTGCTGTTGATGCAGCTGTGTTGGTGATGTTATTCTCTCAGCTTTCACTATCAGTGTTTGGTGATGTACTAGCTCTCACAGTCTTTCAGGAACTATATTCAGGTTCTTCTACCATCTTCTTCATAGACCTCCCAGCCTTCCTTCACCACCCAGAGACCCAGAGACCTAAAGAGCTAGGAAGATTCAGAGACCTAAAGATCTAAAGGACCCAAAACCCAAAAGACCAAAGACCAAAGACCCCTCCAAATGGCTGTCGGGGTTATTTATACTGCCAGGCCAACTGACGTTTGCCCCCTGGCTCATGGCATCTGGGAACATTCTATGCCTTCCAACTGCCTCCCCTGTCATTCAAAGGTGGCATCCATCATTTCCCAGGATGTGAACATAACAAGTCTCATCTATAAAATGAGCTGGAGAACGAAATGGCAAATCACTCCAGTATCTTTGCCAAGAAAATTTCAAATGGGATCATGAAGATTCAGACATGACTGAAATGACTGAATAACTATATAAAATATGTATAAAGGCATGTTATATCTCATATATTATATTCTTTGTATATTATGCAGATTGTATATTAATGTTTCATATATTACATACCATATAAAACATATGTAAAGATGAGGGGTGGGAGAAAGTGAGAGGAGAGAGAGAGAGAGAGAGAGAGAGAGAGAGAGAGAGAGAGAGAGAGAGAGATTGGGTTTTGGTTTTATTTATTCATGTGTGCATCTTTTTTTTTAGCTGCATCTCTCTCTACCTTTGCAGACAAAGCTACTTTGGTTTGCAAGGGATCATAATAAGAATAAATAAATGAAAAAGCATTTAAGCAATCATTATATGCCAGAAACTGTACTAAATACTGCAAATAGGAATACAATCAAGAAATATAGTCCCTGTCCTCAAGAAGCTTACATTCTAACAACTGAAGGCAGCATGTATTGGGAATATAAATCCTGGGAAAGAAATATGAGCAACCAAAAAAGTCTCGATGAGTTTATGCTCAATGGCACCTAGGTGGAACAGTAGAGTAGGATTTGGCATCAGGAAGACCTCAATTCAGATCCTGCATCAGCTTCTAGCTGGGTGACCCTGGGTAAGTCCCTTAACATCTTTTGTACTCAATTTCCTCATCTGTAAATAGAGATAATATTAGCAGGTACCTCTCAGGGCTGTTCTGAGGATCAAATGAGTTAACACATATAAATATCTTTGCAAACTATAAAATAATATATAAATGCTAACCAGTATCAGTCTTAGAGGAGAACATATATAAAAGAATCCTAGAAAGTAGCAGGGGAAGAACTGAAACTCTGTAGTATGGTGAGGGAATAGCTGGGAAATGCCATAGTCTAGACCTTGGACAAATAAGACAATAGTTTACCTTGTGCTATCCCCATTTTACAGATCAGGATAATGAGACTCAAGGGATTTAATTGATCTGGCTTAAGACATACAGCTAGAAGTGGGAGACCTGGGGTTTGAATCCAGGTCTCCTGGACTGGTAATACTCCCATTATTCTACGCTGCTTCTAAGAATACATGTATTTCTACTTCGAGCTGGGCTCCCTGAAGCCAGGTGTCCTTAAGCTTGGACAGACAGCAAGAAACCATACCTCCAGGGAAATAGGTTTTTCTATAGTCTCCACAGGGGCCCAGCCTCCCCCCTCCTCCACCTCCACCCTAACACACACTTTATTTAATTTCTGAGTAAGGGAGCAGGCAGCTGAAATGAATCTGAGGGGGAGGGGGTCAGAGATAGATGGGGCCAGAGCTCTCAAGCTGCACTCACCATCCGGCGGCAACCATGACACTGGCCAATTTTAGCTGTAGAGAATAAATGAAGCCGCAGATCTGTCTTTAATCCTAAAGATAATCGTTTTATACGGCCTGAGTGGCAGTTCATGCCTTCTGCTGCCCCGGCTTGATAACTCAGCATGCTGTATTGCAGCTAGCGCTCCCCTGCAGGGGCCATTAATATTAATCCCACCTTCCAAGAAAGACCTTCCAGCCCTGAAGTCTGGAAGAAATCAAACTGGCCTGAGAAGAAATCAGGCTGAGGGGAGCTGTGAATCTTAAATATACTTCAAAGGAAAATACACTAGGAAGAACATTTGACCATGGGGTGGGGGATGAGGGGTGAGAAGGGGGTCCTTGGCTTGGTACAAAGAGCCCTAAGAATCTGGATTCAAATCCTGCCTTTGACAATTATTATATTACCGGTATGACCTGGGGCAAGCCATTGAACATCCCTGAATTTCCAGTAACTCACTTTATTAGTAAAACAAAGGTGCTGGCCAAGGTGCTGCTGAGATCCCTTCCAACTATTAGATGTATGAATTATTTCCCAAAAGACAAATGATCAAAAGATATAAACAAACAGCTTTTAAAAGAAGAAATGCAAACTATTGCTAGCAAACTTGAAAGTGAAAATCACTCATGACAAAAACAAACAAACAAAAAACACAAAAAACAGAGTCAGTGGAAAAAAAATGCCACATTCAGAGTCAGAGAGATCAGAGAACCCAGTTTCAAATCCTGGCCCTGCCTCTTACTACCTATATGACCACAAGATATAAATCACTTAACCTCTCTGAGCCTCAGTTCCTTATCTGTAAAATGAGAGAGTCAGACTAGATGACCTCTAAGTTCCCTTCCAGCTCTAAATCTATGATCCCATGAAATTAAAACAACCCTGAGGTATCACCTCACACTCATCAAGGTAGTGAGATGCTAAAAGATGGGAAAATGCATTGTTGGAGAGGTGGGGGAAAGACAGGTACAATAATTCACTGCTAGTGAAACCTATGAATTGGTTCAATTGGTACAAAATTCTGGAAAACAATTTGGAATTGTTCAAGGGAAGGTATCAAATTCTTCATAACCTGTGACCTAGAAATACCACTCCTGTCATTACAGCCTGGGAAATATTGACAGCAAGAAAAAGACTTATATGTACAAAAGTGTTCATAGCAGTGTTATTTGTGATACTAAAAAAAGAATGGAAACAAAATGTGTGATCCATGATTGGGGAATGCAATGAATTATAGTAAGTGAATGCAAAGGAATATTATTACCTGAAAGCACTGAAATCAAAGCATTCAGAGAAACTTGAGAAGACACATGTGAAATGATACCAAGGGAAGAAAAGAACAATATACACAATGGTTGAAAAATTATGAATTGAGTCAGAAATAAGATTCTGGTTAAATTCCAATCAATATCAACAACACAACTGCCTTCTTTCTGTTTATAAATAATACACAAATTAGTTTGGGGGAAAGAGAAGGAGGAAGAGATAAAAGAGGAGGAGGAGAAGATGATAGAGAAAGGAGGGGAATAGAATAAAATAAACATCATAATAATTTCTCTTTGGGTGTTTGTTGGATAATATCTATTATTTCCAAATAAACTGTTTCAATTTTTTAAAATTGTTGTTCAAGAAAATCCTGAAGTTAGGAGAACTGGAGTTTGAATCCTAACTCTAATAATTACAACTGGAGATGTTTTCTTTTTATCTAGTAGAATATAAGCCTTTTGAGAGTAGGACTTCATTATTGCCTTGTATCTCCATATACAGTAGCTCATTGAAATTAAGCTCTTAGTGTTTATTGACTAGAATTAAATACCATCTTCCTTGCCCCAGACTTCAGGCACCACTACAGTTCTCTGGTCTATGCTTCCCACTACATTTCTGAAGCCTGAGGGCAAATCCATTTATCCCTCTTTGGGTGCCCCTGTCCATTGTTGGCATGCCACCCATGGTAACTAGTACTTAGGAATATATACTTTTATGAGCCTTTGCTAAACCTCAGAAAGCATTAGTAAAACTGGGAGTGCAGAGGTAGAAGGACATAATCCAGCCTTCTCTGGTGACATTCCAATTAGCACCAGAAGCCCTTTTCCTCCTTATATTCTCTCTTCTTCATTTATATTTTGCAGTCCTTGCATACCAGTGAATATAGTGGGGCAGTCTTTGGACTCACATTTGAGTATTAATTAATTTAAAAAGGTAAAGTTGTATGTATATTATTCTAGTATTTAACAAAGAAATGAAAACACCAAATGACATAACATACACATAATTCACATATATGATAAATGAGGTCATATGTATGCACCTCATAAAATGTTTTATTTTTATTCTGAACTTACAACCCATTGCTTTTAAAGCTATCCTGCTTTCTGTGCTTTTTTTTTAGGCTTTCTGTTCTTTTCCTTCTATTTGTTAAAAAGATGCCTCAATGACCCTCTTTTGTGCTACACTATCCCTATTTCCTTTTTACCTTCCACCCATTCACCCTCAATTGGAAAAATAAAAAGAAAGTTTTGTAGCAAATATACATGGTCAAGCACCTTGACTACATCTGAAAATGTATGTCTCAATCTGCAGCCTGAGTCCATTACCCTTCTGTCAAGAGGCTAGTAATAAACTTCATCCAACAGACCTTTAGAATGGTGGTTGGTCATTGTATTGATCATTCTCAAATTCCTCTGTGAGTAGTTCCTGTATTGAAAATCTTGCACAGAATGGATCTTGATAAGGATGCCATATTTAGATATCACTTTAAGGTTTGCAAAGTGATAGATAGATAGATAGATAGATAGATAGATAGATAGATAGACAGACAGACAGAGACAGATAGAGGCAGGCAGGTAGACAGACATAGATAGATAGATAGATAGATAGATAGATAGATAGATAGATAGATAGATAGATAGATAGATAGTTATAAAATCTCATTTGATCCTCAAAACAAGCTTGGGAGGTAGGTACTATTATAATCCCTATATTGCAGATGAGAAAACTAAATCTGAGAGAAAAGAACTTTTGCAACTTACCCAAGGTTGACTAGAGTCAGGTTTCAAACTCAGGTCTTCTCAACTCAAAGTCTTCTAACCCTTTAACCACTGAACCACCTTGATGCCCTGCCACCTATGCATAGCTGTAGAATACTTCTTCCAGAACCTGTTAGCTACTGTGGACCTTTTGGATCCTGGTTGGATAGACTCATGTGTACTAAGTATAATGAATGAACTGTATCCACCAGGATGTCAACCTTATCTCCTTTCAACTTATGCATATTAGCTCCAAAGATTCACTAGTGCTTATGTTCCTCAGCAAATACTGTGAGGTGGCAATCCTTTCCTTTGGATACATTAAAAATGAATCTTTTACACACACACACACACACACACACACACACACACACACACACACACATACACACACACTTTGGACCAGTTCTAGAATCCTCTCACATCTTTGCTGACCAAACTCATCTTATAGTTCTTTCATGGTCATGGCTTAGTAGGCTTTGGATAGCATCAACTGCCTTCTTATACCTTGAGCTGGATTGATTATACTGAATATAACCATAATTATGAACTAAATAAATACCAACAACCGTGTACATTTCAACATACACAGAAGGGGATTGTATATGAAATCACAAACTTTAGTTACAGACTAGTTTTTCTAAAATGTATATTAAAATGTGTGTATGTTAAATTTAACCCAGTAGTAACAAAATTGCCATATGTTTGCATCTCTTTCTAAATTTCTTTTTGTTCTAAATCACTTCTTGTAGAATTAACTTCTTCCTGAAGCCATTCTTGCCACCGATGATATTAGAACAATTGGGGAGGGAGGGATTAGATAATACTACAATTTTTGTAGCTATTAATAGTGCACCTTCTGGTGGATACTTTCAGTTGGGCTTTCTTGTATTAGTGGCTCAGATCCCTTGTGTCACAGATCAGCCTTACTCCTTCAATTACCCTAGCAGGTAATGGATAATGAACTCATAGTTGGCTGGCTCTGCTACCCATTGTTAAACTGGCAACATCTAATTTAGCGTTTGTCAGAATACCTTAGTAGACTGTTATTGAGCTCTGTACACATAATCTTTGGGCAGCTAAGTGGCGTAGTGGATAGAGCTTTGAGCATGTAGTCAGGAAGACTCCTCTTCCTGGGTTCAAATCTGGCCTCATACACTTACTAGATGCATGACCCTGGGCACATTACTGAACCCTGTTTGCCTTAGTTTCCTCATTTGTAAAATGAGCTGGAGAAGGAAATAGCCAATAACTCTAGTGTCTTTGCCAAGAAAACCCAAAATGGGTTCATGAAGAGTCGGATGTGCCTGAAACAACTGAACAACATATAGCCTTAGATCTTGTCAATAAGTACTAATTTCAAAGCCAAAACCCCTGTTTATAGATGGGATACTAAGTCCTCTTAAATGCAATAGGCCATTGTTCTCCTGATTTAAGATTGCTCCCAAGCTCTCTAGGCAAGGGTGTAGGGACAGTGTGAATAGAGAAGCTCTCTTTCATAAGGTTTCATAAGGTCTCTCCTAGTACAAAAATTATATTCTATATGAAGCCTTTCCTAATCCCCCCAATTATTAGTACCCTCTCTCTCATGCCACTTGGTCTCTATCTGTTTTTATTCACTTTATATTCCTGGTATAAATACTTATCCTTATTCCAATAGAAATTATTTCATCTTATATACTTTTGTTTCTAGTGCCTAGCACAGTGCCTGGAACTTGCTGATTTATGGCTTGATTTGTTGACTGAATCAGTGAGTGCATATGTAAAAGACTAACTGACTAGATGAATGAATGAATGAATGAACAAATGAATGAATGAATGAATGAATGAATGAATGAATGCGAATTTGAGGTATAGAGAAGTGTTTAGTAAAAAAGAGTTAGCTCTGTCCCCTTCTGGGTCAGGAAATTATGATAACTTCAAATCTTGGGAACGGCATAGGCTAAAGGATTGGCATGAACCCAGGCTGAGGTCAAGAACCTACCTTATACCTACTAAGGTTCTATCACATGGAATGATTAGAGTATGGTTTATATGCCCCTTAACAAGAGCAAGAAAGATCATCAGTATCAACCATAAATGTTCCATCCAGTATAAAGGAGTGAGTTAATCTGGGAGCCAGAAGACTGAAGTTATTGATTCTACTCCATCACATATTAGTTGTGTAATCTTGGACAAACCATTTCTTTTCATTGAAGCTTAGTTGTGCTATTTATTAAATGGAGATTCTTGCACTGCCCATATCACAGGGATGTTGGGGGGGAAATCCAGAAATATGAATGTGTCCTAGAAATAAGAGTTATTATTATTACTGAGAAACACTGCCTAAGTGCTGCCAACTTGGGGGATAAAGAGATGTAGAAAGTCTAGCCTCAAACATCACAGTCCAGTTGGGGAACCAGGCATGCACACATGAAAGAGAAGTTAGAATAGCAGGAAAGATGGTCACATATCAAGGGCTCTAGGAGCCAAGAACAGAATTTAAGTGATCAGAGACCGCTTTCTGGGGGAGGTGGAACCCTATTTTGGCTTTGAAAGAAGTTAGTCAAGAAGGATTATAAAGAATACCTCGATCCGGAAAGTGGCATTTGGTAGATCCAAATATGGTTCCAATCCTTCCTGTCCTGAGCTCAGACTGTTGGATGATTGGTATCAATGGAAAAGTGGGGAGAGACTAGGAAGAAATATGAGGCCAAAATGATTGATTGGATTTTGCGAGAAAGTATTCAAAGATGATATAAAGGTTAACAGCCTAGATGTCATTAATGTAAAGAGAGAAACTTAGGCCAAGGAAGTCCTATTGTTGTTATTAATACAGCCCTGATGTAAGAGTGACTGTCCTTTGAAAAAACCTTTCCAAAATCTCTAGTTAATGCCTCCTACCAGAGAAACTCCAGATACTTCAGTAGCTACCTTGTTTTGCTGCCTCCTAAAAAGGCTCTCCAGTTACCTGTTCAAGCAAATAGGCTAACTAGACATTAGAGAAAATATTATAGTTACAAAATAAAAGCAAAAGTAGAGAAAGGATGAATACCTGAGTCCATCCATAAACAGTCAAGAAAACTTTCCTCTCATTTTCCGAAGTGACCAAGTAATCCTTGAGTAGATCCCATCTTCCTCCCCAAGGAGGCCAAGCAGCTAGGAGGCACAATAGATAGAACACTGGATCTGGAATCAGAAAGACCTGAGTTCTTGGCTTCAGACATACACTAGCTATGTGATCCTAGGCAAGTCATTTGACCGCTGTCTGCATCAGTTTACTCAACTATAAATTAAGGATAATAATAGCACCTCCCTCCCAGGATGGTTGTAGGGATCAGATGAGATAATATTTGTAAAGCACTTAATACTGACTGGTACATCATTGGTTGGTTGTTGTCCTTTGTACTGGAGAGGACCACTGACCTCATTACTGACTTCTTTTGGCTGCATAAATTGGATTTAAGTGAGTTTGAATTGCACAAGGTCATCAGGCTTACCCTCTCTTCCAAAGTCACTGAAGTTCAGTGGCAAGACAAAATGCAAGATAACTAGTGATGGTCCAGGATGCAGTAGATGACCTTGACTTCTTTGATGTATGACCAAGTTCTAAGAATTTAGCAGTGCCAGTTTCTACCATCTTTGTGGCCATTACAACAAATTATTATCTGCCCCTTCTGCAGGTGGAAGTTTTCACATGCCTGACGTAGACAAACCCCTGCTAGCTCACCAAAGGCTTTGAGGTCTATCAGTTACCCTCAAATTGGGTTAGCCCATATGCTAGGACACAAGTGAGAGATAGATGACAGGTAGACATCAAAGGTAGACAAGCAGCCCTGAAAAGGGCTCAGCAAGCCCCTATACCAGAGGTGCCAGTCTTCTCAGGGCTGCCAGATGGTATTATAGTGCATAGAGCACTGGTTCTCACACGAGAGAAGCTAGTCCTCCCTAAATACCCCATATATTCCATACTGGTATCCTGTACTGGTATATGTATAGTATGTGCTATGTACTAGTACATAATAGGTACTTCATAAATGCCTGTTTCTTTCCTTTTATACAATCCATTATAAATTCATAGTACCAGAGAAGGACAGGATCCAAATCTTGCTCCTTCATATTATGACTCTTTCATTTCTCATTGAAACACATGGTTCCTTCTTGGTTCTCTGGCTACATTATTCTTCGCCAAGATTCCATCCTTCTGGAGATCATGTGAATGCAGTGCCCTCCAACACAGACCTCTATCTGGGTCTTTGGGGGGCTTGGAGTCTCCATGTTCATCTGGTGGCAGATCTAGTCTTTCTCCATTAAAAATGGTTCACATTTCTAGAGTGTTGTAAGGTTTATGAAACTTGTTTTCTTATAACACCTCCTATGTTCTAGATAATATGTCCATATCTCCATTTTACAGGTGAATAAATGGAGGCTTAGAGAGTTTTGTTCAAAGCTACACAATTAATGAGTACCAGAGCTATCACTCAAACCCAGGTCTCCTGACTCCAAGTCCAGCTTTGGTTCCACTGTACTTTGCTGGATCTTGGTTTTGTTTTTTTTGTTTTTTTGTTTTTGTTTTTTAACTCTTACCTTAGTCTTAGTATCAGTTCTAAAACAGAAGAGCAGTAAGGGATAGGCAATTGGGTTAAGTGATGTAAGAGTTTAAATTTAGGTTTTATGTCAAATATGAGAATTCTAAAGTAATATTATGGTCACCAATTTAAAAATATTATAGCTAACGTCAAAATGACTTTTAGCAGCTTTATTTACAAAGAGGTGGAAAGAGTGAAAGTGGAAAAATGTGAGAAGGTAGAGAATTGTCTCGCCTATCACCCTAAGTGCTGCTCTAGTGTCTGGCTCAGCTCTGGCAGGACTTCCCCAAGGCTAATATCCCTATAGATTTCCCAGTAATCCTCAGCCAGAGGTCCCGGTGGTGTCTTCAGTCAGAGTTCCACCAATGCAGCCTCCTTCAAAGCCAAGGCAGGAATCTCAGCCACTCACTCCAAATGCCAGGAATCTCCAGAATCAGTCTCTCCAGAAGCCAGGAAAGGAATGAATCTAGATCATGTTGGTCTCTTCTTTTTATGCTTCTTTTTCCCATGTCACTTCCTGTCATTCCCCCTTCTTCACAGAGACCAATGGCAATCTTTCAATTTGCCTAGCACTGCCCAAGGAGGGGGGCAGTAGACTTTGGAGGTGTGAGCTTACTCTAGTAACTGACCCGTGAACTCTCTTACTTAGTGTTAAGTAGGGGTATTTTAAGTTCTTGATTTGATTAGCTAAAAAATAGGCAAGGGGAAGAGTTAATCCTGTTTTCCTAGCAACTTGCCTAGGGTCAAACAGCTAGGAAGTGTCTGAGGCTAGATTTGAACCAAGGGCCTCTAGATTCCAGGCTTCATGCTCTGGGGGAGGCCAGCTCCCCCAGGTCCAGGGGCTCAAGGTGGTGTGACAACATCGGCATGTGGTGAATGAGAGACAGTCTGAATTCCAGCCAGGCAGGCATCATGAATACTGCTCCACTTTGCCTTGTATGAGGTTTATTTTTATACGCGTTGAGATTACACATAAGGTTGGCATAGAAACTCCATATTCAACATAAGTTTTTTCTTAGAGATAGTGAACAAATCATACATTAACCTTGTTACCAACAACTTTGTTACTAACAACTTTTTCAAGGTGTGTTTATGTGTCTCCTTGGCTATGGGGTGGAGAAAGCAGTCCAATCAGTAGAATGGGACATACCAGCCTTTGAGGGTAATTTCTCCATTTATCATCCATTGTTAACCACCAAATCAGGGATTAGGGAGGAGGGAGACTTGGAGACTATTATAGCCTGTTTTTGCAGGCACTTGTGTATCTAAGTTAGGGTTTTAAAATCTTTAACATTAACTCACTATTGCTGGTTTGTTATAGGGAGACTCTAGGGGAATTTCTGTATTATTACATATTAAGGTGGGGCATTTCCTAGGAGTTTGTTGGGGGCTTGTAAGGGTTCTAATAATAGCCTATAGTGTTCTTCTGTATTTCCCTGGGACTTAGTGGGAATATTAATCACTAAATAGGGAGTGTTGGTAAGAAAGGAGTCATATAGGGAGGCCTGGCTGGGAATCCATCTTCCTGTAAATCTTGCTTTGCAGATTTCAGGGTCCACAGGTGACCTTGTCATCTGATGTGAACTTGATGGCCCTCGGCAATTGTCTATCTAATGTACTATCTACTTGGCCCTACCTTGCTGGATTTTTAATGAAAAGGAACCTTAGAGATTGCCTAGTCTACCTCTTTAATTTTATAGCTGGAAAAAAACCAAAGCCCAGCCAGGTTTAGTGATTTGTCAAACTCATGACCCATCTAGAACTAGTACTTTTCATCATTCCGCCACCACATCATTCCACTCAGTAAGATGTCCTGAACATAGGTCATGATAAGACTGTGAAGTCCCATGAAGATGTCAGGCTTCTACAAAGACTTGGAGAATGGTAGACTATTTTGACCCAGGGTTCATCACCGAGTCATAGGATCATGGATTTAGAGTTGAGAGAGTCTTTAGAGATCATGTAATCTAACCATCTATTTTATAGATCAGCAAACTGAGGCCCAAAAAGATTAAAGGACTTCTCCAGGATCAGACAATAAAGAGCAAAGTCAGGATCAGCCAGTGCTTCTCCTACTCTGGCTCTCTTCTTGACCTTTTTCTTTCTGTATAACCTTAGAAAACCACTTGACTTTTCTAACCCTCAGTTTCTTTATCTGTAAAATGGGGTAGATAATACTTCTTGAACTTCATCCCTCACAGGGCAGTTGTGGGGATAACATGATAGGAAAATACTTTAGAAACTGGTAAGCATCACTCAGATATAAGGGAGGTTGGTTTTTATTTATAAACCAGAAGGCTTCTAGAAATGTGAATTATTGTCATTAGCATGAACCATACTTTGCCATAAAGGGTTAGTGTAGTCAGGAAAAGTCCTAGAACATATTAAGGACGACCCAAGTTCCAAATCCTGCTTCTGACATATTGCATATGTAGCTCTGAGCAGGTAACTTAACTTTTTGGTGCTCCAGGCAATTGCAATCTGCATTGGGAGAGGGAGTTTCCTCACTCCTTAATCCCTTACTCCAATGAAATCAGAGGTTGAAAATTGTAATGATAATTTGCAACAACCTAGCGTCTTAAGATTTGCAAAACATCTTTCATTCTCAAAGCAATTCTGGAAGGCAGTTGACATTATTACTTCCATTTTGCAGATGAAAAAACAGAGGCAGATGGAAGTTAAGTGACTTGCCCAGGATCACTTAGCTAATAAATGTGTGCGTTTGAATTTGAACTCAGGTCGTCTTGACTCCAGGTTCAGCACTCTAACCTCTGTGCTATAATTAATGTCTGAGGTGGGACTTAAGACAATGGATAGATCATCATCATCATCATAGGTAGCATTTATATGGCGCTTTAAGGTTTACAAAGCGCTTCACAAACATTATCTCAACATCATCACTATCATCATCCTCATGAATACCGCCCAGAAAGTTGCCTCTAAGGCCATTCCCCTTGCCCTCAGAACGCACTGTCTTCCTAGCTCTGGACGCCCCCTGGCGGCAGCTCTTTGATCACATCCCTGCCGCTTGCTCTTCCCTCCTGGACTAGCATCTCTCCCCAATCCCCACACCACGGGGCTTGCGAGCGCGTCCCGTGGAGTTCTGTCCCTCTCAACGCTCCGTCACGGCGCCCTGTCGTGGGCCGAGGGCGAGGCACGCCGCTAGCCGTCACCTGGCTTCCGCTTCCGGTAGTAGCGCTGGGGCAGGCCGGGACCGGGGCCGGTGCGAGTCGGCCGGGGGCAGGGCGCGACCATGGCGTTCTCCACCTTCCAGAAGGTGGCCGTGGTGTCGGGCATCGTGCTGTGCGTCTCGCTGCTGTTGCCCAAGGCCTTCTTGTCCCGCGGGAGAAGGCCGGAGCCGCCGCCCGCGCCCTCGGGTAAGAGGCCGCTCCGGGGGCCCGGAGAGCGGGACGGTGGGGCGGCCGCCGTGGGGGGGGCCGCGGCCCGGACCTGGTTACTGGGAGCTGGGGAGGGAGTGGTTGGCGCCTATCTTTTCTTTGGGGAGAAACTGAGGCCCGCGCGTGTACACCATTAGATCGTGGAACACCAAGCTCGAGGAGCTGTTCCTAGGCTCTGAGTCAATAAGCATTTATTGAACTCTGTCTGAGTCTGTTAATAAGCGGTTCTTAATCTCTCGCTGTTCCGGGCGGTCTCCGGCGAGGGGGATCTCTCCAGAGAAAACCTGCCCTCAGGGTCCCCGGTTTAACGAGGGAGACCTCGGGCGTACAAATCAGCCGGAAGCTGTAGAGAGAGAGAAGGCCATCCGGGCACTGGTTTGAGAGGTTCCCTAGGGCTTTGATCACCTGGTAGTCAGTCCTGCTCCTGGTCACGGGCCGGTCCTCGGACAACCAACATTTCATCCGCAATCACCTCTCTCCAGCTTAGGGGGACAAAAGCCTTGTTGTGTCTCGTGGTCCCTTGTCCTAAGTAGCCAGAGCGTACATAAAATTGCAAGGGACCTCAGAGGTCATTTAGGCTGACTCCCTTTTACAAGTGAGGAAACTGAGGCTCAGAGAACCGAAGGGACTTACCTGAGACCGTACAGCTAGTCTCGATTCCCCTGACCTGGTGATCTTGTCTGGGCCAGAGTCAAAGGAGGATTTAGATGGAGATTAGTCATTCTGTAGAATAGTATTTCTATACCACTGTGTCTTTTCCTTGTTGGATTTGATCCTCAAAACAGCCTCCTGAAGTCGGGAATACAAGAAGTATTTTCTCTGCTTCACAGGCCGGTCCTACCCAGCTAGTAAATGTCTAAGTGAGGAATCAAAACCAGGTCTTTTTTACTTTTTTCAGGACACAACAGCTGCATGTGCTTAAAGATCCACTGAAGAGACCTGAGCATGGCCTCTGCCTTAATCCTCACCCTCTCCCCTTGCCTCATACCCTCCCCTTTCTTTCCCCAGTACACTGCAGATGTTAGCTGCTTGCTTTCCTGTACTTCTGTGCCTTGTGTGGAGTTTCCCTTTGCCTGGAGATTTTCATAATATGTGTGTGTATACACATATACATACATATGTATACATACACATAAAAATATGTGTATAAATTTATATATTTTTAATATGTATACATATATATTTTTTAAAGTTTCTCTTTTGTGTTAAATCATTCAGTTGCACCAACCCCAGTCTCTGTGGCTCTTATACCTGAGCATTTCTAAGGCTTTGATGCTTTGTCTTATGTGTCCCATGGTCTCTTTATGTGCAATAAAGTTGACTTGAATCAGTGTTGTTTGCCTTTTTTTGTTATATTAATCTCAACACCGCTCTCACTGCCTCAGTCATTTTTAAGCCACTTTTTTTTTGTCCTATGCCACAATTTGAAGGTTCTAATAATCATTTTGAAATGCAGCTGTGCAAAGTGGGCTTTAATTTGCCTTATTTGACAAATGCCTTTCTGTTAATCCTTTATCCTTGGTACATTGTGGGTTACATTTAATAATTCACATTGATGGAGCATACAGGGATTATGTCAAATGAATCATTCCAAAAGCATATGTGATGAGGGGAAAGGGGCCTGATTAATTCCTTTTCTTTATGATGAGGATGGCAGTTTTGTTCTGCTTGGCCGAGAGGACAGGACTACTAGGTAGAAGATACAGGGAAGCAGATTTTGCCCCAACCTAAGGAAAAACTCAACATTTGGAATCTGACAATGGAACATGTGAAAGATGTTGAATTCTCCATTACTGGAGGTCTTTAAGGAAAAGCAGATGATTACTTGTCAGGGATATTGAATCCTGAGCTGCTATAAAGGTCAGGCATTTGAAGGTGGACAGTGGAACTCCTTGCCTACCAAATATGGTCCCATGAGAGCATCTTCCAGTTCTTAAAGTTCTGATTTGTTGATATGATTGCTTGGGCTAGTCTTGTCATATTTACATTTGAGCAACATAAGTTAGGCATGAATAGAAAACAGATTTCAGGTTAGATTAGATATGAGACATCCATATGTTTCTATGGTAATATATTCATGATGTAAATTTTTCAGAAATGTATACTATTAAAAATGTAGTAAGAAGCCATTTTTAAAGAATCTTTGCTTTTTTCCTCCTCAGTACAAAACCCAACAGTTTTTTTGAAGGCTTACATACTTGCTGTTTACTTTGAAAGCCAGTAAATTCAAAGATGGTGAGCCAAAGCTGTGAAGTTTCATCCAGGACCATTTTCTAAGCCCCCCCCCCCCCTTTTTTTTATTTCCAAGTCAGTTGTTTGAATTTCCATTGGGTTGAGTTCACTTCACTTGAACAAACACTGTTGAACACCCAGTGAGTGTGGGAACACTGTGCTGAGTGCCAGAGGGAATATAAAGTGTAGATTAGACATGGTTCTTGCCTTCACAGAGCTCAGGAGCTATTTTTTAGAATTCTGAAACCATTGATAACAGTATGAATTTTTCCTTTGTAATTTATTAGCTACCAAAGTGTTGTAATCTAGGCAAAAACCCATCTTGAATGATAGATGGCCAGCAGCTGAAATTGGTTAAATTAAATCCTGGCCCTGATAAACTCACACTGTAAAGAGACATTTCAGGGAAATACAATCAATAGGGACCATAATTGCAAAGCTTTGCAGACTTTAACACAAATACATCTTGTCAAATGATTTAACAGAATCTCTTGAGCTGGAAGGGACTTTTAGAAACCATCTAATTCAACCTCCTATCAAGAAAAGGAATTATTTACATAACATAATAAAAGGGGAATGCTGGCCTGTACTAGAGATTGTACTAGTTCCCAAGCTGGACACTTCTCTCTTGTTTGAATGCCCAGTGCTTCATGCTCTAGAAAAACTCAAGGAAGTTGATGAATATTATATGGTTTTTACACATTTGTATTTTAGTTTCTTGAAATTATTCTGGAAGTATGATATGAAAAGCTTATTTTATTTCCCCATTAGGATTTTGTAGAATAAAGTTAGTTTCTGTAAATCTTTGGTTGTCTATCAGTGGAAATAAATTAAGCAATTCAGGAATCTCAAATTTAAGCAATAGGGATTCTAGAGGATATTTTCTAAAGTCCTGAACTTTGGCAGTTTTTAGAAATTTATGAATGCTAGGTCTCAAAAGTGGTATAATGAGTTCTTTGGTTAGAGTTTATATTTGTTATAGCTAACCGCCAGGGTCTATTATAAAACCTTATATAAAACAGTTACAGTGTCATGCATTATTTCACTGATCCCTGAAGACTAATCTTTATTGAGACAGATAGTGCAAGTATATAGCAAGTACATACTTAGTTTACCAACTGGAAAATCCACTTGAGGGAGGAAACTTGCCCAAAAGCACATAAAATAGTGTCATGGTGGAGCAAGGACATAAACCTAAGACTTCTGACTCTAAGCCTAGTACTCTTTTCACTGCACTATACTGCCCTGCCTTAATAAACAATTACCAGTACCTAGCTTATGGGTCATGAAGGCTATATCTTCACTTACCTATGAATGATATTTTCCTGGCCACAAAAACTCAACCTCAAACCTTACACCTTTCTCTTTTCATGATCTGTAGTCTCCCACCACCATAATACTATCTCAAGCCTTCATCTCTTCTTTCTTGAACAGTTGTTAAAGAGTTAACTGGGCTTGGGGGCACTCAGTGGATAGAGGGCCAAGTTTGGAGACAGGAGATCCTGGGTTCAAATTTGGTCTCAAGACACTTCCTAGCTGTTCGATCCCAGATAAGTCATTCAACCCCCATTGCTCAGCCATTACCACTCTTCTGCCTTGGAACTGATATTGATATTAGGTTTAAAAAAAATTAAAGGATTCCAATAAACAGAAGTTCTAAAAATTCCCACTTGTGCAGAGAGCATGGAGGTAGAAGATGGTCTAAGTTAAGGGAATAAAAATTTTAGGAAAATTCTAAGACAAAAGGTAAGGGTTTAGAAACAAAAAAAGTAATTTGGTCTTCCTACTTCAAGTTTCTTCTCTTACCTCCATGTATTCTTATCCTCAACAGCAGCCAGAATAACCTTCCTGTCAGCAGGGACTTGATCCTGTGATTTCCCTGTCCTAAAACACTTAGCAACTCCCTATTATTCATCGGACAACACACAAAGTCATTAACCTGCTGCTTAAGCTTCTCCACAGTACAGTTGCACTTGCCTTTCAATCAATGAACAATTTAGTAAATACCAAATGCCAGGCACTGTACTAAGCACTGGAAATATAAAAAAAAGGGGAAAGAATCCTTACTCTCAAGCTCTCGGGCTAATGAGGAAAACAACAATTACAAGTACATTGGAGATAACTTCAGGGAGAAGGTTCTAGCATTAAGAAGGGTGGGGAAAGGTTCCTTGCAAAAGGTAGGATTTTAGCTGAGGCTTGAAGGAAGCCAGGGAAGCCAACTTCTTTCATTTTATCCCTTCGTGCACCGAATTCCTCATCTCTTTCCTGTCTCCTCTTTTTTCCCTACTCCCTGTGAATGCACTTCCTCCTTATTTCTACCTTTCAGAAACTTCTTTCAGACTCTAGGTTAGCTACCACCTCCATGAAGCAGCCCCTGATTCTTGACTTTCTTAAGAGTACTCTGTATTCAACACATTTTACTTTACACTATACTTATCCAGCACTAAATACTGTGACTAGCACATAGTAACCACTCAGTAAATGCTGTTGACTAATGTCTTCATGCACATGCTATACCCTTCTCCCCATCCCCAAGATACTATTCTCATTGAGAGTAAAATGTCATTTTTTTTTTAAACCATAATATTGGGAGCAACTTGATGGCTCAGTGGATAGAGAGCCTTGCCTAGAGATGGGAGGCTCTGGGTTCAAATTTGGCCTCAGATACTTCTAGCAGTGTGACCCTGGGCAAGTCACTTAACCCCCATTTCCTGGCCTTTGCCACTCTTCTGCCTTGGAACCAATACTCAGTATTTATTCTAATGCAGAAGGTAAGGGTTTGTTTTTTAAAATCAGAATGTTCTCAAAAACTCCTAATAGAGTGCTTTACATATTCAGCAAATAGATATTATATACAGTTAATCAAGCACTTATTGAGCACCTTTTATTATGGAGGCAGTGCTATTTAGGCACACTCTACTAGACCTGGGATACAAAAACAAAGGCAGAACAGTCTTTGCCTCAGGCATCTCATATTTAACGTGGAGACATCAGGCACAAATGTAAATGTAATATTTACAAAACATACAAAGCAGATGGGAGGTGAATTTGTGTGGGGAAGATACTAATGGCAGAGAGGACCAGGAAAGCTTTTCATGTAAAAGTTTTCATTTGAGTTAAGTCTTGAAGGAAACCAGAAGGCAGAGGTAAGAAGATGCATTCCAGGCTTGGGGAACAAGCATGACAAAGGCTTGGAGATGAAAGGTGGTGTGTAAAAAGGCCAGTTTGTCACATAGAAGACTGAGAAGGAAGTGTATCATTTTATTGAAGATAAATACGAGAAAGGCAGTGATGTAGACAATCTTTTCAAGACACTCTGCTGCTAGGGTATAGGGAACCAAAGAAGAAACAAAACAGCCCCAGCTCTCAAAGAGCTTATATCCTAACCGGTATATATTTTTTCCTCCTTAAACTCTTACTTTCTAACTTAGTAACAACTCTTAAGGCATAATGTCAAGGGGTAGGCAATCAGAGTTAAGTGACTTGTCCAGGGTAACAGGTAAGTGTCTTGAGTTCAGATTTGAAACCAGGACTTCCCAACTCTAGGCCTGGGGCTCTATCTACCATGCCACCTAGCTACCCCACCCCATAGGTTCTTAATAAAGGTTTGTTATCGAATTGAATTACAGCGAAGATGGTCATGAAAATCAATGTATTCACCAATGTGAAAATAGGAAAGAGATCAGAGTAAGGGAAGGAGGCACAAGGATGGGGAGAGCTCCACAGGAAGAAGATGTGGCCAAGTCCAGTGAAATATCATAATTGTGGCCTGAGTTTTGCTTCCAAAATTACCCACCTTTCCCAGGGAGAAGCTTACTTCAAGAACAGACTCATTAAACCTTACTTGAACTATGGCAATTAGAGTTATAAATACATACAGTTCTTTATGGATTGATTTGTCCTAAGAATGAAGTGTTACAGACTGCTTAATGTTGCTTTTAGAAAGCTCTTTGGTTAACATTGCTAGCCTTTTGTTAGAGGCAGGAACTGCTGTTTTTTTAACAGTGAGAAAGCGGTGCTTTGCTTTCTAAAATCCATTAGGTGTATACTGAGTCTTCAGTGATATTCTAAGTGAAATTTTAATAATTAAATCAAAACGTAGGAAAAGCTTTCAATAAACAATTAGGATTTAGTCAAATTCCATTTCATAGAATGCTTAAGTATAGACACACACATTCTTCACCATTGTATAACTCGACATGTAGTCTGAAACTTTGATTCCCATTGCTTTATTTTCATTCCTTTTGGTTATTTTTATTTTAAGCCAACATGAAAAAAACTATGCATACATCTTCTTCAGCTAAAAACCAAAGATGGAAGAAAAATACATCATCCTGAGTGACCTAAGACAGTATTTTGAATACTTAGCATAATACTAACATAATACTTTGGCTCCAACATTCATCCAGGCTCCCATGTTCGTAATATTGGAGAGAAAGCTTGCTGTAGTAGAAATGCTGAACTCAAAGCTTGAAGAGACCTAGGTTCAAATCCCTTATATGACTCATGCCAGTTGTGTGACCAAAAGCAAATCACCTGGCTGAGCCTCAGTTTTCTCATCTGTAAAATGGGGACAATGTGACTTGCAATACGTATGTCACAAGGTGGTTGTGAAGAAAGCATTTACAATCTTTGAAGTGCTATGTAAATGTTAGCCTTTGCTATTATTTTGGGTTATCTTTGATTCTTCCCTCTTCCTAATCATTTGTCTCATCCGTATTAGAAGACACTTAGAAAGTCAAGAGTATGTTAGAGAAGAAAATCAGGAGAAAGTTAAGATAAGTGACAATTGCCCACCAAAAAACAGCAAAAAAAAAAAAATAGTTGGGGAGAGAGTTTGTGACTATATTGAGACAGGTTTGAGTTACCAAGGGCCAATACTCTGCAGCATCTTCATCACTGATGCCACCCTTATGAGTGAGGATCCTCATTATCTCTTGACTGTACTATTGCAACAGCCTCCAAACAGGGTTTCCCACTCCTACTTCTGTCCTCCAATCCATCGTTCAGACTGCTGAAGCAATAGGCAGCAATTTTGGCACTTGGGGCAAGAAGCATGAAACATTTCCTCCTATCTTTCATGGATGGGGGTAGGGTAGGGAGAGATTGCTACCCTGTGGGGATACAGAGACCTCAGAACATTAAACTACGATGGAGGAGAGCCTGGGACACACCAGGCCACTGCCAAGAAGTCTGCTACCAAGGAAGGAGCAAGAAGCTTATCTGCCATGTCTGTATCTTCTATATTTTGGTGTGTGGGGGCTTAAAACCTGATTCAGCTTTCCCTAATTACAATTCCTCCTATTGTTCCAGAATGTTATTTCTTACATATGTATCTAGTCACATCACTCCTCTGCTGAAAGACTCTTCAGTGGCTCTCCCTCTTGGCTCCAGGTCAGACTCCTTTGCCTGTCATCCAAGATGCTCTACAGCCTGGTATGGAGCCACTTTTCCACTCTTGACACATATTACTTCCCTCCACGCACTCAAATCCTATAATCAGACTGAACTAACTTCTTATCTCTGAACATATCCTGTACTTTCTCACCTCTTCTTTTATTGCCATTGTTCTATAAGCCTGAAATGCTTTCCCTCTCCCTGTTTGCCTGTTATGTTCCTACTCATCCTTTAAAGACCAACTCCAATGCTATCTCTGTGAGGATTTCCTTGAACTTCATTTGGTTAGGACTTTCTCCCAAGACCTCACAGAGCAGTTTGTTTTGTACTTCCCCAATATATGCATGTAATATTGCATATTATCATTGTCGTTTTATGTTTATTAGTTTTATTTTATAATTATAGAAATATAATTATTTGTGATCAGGACAGCCTGTAATCTAAACTTTGCATTTCCCCCATTGCCTCCACAAGGCTCTAGCACAAGTTGGTGTTTAATAAATGTGTTGGGGTTTTTTTTAACCCTTAACCTTCCATCTTAGAATTAATACTGCATACTTATTCCAAGGCACCTTGCTGCCCAAATAAGTGTATTTTTCAACAAGTGAATGATGAATCTGTGATTTCATCAGTATAGTATTTCATATATTGATGCTTATCACAACCCTTCCACACTTCATTCTGTGTGATTCTTATAATATTATATAATTACAGACATAATTTGAAGATATTAAGGTTTTGGTTCTAGATCATTGCAAGAAAGTGAGTCATGCAATTTTTTGGTTTCCCAGTGCATATAAAAATTATGCTTATACTATACTATGGTTTATTAAGGGTGCATGGTGTTATATCTTGAAAAACAGTGTACATACCTTAACTTAAAAACACTTTATTGCTAAAACATGTTAACCATTACCTGAACCTTCAGCAAATTATAATCTTTTTGAAGATGGAGGCTGCTGACCAATCAGGGTACTGGTTGCTGAAGGTTGGAGTAACTGTGGTAATTTCTTTTTTTTTTTAAACCCTTGTCTTCCATCTTGGAATCAGTACTAGGTATTGGTTCCAAGGCAGAAGAGTGGTAATGGCTAGGCAATGGGGGTCAAGTGACTTGCCCAGGGTCACACAGCTATGAAGTGTCTGAGGTGAGATTTGAACCTAGGACCTCCTGTCTCTAGGCCTGGCTCTCAATCCACTGAGCTACCCAGCTGCCCCCCTGGCAATTTCTTAAAGTAAGAAAACAATGAAGTTTGTCACATGGATTGACTTTCTTTCACATGAACCCTTGAGATGCCATTGTAGGCTTATTAATTGGCCTAATTTCTATATTTTTGTATCTCAGGGTATAGGGAAACCTCAGAAGAGGGAGAAAGCAAGGGATCAGGTGGTGGGTGGAAAAGTCAAAACTCACACATTTATTGATTAAATTCTAGGTCTTAAATGGGTGTGGTTCATGGTGTCCCAAAGCAATTACAATAGTAACATCACAGATCACCATAACAGATGTAATAATAATAATGAAAAGGTTTGAAATGTTACAAGAATTACCAAAATGTCCCACAGAGACATTATATGAGCACATGCTGTTAGAAAAATGGCACTGATATACTTGCTCAATGCAGTTACCATGAACCTTCAATTTGTTTAAAAGAAAAAAACCCAAAACTGCAATATCTGCGAAGCACAATAAAATGAAGTATGCAGGTAATAGTTTTACCTAGTTGGCATAAATTTACTCTCTAAAAGCATATTTCAGCTAGGAATTGTAAGGAGTTAGTTGTCAGTGTCGGGCCTTAGAAAAAGAAAGAAAAGTGTTATAATAAGTTTAAATGTGCTTTCAATGTTCACTAGTAAACTACCTGCCAAATTAATAGCCCTTTTTCTCAGTGAAGCTCTAACCTGGAAAACTTAGCTCACCCTTCTGGTACCTTCCAATTCTCTAATCTTTCTCCTATTCTTTATAGCAGTGGCTCCCAAACTTTTTAGGC
This sequence comes from Gracilinanus agilis, assembly GCF_016433145.1. Taxonomy (NCBI): domain Eukaryota; kingdom Metazoa; phylum Chordata; class Mammalia; order Didelphimorphia; family Didelphidae; genus Gracilinanus; species Gracilinanus agilis. The sequence goes on along the minus strand of NC_058135.1, from coordinate 236,121,044 downwards.
TTACCGCCCCCTTTCCAGAAAAAATATTACTTAGTGCCCCTGGAAATTAATTTTTTTAAAAAATGTAATAGCAATTAATAGGAAAGATAAATGCACCTGTGGCCATCACCGATTCCCTGGATCGCTGCAGCACCCACCAGGGGGTGGTGGCGCCCACTTTGGGAATCACTGCTTTATAGTAAACTAATAATGGATCCATACCCACTCCCTCTGCTTCTTCTCTGCCTATCCCTTCCTTTGAGATCTACATTTTGGCTCATGTACTTATTTTAATCTCCTTTTCATCAAATCTAATAAGACATTTCCCAGTTTATACTGCTTAATCTTCATGAAGTCTCATTCGATATATCTACCAGCATGTGAACAAATGAAATCAGCCATGAATGTGTCCTATATTTCATCTTACTGCAGATGAACCTTTTTCTTCTAATAGCTGTTACTGGTTTCTTCATGACTTTCAATAGCACTGCTCTCCCCCAGACTCTGAGACTTACAGTTTTACACTGGTGTTGCTGATTCACTGTATTAGTTCTCAGATCTGTCCCTTTTGGTTTCTGAGGTCTCTGTGCTAGCCCTCATCCCTTCACACCTGAATTCCTACCACAGCCACCTAACTGATCTCCTTACGTCTGGTCTTCCTCCCTGAAGTAGATCATATATATTGCTAAGAGTAATATCTCCACTGTATATTGCTAAGAGCAGCCTACCTCAACTGTGACTTTCTCGGTATGTCACCCCCTGCTCAAAGCCTTCTGTGATTCATGGAATCGTAGAATTTTAGAGCTAGAAGGGACATTATAGATCACCTAACACAGATGAGAGAACTGAAGTAGACAAAGGGGATCACGCTACTATTTATGGCAAAGGTTGGACTAGAATCTAGTGTGAGCAGATAAACTGATGCCATTCCCCACCTTCCATTTAGACTAATGATTGCCCTGGGTACCAGGACTAATGCCAGCTCTTTTTTTCCTTCCCTTTGGATCTCCTAATCACCAGTCTAGTGCTCTTTATACTACATTGAGGTCAATATAAAAGCACCTCAACATAGCTATATGAAATGTTGCTTTACAGCAGGATGGAAAGAAAAACTATAAAACAGGAACAGGGACTGGTGTGATCAGAGAAACTAAACATGGTCACATTGACCCCAGCACCTTGTTCAGTGTCTTTATAAATGCTTGTTGAATAGAACCTCTACCTCACTCCTTATTTATGCCATTAATTTGAGTACACCCAGAACTTATATTCTGCTTTGTACTCTTAAATAAATATTATATATATATACATATATATGCATATATATATATAAATAATATAGTCTCCCCAAAGCATTGGAGACTTCTAGAGAACAGGAATTTAATTCTGTGGCTCCTGATTGTCTAGCATACTTTGGTGAATGTAGAAGATTTACAATAAATATTAAATGAATTATTCAGTGAAGGCTAGAAAAAAAGAATGAAACTTCTGTGCAATAGATATTAATAAAAAGCATATTGAGTATTTTGAGTGAGTAAATATTTGCCATGCATGTTTTCTTATACATGGAAATGGAGGTGGACCAGTTGCCTAATGAATAAGGAATAAATGACGGACAGCCTGAGTATTGAACTGGTATCCATGAAATATAAAAAATCCTAAAGAAAGGCCTCCACTTACCCTGGGGACAGGGAGATGGACAGAATCTAAATCCCCTATGCATACACTCATTCTCTTGTTCCTGAGGCAAGCTTTCTTTGTGCTGAGCATTCCCATTTCAGCCAATAGGCATGTGGTATCAAGTTCCTTCACTATTAAATGTCAGTTTATATATCTTTTAAACTGTGGCATCCCAAACCTAACATAGTACTTCACATATAGACTGATGAGGGGAGACAGTAGAACTATCACCTTCCTTGTTCTGAAGGTTTTACTGGAATTATTGCAGTCTTAATTTTTTATTTTTATTTTTTACCAATTACATGTATTAACAAATTTCCACATAAATTTTCCAAAGTTATATGATTGAACTTATCTCCTTCTCTTTCTTCCCTTCCCCCTCCAAAAGCTAGCAAGGGATAAGGTCTGGGTTATACATGTATTGTCATGCAAAATATATTCCATATTGTTCATTTTTGTAAGTGAACAATCATATAAAACCAAAACTCCAAATCATATACCCAAACAAACAAGTGATAAATTGTATGCTTTCATCTGCATTCCAATTCCAACAGTTCTTTCTCTGGAGGTAGGTAGCATTCTTTGTCATAAGTCCCTCAGAACATTGTATTGCTGAGAGTAGATAAGTCTATCACAATTGGTCATTCCACAATATTGCTATTACTGCATACAGTGTTTTTCTGGTTCTGCTTATTTCACTCTGCATCCATGTAGATCTTTCCAGTTCTTTCTGAAATCATCCCGTTCATCATTTCTTAAAGCACAGTAGTATTCCATCACCATTATAAAGCACAATTTGTTCAGCCATTCCCCAACTTATGAACATCTGTCCAATTTCCAGTTCTTTGCTACCACAAAAAGAGCAGCTATAAATGTTTTTGTACAAGTAGGTCCTTTGCCGCCTTAATTACATCAGCGTCTTGAATTAAGCTTGCAGTTGAAACTCCAAGTTTAAACTAAAACCTCTACATCTTTTTTACATAAACTGCTATCTAGCCACACTTCCCCCATTCTGGACTTGTCTAGTTGAACTGTTTTTAACTTATGTGCAAATGTTATACTTAACCTGTTACATTTTCTATTCAGTTCACTTCAGCAAGCATTTATTAAACCCCTCTTTTGTGTGTGACATTATTTTGCAGTGTCTCACAAAGACAAAATGAAAAACTATCCCTGTCCTCAACTAACTTTATATAAGATTTTCCGCATCATTCAAATTTTTAAAATTCAGATTCTGTCATTCATTGTATCTTTAAGCATCTTTCCTAACTCTGTGTCATCCCAATTTTGATAATTATGCTATCTGTGTCTTGTTCAAAATTACTGATAAAAGTATTGCATAAAATTGGGTTGAGGACAGAACTTTGAGACATGCCACTGGAGACTTGCCTCCATGATTACATTATTTCATTAATTAAAACTCTTTGGGCCTGGCATTCAACCACTTAATTGCTGTTATATCATTTTGTCCACAGTTGTTTCATAAAAAGTTTTGTAAAATCCAGATGAAACTGCATACTTTCCTGATCTACCAGTCTAGAAACCCATATCACAAAAGGAGCAAGGTTTCAAAGTCGTATATCCTCCAAAAATTCTTTGATTGACCATATTTAACTATATTCCTCTGTTTTACATCCATTCAGCATCTAAGCATTTAGTTAATGTAAAAATAGAGAGATCTGTAGTATTGTCTAACACCCACATTTTACTGATGAATATTCTATGTTTCATAAAGGAAATTACTTGTCTTAAAGGTTTCATATCTAGAAGAATGAAAAGCTGAGACTTAGAAGCCAGGTCTCCTGAATTATTGCTTTCATTGGATCATGTTAATTCCTTTTATAAGGCAACACAAGTTGCTTATTAAAAATGGTGGTCCATGTGGAAAGTATGCCTTCTATACACTATACTATGCAGTACTTTCTATTCTTTTTGTCATACATGTATCCTTGTATACCTGGAAATGGAAGTGGACCATTCATTTAATGAACGTCTCCCCTATCCCCCCACTTCAGGACCTCATCCAATGCTCTGTACATAGTAGGTGCTTAGAACTATTGTTGACTTTTCAATGTTTACTGGGAAGATTGTCTCTTTAGAATCTTTAGCATTCAGCTGTTCCATAAACACACAATTTGTCCTTTGGCAACATTATAATGCTTTGGTTTTTCTTATTTTTTTTTTTAGAAAAAAAAATGTTTTATGTTGGTACTTTGAAGACAATGCCCTGACTGCAATAAAATTGAATTTCATGTTTCATTCCCCCAAATCCTAAAAATAATTTGAACAGCCACAACTAGAACTTACTAATCAATTTCTGGGCTTCCTGGGTATAAGTTGGGCACTTTTGAAAGTCATCATGGTACCACTATGTAATGAACCAATACAACATGCTTCAAAATTCTACAAAAGCAGAAGTTACTAAGACCAAAATATAAGGCTAGCGCTCAGCTTCCCATGGCCTTAGTTCCTATGACTTTTCTCACTTTTTCAGTGCACATTAAAATTATAAGACAAACAACATATTTTTACTAAGCACTACTGTATGTAAAGTATCATTAGGCATTAGGGAAGATACAAAGCTTAGGCAAGATATATTGACCTTTCCCATCTGGATCTTAGGGTCTCGTAAGGATATAAGACAAACACTGATAACTCAGATGTACAATAGTCCATATCAAGAATGGTGTTCTGCACACACATGTTTATATGTGTGTAAGTGCGTGTCAAATGAATAAGTACATTAAAAAGGCGAAAACTGGAGTGTGTGGTTCAAAGAGTAAAAAGGCTTTTATTCCCTGGGGTATGTGAGTTAGGCTTGAAAGGATAGTTAGGTATTCAGCAGGTGAAAGGGTTTCTCCAGGACATGAAGTGGTAGAACTGCCCGACCTCTGAGGTCCCTTTCAGCTTTGAATCTCTGATCCTCTGACACTCCAGGTATAGGGATCAGTGTGAATGGAAAGTTCAAGGCCATTTTCTGGGGACACAGAGTAGTCCAGTTTTGTCGATGTGAAATGTATTAGAAGTCATGTGAGAGAAGAATAGAAAGATAGGGTGCTAGCAGATTATGGAGGGTCTTGAATACTTACCAATAGAGTTTGAACTTTATTTGGTAGGTAATAGGGAGCTACCATGGTTTTGTTTGTTAATTTTTTAAGCAGAATAATGGCAAAAATAAATAGTTGCATAAGAAATATTAGTCTGACAGAGGTGTGAAAGGTAGATCGAGAGAGAAGGGTTGGAAAGAACAATAGCAAGAAAACCCTTTTGAAATCTGTAGCAGTAGTTCATGCACATAGTAGGGGTTTGTATTAATGTAACAAGTATACTACAGTCTCTAATATGAGAGGAAAGTCTTATCGATACAGCAGACTGGTGAGCCCCTCCTCAATATGTAGAGTCCCCGAGGAGTATCCCTGACTCAAGGGACTTTGTAAGTCACTTAAATCCTAGGCTCTATATCCAGGTTTATTCAACAATCCTTGTCTCATCTCACCCTTACCCATAGGCAGGTCTCTTCAGTAAAGCCATACTATTAACATTCATTCAGATTTCAAGTTCATAGCTAAAATTTTGTTTTTGTCTAGACCTATAATTTTAGTGTTGTTGGAAATTTCATCTATAATGCATATTGTCAGTTTTCAGCAACTTAGAGAATCAATTGCTGGATACACTGAGAAGTTGAATGTCTTGTCCACACATTCAATAGATGCCAGTCAGGTCTTGTTTTTTGTTTGCTTAATATTTTATTTTTTCCTCACATGTAAAAACGATTTTTGACATTTAAAAAATTGTTTTGAGTTCCAAATTCTCCTCTTCCTTGAGACAGTAAGCAATCTGATATAGTCATTTTGTGGAATGTGGACATGTGGAAACTCAAACAAAACAAAACAAAACAAAACTGAAAGAAAGTAAAATAGTAGGTTTCAGTCTGCATTCAGAATCCTTGATGGCATTTTTCATTAAGAGTCCTTGGAGATTATCATCAAACAGTATTGCTATTACTGTATATAATTTTCTCTTGGTTCTGCTCACTTCACTTTGCATCAAGTAAGTCTTTCTAGGTCTTTCTGAAATCATCCTGCTCATCATTTCTTAAAGCACAGTAATATTACATCACAATCATATACCACAACCTGCTCAGCCATTCCCCAACTGATAAACATTCCCTCAATTTCCAATTTTTTGCAATTGCAAAAAGAGTTGCTATAAAATAAATCCCTTCCCATTTTTTAAATTTTATTTTATCTTTGTGGGTTACAGACCTTGTAGTGGCATTGCTGGATCAAAGGATTTACACAGTTTTAAAGCTCTTTGGGCATAGTTCTAAATTGCTTTCCAGAATGGGTGAACCAGTTTGCAACTCCACCAGCAGTGCATTAGTATCCTAATCTTCCCATACCTCCTCCAACATTCATGGTTTTCCTTTTCTGTCATTCATATTAGCCAATCTGATAGGTGTGAGATGGAACCTCAGAGTTGTTTTAATTTGCATTTCTCTAATCAAGAGTGATTTTGAGCATTTTTATCATGCAGAGCCAAGTTTTGACTGTGAAACTTAATCTACCTATTATATCACACTACCTCTCTGTAAGTAAGTAGTTGGATTAGATCTATAAAAGCATAATACAACAAATAAGCTTATAGGCCCAAGGATATTTTATTACAACCTCCTCACTTTCTAGCATAACTCCCAAGGGAGAAAAAAAAAAAAACATTTCCAGTTGGAGTCTGTTTCCTTTTTCTTCGGTCTTCATGAGAACCAGGCTAAAAGTTTGGTATCTTATCATATACTTCCTTTTCCTCAGCCAATCAGGAGTGGGGCACAGGCATTTTTGGCTCACAACAGATTGTCAAATAGGAGTCTGTGTGGTGACAGACTGTTTGGTGTTATTCTTTGTTAGAATTGCATGAGTGACCTGAATAATAGAACATGTCAGCCCCAGAGTCCTGGAGACTACACAGTGTCCCTCTCGATCCCTGAAATCTCCAGTACCAACTAATTACATAGGCTAAAATCGAATGGCTTGTAGGAGTTACCAAAGTGTCATTGAGTGTCAGGGAACAGGTGTAGGTTTGTTGTGTCTTCAGCCACCATATCTGTCTCTCCCACCATATATATTTTGTACTTAGCACAGGGACTGGCAGGTAGTGAACACTCAATAAATGCAGATTGACTTGATTTGTGTCTCATTTACACTTTATACAAAGCCAACTGGAAAATGTCCCAGTACTTCCAGGGCCTTTGTAAACGCTATCCCCAAGGCTACAGGACTGTGGTCCAATGGACATAGTCCCTACATTAACCATCTATAACTGTTCTTTGAGTCTGACTATTCAATCGCTTCTTAACCCATTGGATTGTCCTATCAAATCTGCCATTTCTCTTCATGAGAATAGTATAACATACTTTATCAGATTCTTTGCTTAAAACTAGCCAAACTGTATCAGTCTTCTGACCTGCCGGTTTCACAGCCCTGTCAGAAGAGGAAATAGATGGTCTGACCTGTTCTTGATGAAGGCATTTTTTTTGTAAGCACTTCTTCAAGATGTTAACAAATCATCTCTTTAATGATCCGCTTTAAGATTTCCCCGGGTAGGACAGCTAGGTGGCTCAGTGGATAGAGAGCCATATCTGGAGAAAGAAGGCCCTGGGTTCAAATTTGACTTCATACACTTCCTAGCTGTGTGACCCCGGGAAAGTCACTTAACCCCAATTGTCTAGTCCTTACCACTCTTTTGCTTTGGGACCAATACTTAGTATTGATTCTAAGTCAGAAGGTAAGGATTTTTTTAATTCCCCAGGAATCAAAGTTAAGCTCTCTGGCTGATGGTTGCAGATCCTATTCTTTTACTTTTTTCCCATTGTATAAAATCAGAATAGCATCTGCCTTAATTAGTCCGTTAGTAACTCTGGTTTTCCACATCTTCCAAATATCTCTAATGGTGATTTAGCCATCACAATCCACCAATTCTTTTCAGCACTCGATTATATAGTTCATCTGAACCAAATGACTTGTATTCATCAAGGGCAGCCAGGCACTCTCTCATGGTCGGTCTCCTTATTTATCTTGAGTATCATTTGATCTATTAGTTAGTTTTGTTCTGTCCTTTCAGATCTAAGGTTATTATTTTCTGTAGCAAAGAAAATAGTAGCTAAATAGGAATTGAACTGCTCTTTTTGTTGTTCATTGTCATCTCTATGTCATAGTCCTAGTTTTTTTATACTCCCTTTTTTCTCTAAAATATAACAACACATTTTTGTTTTCATTCAATTAATTTCCTTGCCAGCCTTAGTTCATTCTGAGGGTTAGCACTCCCAACTCTGTTCTTACAGGACCATGTTACACTTATGTATTCATCCTTTGTTCCCTCCCCTTATTTCCATCTTTTCTTTCATATCTTCAAAAACCTAATTGGTTGATGATTACCTTGTGCTTCAGTCTTTTCAGACCACTCCCATTTCCCCTAATTGGAATTTCCCCCTTTGCATCTATAGAATTTTGTTCCTGAAAGATTCCTCTCTCTCCTGTGCTGTCTGGCATTGTTGAATTTTAGTACACAGGATTCTATCTATCCTTCCTCTGAGCCCTTTGAAATCTGCTTTCCTGAAATCTAGACTACATGTCAGATTATGTCTAGTTTTCCCCTCTACAAAGGAATGTTCATTTCCCTGCAAAATTCCAATCATTTTCACCACAGCAACCAAATCCTCCCTGTTAGCAAGAACCAGATCCAAAACAGAATTTTCCCCTTGTTGTTTTTTTCCACTTTGTGAAGAATGGAATTACAAAGTACTGAATACATTAAGCTTTTGTCCCCTGATCTAACATCCAAAAGCCAAATCACATAATTTCCTATTTGAAAGGCAACTGAAATTAAAAGATGTTAAAAGAATTTGGCTTTCAGAGAGGGAGCAGGAATGACTATGTATGCTTGAACTCCAGGACAAAAGAAGTCACCCTTCATAGCTCACCTGTAGGATCCCAGGTCTTCCCTCCCTAGGGAAGGTTACTAAAGCCCTAGGAAAAAGTGATAGCAAAGTTGTCTTTTTGTCCTTCTTACCAGGACACAAAACAATCATGAGAAATGTTTGGAAAGTATTAAATATTTTGGAAAATTGGAAAAAACCAAATGCTAGTTCTGGCAACAGAAGGAACAAAGGATGATTCATTTCTTTCCTCAGGAAAGATGGGTCGATTCCCACCAATGATGCACCACCAAATGCCCTCAGATGGCCCAGCTTCAGGCACCCATTTCCCCAGATCTCACCTTGCAGAAGCAATGGCAAAAACCAAAGGATCCGGTGGCAGTGTGGGAGGTGGTGGTGGAAGAGGCCTTATGGGACAAATTATTCCCATCTATGGTTTCGGAATTCTTCTCTACATCCTGTACATTCTGTTTAAGGTAAGTGGAACTTACATCATCCTTCCTAACATCAGGAAAGCTCACTGAAATCAATTATGTTCAGGCTTTGAGATTCATGGGTTTTTGTTGTTGTTGTTGGGATTTTTTGTTTTTTTTCCAACAAAAAGGAAAGCTTCGTGTAGTGGCTAGAGTGCTGGTGTCAGGGTCAGGAAGATTGTAGTTTGTTGCCAACCTCTGATCCATTCTGCCAAGATGACCCTGAGAGGTCACTTTTTCATTCCCCATGGTAGTTTCTCTCCAGTAATAGAGGGCATTTCTTCATTGGGAATTCCCTATACTAATAAATAAAATGTATATTTTACTTATTTATTAAAAACTAAATTTTGTTTAGCAAAGTCTTTTCTTTTAAAGCCTCTTATTTTTCTCTAAAAGCCTTGAGCAGATAAGCCAGACAATTAATGAGAAAATAAAACACTGGAATGATTCTTCTAGTACCCATTTCTAGATCAAAAACATAGCATCATCTATTCCAGCCTCATCATTTCTACTGTAGGATGAGGCTGCCAGGTTTAAAAATCCCTTCAACCTCTAACATAAAGAAGGTTTGAGACAAGCACTTTGGAAATCCATGTTTAGGGGAGCCATATACTTTGGGCCAACAAAGGACTGAGGCACCCAAGTGAAATGACAACTCACATTTTTCTCACGCCTTCAGGTTTATAAAAGTGCTTTCTTTTCAGGGGTTCTAGGAAATTGATAATAACAACTTATAGCATAGGAAGTGATTTATTCACAACTTAATGAGAGATAATACAGTGCTATCCCCATTTGACAGATACGAGACTTGCTTGGGGCCACAGCTAGGTTTCAAATCCAAGTTTTTCTGTTCTAAGACTAGCATACCTTCCACTACACCAAACAGACAAGAAAAGGTAGGAATTCCCCCTAATGTTCAGCTGTTTGGGGATCACAGATCTTGACTCAGATTCAGTTTCTTATTTTAATTAACTAGACATCAAGAGCCTTGTACCTCACCTCTCCCCATCCCTCCCCTATTGCCTCATCAGATCCAATCATTTGGGCCAGTTTTCTATACTTGGTATCTTAAAGTCTAAAATGTGTTCACAAAATTCACCTGTTGGATCCTAAACATGCTTAGACATAGCTGAACAGATTTATTTTTTTCCTCTGTGATAAGATCTCTTTCTTTTTTGCTTTGCTTATAATTCAGTAGAAGGCATATAAAAGTGTCTGAGTACAGAATTTGACCCACAGCCTTTTTCTTTCTAAGAGGAAGATCCCTAGAAAGGACTTAGGAGAACTTGTTATTGCCACAACTGACCCTGAGCTTTCCATGTTCCTTTTTCTCAGAAAAACAGCCACATGGGGACTAGATAATAATTGAAATAACACCACTTTGTAATTATGTGGTACCTTTCTTCCCATGAGTTGACAGGGCTAATTTTATTTCATTGTCCATAGCATCCCCAACAGTCTGTCTGAGACAGAATGCCCCTTACCTAACCTAAAACATGACATTTGCCAACTCCTTTGAGGAATCATTTGTGTTCTTTAAAACAGACCCTTCTCAATAATATTCAGCTTCCAAACAGGGTCTTCACAGGCCACAAGGCAGTGTAGAGTGTACGCATCTCCATCACAGAGGTTTCAGTTGACTTTGTCAGATACAGGGAGGGGTCCAGTTCCTTCCTGCCAGGCTCTCTCACAGTGATCCTGGAGGAAAATCACTAGGGAGGTCCTATAAATTTCCTTTATGTACTTTTCTTTTTCCTAACTTGGCTAAGGGGGGTGGGGGGAAGAAACCCTTTAAACTCTTTTATTTTATGACACTTCCCACAGGAGCCTAGGATTTAGTGCTTGAAAGGAACTTAAAGATGATTTAGTCCAACACACCACTTTCCCCGTTTCCTTACCCCTATCATTTAGTTGCCCTGATTTTAAGGCCTTGTTTTGGAAGAGGGAGGGAAGGAACCTCTAGAGTTTTCTCTAATGATGTTGCTATTTTAATTGGGTTCCTGGCTTAACATTGGTCTCTCAGGCCTTCCATTTTTTCCTTTAATAATGCTGTGTCCAGTGCCTTTGGGCTATGGATTGGCTGTTCATGTGTTTGTAACTCCTTCAATTCTCAGCTCTCTTCCAAGGGAAAAACCACTGTAGAGGACCGAAAATCTACTACTGCTATACATGGAAATCCAAATAGGAAGATTAGTAAGTATCATTTCTAAGTGAACTAAAAAATGTTAGAAATTTGAACAGTGATATAGCTGGTGAAATAGTATGCTGCTACCACCTACAGGAAACGGTGACATTTCCCAAAGGATGCTCCATATTAATCTAAAATTGTTGTTCCCTGCAATCTCTTGAAGTTTAGCTCTGAACTCTCAAAGGGAAAGCATAGTGCCTGTATTGACGTTAGATTATAACAGTCTGAAACTATAGGTACAAAAAGCAGATTGCTGTCATTTCACTTTCTAAAAGAGTTATTCCTGAATTGATTAGCAAGTTATGACTTCATATTCAGAAAGAGTCACGAATTTGAAGGTTTCAAATCTGCTGTTAATAGATTACCATCCTTTTAGAGCCAGGACAGAAAATGATCAAGTCAACACCTTAATTAGTATCAGCATTAAAAATAACACTTAACACTTCCTATTCTTATCACTCAATGTTGATTAAGCCTTGGCATGGTACCAGGCTTTTAAACAACAGTAGCTCACATTTTTATAGTGTTTTGTAGTTTTTTAATAGTTATTTTATAGTATTTTTTATATTTATATTTTATATTTTTATAGTTATTTTAAAGTTTATAAAATATTTCCCTTATAGTCATCCAGTAAAGCAAGTATTAAACTCATTTTACAAATAATGGAGTTAAGAATGAGAGAGGAGAGAAGACTTGCCCAGAGTTACAGAGCTAGTTAGCCATGGGCAAGGGAGCCAAGACTCAGGCCTAAGTCTGTCCACTACACCATGCCTACACAAGAAGCTTGTGTTCTAATTGGAGGAAAGGAGACATAGGCACCTGAAAAGATAAGTCACTATAAAAGGTAGCCAGTGATCAATGAATGTTAGGGATCTTAAGAGCTGTAGGTGTCGATATGGAGAGAGGTCACTTCCAGTTCATGTGGTCATGAGGGAAATAAGGTGTGAACTTTTAAGAATTTGGTGGATGAAAGATATTTGAATGGACAAGAAAGGACAAAGGATGGCCATGCCAAGTGGAAGGAGAAGTATGAGCAAAAACACACAGGTTTTGACTAGAAGGTACTCATTGGGCAGAAATGGGAAAAAAGGCTGAAAGGGTTTGCTGGAACCAGATTATGGAGGGTACACCTCCACAGTACCAGGGTAAGGAATTTAGACTTTATCCTATAGAAACAGGGAGCCATGGAAAGTTTTTGAGCCAAGAGGCTACAGACCAAAGACACAAAGTAATAGCAACCTTTGCCTATCTTTTCTCTGATAAGTGTGACATTTTATTGTTTTTTCTTATGGAGTTTCTCTTAAGAGAGAAGCTCCCTATCACATTCTACTTTCAGTTTTCCAACCTTAAACCTTCATAGAATAGTGTTGTGGAAGAAATCTTTGACATTTTCACACCCTCAATGAAGGTTTAATTGTTTAACCAGCCTTGATGGAAATGCACTCAAAAAAATAATTTAGAAAAGATTTATCAGTTCTATAAGGAGTAGCAGACCTAGTACCATATCTCATAATGCATTTAAACAGAGAAAGAAAATCAAATTAATACATAAGAGCAGCTGTTTTTATTATAATGGAAATGGCATTTTGTATCTGCTTTTTGTCCCTGCATTTCAGTTGACTGATTTTGTACAGAAAATTAAAAAAAAAATACATAGCACTTATGTGGCACTTGCCTGCCTCCCAAGCACTTTACAAACATTAGCTAATAACGTAAAGGTGTGTTTCAGAATTGCTAAAGGGTGCCTGAAAACGTCCTTATCTTCAGGAAGATCTAAATTCATCTGTCTAGAAAGGTAAAAGGCATAGATAAAACTACAGGGACTCTGCAGTAAATAGTATTTCATTTCTAACTCTACCATTAATTTCATTTATGGGTTATTTAAAAACTTATGTTGTCTTATTTTTAATTCTCTTGATTCAAGGACCACTGTGTTTTAACCTTCCTTAGAGAAATGCTACCATTAGTGTTTAATACCACATGTGATAAAGATCATTTTTAGACCTCAGGAAAGCATTGTTCATTTAGGGACCTTAGTGTTCATCTTGAAGAACTTGGTGGAGTTGTATCTTATCCTCAGGAACAGTTTGTGCCTATGGGAAGAGAGAAAGCTATAACCTCTACCTTTCTCCTTGAATATCTTATAGTCCTTTAGGGACATGTTTGCTATCCCAAGTGTTTTCCCCAAGCTGGATCTGCTGTATATCAGGCCATAACTTGTTAACCATTCACTAAAGATGCTTCCTGGAGCATTTCTATACTCCTCAAATCTCTTCTTTCTTTTGTCATGAGAATTAGTAAACAAGAGACCAGTTAAGGCACTCCCACCCTTTCAGCTGCTTGCCTGGAATTTCAGACCCAAACCAGATTATGGAGGAATGTAACTGTTGCAGAAAATAGGCTTACAAAAGAATCTGCCTCTTGGATTCTTGTTTGTTTTTAGCCAACTATGAGCTTGCACAGCTACAAGAGAAACTGAGGGAGACGGAAGAAGTCATGGAAAAGTTAATTAACCGAGTGGGACCAAACTATGAGAGGTAGGTTTTCATAAAACAGAACTCTGCCTTTCTCCCCACCACGAGAGACAATACTCAGAATTCCACCCAGAATGCATTGAGAACTTAGTTTCTTTTTATAATTTTCCTCTTATGCATATGTCATATTATTTGTTGAGTTCTATCTCATTTCTCATTTAGCATCTCCATATTTGTAAATGCAACTGCAGTACTGAAAGAGGAAAAAATATGGTAAAGCTTGTGAAGAATATTAGAAGTGTGATTTTCTCCCACTAAAGTAGATAATTCATTGAGCCTACCTCAAAATCAAAATAATTTCCCGTCTTCTTTTATCAGTAAGGTTAAGGAACAATGTTAGACCTAATGACTTAATCTGACTGGTATTCTGGTGCAAAAAGATAGAGACACACTTGTTCTTTCAGAATAAGATACCGATTTGCTTCCTCTTGCTTCAATCTTCCTATAAAGTTTCATTTTGGGCTAGGATCCTATTGTGATCTGATCAAAGTAAGCTAGTTCCTGACAATTTTACTAGCAAACCCAATTTGCTAATAAAGATGGGAAAAAACGACTTGAGAGGGTTGTATGTGTTTTTCTTTGGTAACTGAATAGTCCAGTATTGTTAGGTCTAAACAGTTATGTTCTGCAGAGAGAACATACTGCTGTAAAATTGCCTACCTTGATGTATTTTTAAAATAAAGTAGTGCATTGTTCTGTAGCAACCTGCTAAGGGTTATTGAAATGATACATCCCTGTGCCAGAAATGTTGCTGAATTATTGAAGAATTCTTCATGAAATATGGTTTGTGTTTCTATTATATGAAAGGGAAATGCTGCTAGGCAGGAAAAGCCAGTGAAATGCTCTTGGGTTTGTAATATCAGTCGTCCTCAGCTTGATGGAAAACATAACTTTAAAATGTGAACAGAACAATTATAATGTTTAAACCTCTCTGGGAGCTGTTACTGGAATGGAAAATCCCTGATGTGTATAAAAATCAGGAGTAGAACACACACAAGTAAATCACATCTCTAGGTTGTGTATTAAACAATAAACATTTGGGGCAATTAAGACTCAAACTTGGATTGTACCAGCCCATCATTTCAGCTCTCAGCATGGAAAAGAAGCAGATACATCAAAGAAGCAAGTATATCACTAGGAACCTTTAGTTATTAGTAAATAAATCCTGATAAGTGAGTTAGATAGTTAAAAGCTAGAGAAGACAATTGCTTGGATATCTGAAAGGAATGACATTTAGTGTTTTCTGGATAATTTAGTGTGGTCCTTTCCATTATTCATGCAGGAAACACAGGTGTTCATATTTTATGTAGTGATGCTGCAGTAATAGACACCTAATAAGTATTCAGTAAATACTTACAAAAAGAGTGATTAGACTAACTAAACCATATGACTGAGAGCTAGCAAGGGCCAAGAGATGAAGCAGATTTGCAGCTTGCCATAGTGGTTAGAAACAGAAGTGTTGGTGGGATGCCACAAATGACTGTGGTTTTACCTGAGATCCCTTTCCTCAGTGCAGGAGGATTAGGAACCAGGGCAGCCCTTCAGTGATTGGAAAGGATTGCCCCATGTTTGTCTTCCCACCAGAGGCCATCACCAACTGTGCAAGCTGGTCTTCTTGCTTGTCGAGATGAAAAGACTTTCTACTCTCTGGCTTATTAAGGAAGACTCAAAAAATCAACTGCATAGTAGTAGAAGGAAGGAGAATTAGCTAGGGTAGAAACTGATGAAGAAAAGGCAAAGATTTTAATCCAGTACTTGCAGAGTTTCTACTCCTCTGTTATTCTCTACACAGATCAGACCGGGCCTGGTGTACTGCATTTCGCTCTGTCTGCTTCATTTTCGGAAGCCATTGCCAGTATGGAGTATCCAGAGGAAAATGATAAGGATGGTGAAGGGACCAGAAGCTAATTCATAGGAAGACTGGGCATGATTAGCCTGGCAATGAGAAGCTTGGGAAAAATAGGATTGTGAAATATGGGAAGGGTGGTCACTTAGAAGGAGTGATACTTAGAGATACATAGATATGTGTATACAGCATGTATGCATATGTGTAGGGGGGGCCTGGCCCTGGATGGCAAAACTAGGATAAATAGATAACATTAAAGGAAGGCAGATTTCAGGTTGATAGAAGGAGGGAAAAGAGGAAAAGAAATGAACAAGTATTCAGTACCTACTATATAGAGGCACTGTGCTACGCAGGCACCTTACAAATACTATCTTATTTGATACGTCACTAGGAGCTACCCACCAACTAGAAATGTCTAAAATGGAGTGGGCTGTCTTAGGAGAGAGTGAGCTCCACATCACTGGAACTGCTCGAGAGACTAGATGGGTATTTGTGAGAGATGCCAGCAGAAGGAATTCCCGTAATGAGCTGAATAGAATTCTTTAAGATCTTTTGTAATCGTCAGATTCTAGTTAACAGGTTAGTGGGGAGAATTTTGGCTTTGAGAGTCAGAAAACTTGGTTTCAAATCCTAGCCCTACTACTCAGCAGTTATGGGTTCTTGGCCTAGTTTTCCTCCATTGTAAATTGGGGTGATGATCAATGGACGAGCCTTTATTAAATGCCTGCTCTGTGCTTCTCTTCTATAGGGTAGCTGGGTGGTGCAGTAGACAGTGCTGGGCTGGGAATCAGGAAGACTGAGTTCAAATCCAGCCTCAGACACTTACCAACTGTGTAACAGCTGAGCAATTCACTTAACTTCTGTCTGTTAGCTTCTTCATCTGTAATATGGGGATAATAATAATGCCTGTCTACCAGGGTTATCATGAGGAGCAAATAAGATTATAAAGTGCTTAGTATAGTGCCTAGCACATTATAAGCTCTATTTATGTGTTATTATTATTATTACTGTAAGGGAGAAAAGGTAGATTTACTTATGTAAGTATGTACTATCTATGTATATGCTCTCTACATATTTATACATACATATAATGTCTACAGAATAATATAGTGGAGGGGGCACTAGTAGCCAACGGAATCAGGAAAAGCCATATCTATTATACATATATTATCTATCTATATACATATATACACATACACACGTACATACACATCTCTATCTCTATTTATCTATATGAATGGCCCTTGAATTCTTCTTAAAGAAGGCTAGGGATCCTAAGAGCCTAGGTAAGGAGAGAGTACATTTTAGGCAAGCAGGAGAACCAGTAAAAGATATAGAGATGGAAAATGTACAATGTATGAGGAACAATAAAAAAATCCATTTTGATTGGATCATAGAGAACAATAAGGGGGGAAATATAATTTCTGGAAGTCAAGTGGGAGTCAGGATATGAAGAGTTTTAAATGCCAAATGCAGGAGTTTATATTTGATCCTAAGAGTCAAATAAGGGGCCCCCAAAGTTTATTGTGAAGGGGCATGATCTGGTCAGACCTCTACTTTAGGGAAATTGCTTTAGTACCTGAGCAAAGAATAGACTGGAGAAGGGAGAGACTAGAGGTAGAGACCAATTAGGAGGCTGTTGTAATAGTTGAGGCAAAAGGTGATAAAATATTGAACTACAATGGTGACTTTATGGATGGAAAGAAGGGGGCATATACAAAAGATGTGAAGATCGAAATGGTAAAATGTGGCAACTGATTGCAAATACGGAGCAGAGGGGAGTAGGAATCAAGGTTAATGTTGACGTTTCAAGCCTGGGTAACTGGGAGGAGGGATCATTCCCTTCCTTAAAGAGTTGTTTGAAAACGAGGTCAGGTAGGTAGGGTATCTGGTAAGACTTATAGTGTTCTATAAATGTCAGCTATCACTGTTCCAAGATTCTTTGAATGAATGGTTCTTAAATCTTGTTGCGGCTCACACAAGACATTTATATTTTTATATAAGTTTTTATTTTATATAATCTTCATTATATAAATCCTTATTATACTGGTGGGGGTGGGAAGGAGCATTAAGTGGCTCAGTAGATTGAGAGCCAGACCTAGAGATAGGAGGTCCTGGTTTCAAATTTGACCTCAGATACTTCCTGGCTGTGTGGCCCTGGGCATGTTACTTATCCGTAGTTGCCTTTTTGCTCATCTGCCTTGGAACCTATACTTAGTATTGGGTCTAAGACAGAAGGTAAGAATTTTTAAAAACCTAACTCGCTGCACGTATGCTCATAGTAGGACCGTGCGGATCTCCCACCCCATGTAGGTGAGCATAGCTTTAAAAAGAAGCAAGTTTGGAAACCTTGGGTAAAAATAGATCCATTCATTCAGCTAGCCTTGTATGAGTGCTTTGTCAAATACTGGGTAAGCCATAAAGACTGCCTTAGACTCTGCGTTTGAGAGTCTGATGTGGGGACCTTCCAGACTAGCCTAACAGGTCACTAGAAGGCAAATCATGATCAAGCTCATGCTCTATTGCCACCAACTAGAATTAATTAACACAGAAACCATCCACTGATGGGGCAAAAGGAAGGAACAAAGGAAGTTTGGGACTGTAGCAAATCATTAAAGCACAAAAGTGCAGGTGGTTGGGCAGGATCATCTCTAGTGATGCTAATTGGAGCTTCTATGTATATAAACACTGTATGGATAGGGACTCTCCTCAAAGCCTCGGAACAGCTCTGTGAAGGATGCCAAATTCTTTTCTTCTCCTTTGACAGATGAGGACTCTGAATCCCAGAGAGTGGCACAGATCATATACTAGTTGGGGCCACAAAGCTGAGACCCAAGTCCAGGCCCTGGGGCTCCTGGCCCAAGGCTCTTGGCTCCCCCCTCACCCCAGCTGCACTGTGATTTAAGGAGGGAGAGAGAGAAGTGGCACATTTTCTTTCACATTATGCTCTGGGCCAAGCTTTTTTGATGAAGAGCTTGATTTTCCCAGAGTAATGAGGGAGGATCTATATATCATAAAACTAGAAATTAGTACACCTGGGCTCCCATTTCTAAGTCTTTTTACTTAGTTGTTGTGTCCTAAGGCTATTCACTTAAGCAGAAACCATGCCTTAGCTAAGCTACATGTTGTATAATACCTATCTTTTAGGAGTTTGCTGAGGCTTCATTATTTAAAAATTCGTACAGAGCTTTAGAGCTCACAGGCAAAAAGCTGTCTCAGGTCTGAAAAGTATTATTAGATGATATTTTAAAAAACCCTTTAATCCATCTCCAGGTTAACATCAGTTTCTGAAATGGAACATTTCTGGAATTTTAAGCGCAAACCTTGTTATTATGGAGGGAACTTCAGTGTAGGGGCTTCAAAGGATTGTGAGTATATCCAGACAGGCTATAAATTAAAGACCCTTCTTTGTCTTCCCTCCAAGCACAGAAAGATGTGTCTAATGAGACAGATTTGATGGGGCAGAATAACCAATAGGATCAGGTAGGATCTCAAGATGCCACATCTTCACAGAAGAAGAAATGAACAGGTGGTATACTCTGCTTCATACCAAAACAGATAAACAGAATAAATAGAAGCAGGAAAGACAGCCCACTCAATGCAAGAGAAATAAAAGCCAAAAAAGAAAATTATCTGGCCTACACATTTTGGACTCAGATGTTCTTATAGAACAAATCCATGCCATAGTGGAAAAAGCTGAGGTGGGGACAGATTTAGAAGGAGCCACTTACAGTGGGTAGATCATAGAATATCCACAGGGAATTCATATGATGCTTCCCACTATTATTCCAGTCCATGGCTTATCTGAAGCTAAAAAGGACAGGAGAGGGTAGTTCTCTAAGTTTTGTTTTCTTTTTTTACTTTACATAAAAGAGCTTTAATTGACAGCATAAATTTTTTTTATAGTTTTGTTGGAAAATGAAAGAATTAACCATAATCTCTACAATCCAGTTTCTCCATAAATTCCAGTATACTTGAGATCCTTGTCCTGTTTCCCAGTAGCAGTCAGGAGAACTAGCCATTGTTAATGTAGGTGACATTAGCTTTTTTTTTTTTTTTTTTTTTTTTTTTTTTTGAAGACCAGTCCCTTTGAACAGTGTTTGCTTTTAGTCTTGTTTGTCTGATGTGTTCTATGGTGAATGTTCCCCAGAGCAAGAACATTCTATAGATTCAGGATTCAGCATTATGTCTTGTCTTATTTTGCACCAATTATTTTAATTGTTACCAGGAAGCAGAGATAAGAATGGGAAAAGACATTGGACTTAAGCATTAGAACATCTGTATTGTGGTCCCAATGTGGAACCATGGGCTAGCTACCTCACTTCTCTAGACCTCAGTTCTCTCATCTATCATATGAGGATGATAATCTCTCCTCTCAGGTGGGGCTATTGTAAAGAGGTTTAAAGGAAAATTTCAATACTATAAAGCACTTCTGTAAATGTAAGCTTCTATTACCATCCTTACAGGAGGTTCCCCTTTGGCCACTTTGTATTACACTGATCTGCTCATGTGAAAACTGATTGCAAGATCTAGACTTCTCTTTCCACCACCTTTACTCTGTCATTTGATGATTTCTGCAAATAGCCAGATAAAGGCAACAGCCCATGCATTCATAATTGTGCCTAATTATATAATGTCATGCATATTCAGATGTGGTCTTCAAAATATAAGTCCTCAAACTCACAGCCTCTGAAAGCAGAAACCGCCTAAATAATGAATAGAGCTTGTTATATACCTGGTCAAGTCTCTTCCCCTCTCTAGCCTTCATTCCCTTCATATTTATAATAATAGGGTTGAACCAGATGATTACTATGGGCCCTTCTAACCTTAGTGGTCTACAAATCTACATTAGGATTTGTACCTACAATAGGACAATTGATAACTGTCACCATGTTGAACAGAAATGATTTAGGTTCAGTATTTATATTTTGTATAAACATTAGTGCAGTTTTTTTGATAGTAAGAAGATGATGTCCTAGGAAAATAATGTATAACCAAGATGAAGTCAAAACAGAAGGACTTTCAAAGGAAGCTTTTGCAGTCATGCTGGGAGGTGGTGATCATGGAAATAAGTGGTGTAGAGAAATAGAAGGTAAGGCATATACCTCCTGACCCAGATGAGATGAGCTACTTACTGTTGTATCCAATCAATGTGGGAATCTGCTTTGATTATAAGTATTTGTTAATAGTGGTTTTATTTCTTTTTTCAATGGTGAGAGAGGTGAAGAAGGAAGTAGGGTTATGGGAAAGAAGGAGAAAGAAAGAAAGAAAGAAAGAAAGAAAGAAAGAAAGAAAGAAAGAAAGAAAGAAAGAAAGAAAGAAAGAAAGAAAGAAAGAAAGAA
>NC_058135.1:236019414-236099862 GCF_016433145.1 Gracilinanus agilis | reverse complement strand
GGAAGGAAGGAAGGAAGGAAGGAAGGAAGGAAGGAAGATAGACGGGAAGGAAGAAGAATGGATAGATGGATGGAAGGAAGGACCGATAGAAGGGTGGTTGGGTCATTGAAACATTTTGAAAAGCAGAGATGAGGGAGAAAAATGCCAGAAGAAATCACAGACAAATAGGACTATTTTGAAAGCATTATTATGAATTTGTTATATACTTTAAAAAGAAAAGCAAGCTTTACATAACAGAGCATCAGTTTCATCTACAATCCCTCCTTTCTGTTTGACCATGTAACAAGCAACAGCATATGAAATACTCCTCTCAGTTGATGTTTTTTAAATTAAGAGTTTAAGTATATAAAGAAAGTATATGACTTTGATAGAAATTTCAATAAGATTACAGAAACAGTGATCTTTCTCTGAGGTACCCCCAATTAAGCTATAAATTTGGCATAACTTATGAGGCCTACCTGCCCTTATCCCAATCTAATGAGCATCTGGACTTGAGTCTGTGGCAAGAATGGCCACCAAGATACTTTTCAGGAGACAGACCTGCATCCTTGCCCACCCTGAAACCCATCCTTTTGGCTTCTTCTGTTACCAAGTTTATATCCTCTCCCAGCCTTCAGTAGTCCTGTTCTCCCCCACATCCTCCCCTCACCCTACCCCCAACATCACTAACCACCATTAGAAAGGATGGGTATGGTTCGAACCCACTGAGTCTAGTGAAATATCTGGCATGTTCCTGCCCTCTGGCTGACCAGCCACAGTCCTCTATTCAGGCCAAGTCTTTCTTTGACCTGCAAGCATTGATTCTAAACCCATTAGACACAACATAAAACTTGTAAAATGACCATGTAATAACAGCAATATACAATTCCCATCCACAGGAAGGGAAGGATCCTGTCTTCACAGGCCCCCAAAGGCTAAGCTTGAAGAAATCACAAGATGGTGATGATGTGGGCTGTGTGGTTCACCCCACCCAGTGCCAGCAAACTCCTCTACAAGAGGTTTTCTGTTCCATTGATGGAATTTGGGGGTTAGCTGAGAGTGCTTCCCTCTGTGTCTGGACCATTCTGCTATTCTATTTTTTTTTTAATATTTTATTTTTTTAGAAAAAATTTTCATGGTTACATGATTCTTGTTTTTACTTTCCCCTTCACCCCCCTCCCCCATATCCAATGTGCATTTCCACTGGTTTTAACATGTGTGATCAATCAAGACTTATTTACATATTATTGATAGTTACATTGGTGTGGTCGTTTCGAGTCTACATCCCCAATCATGTCCGCCTCAACCCATGTGTTCAAGCAGTTGTTTTTCTTCTGTGTTTCCACTCCTGCAGTTCTTCCTCTGAATGTGGGTAGTGTTCTTTTCCATAAATCCCTCAGAATTGTCCTGGGTCATTGCATTGCTGCTAGTACAGAAGTCCATTACATTCTATTTTACCACAGTATATCAGTCTCTGTGCACAATGTTCTTCTGGCTCAGCTCCTTTTGCTCTGCATCAATTCCTGAAGGTCTTTCCAGTTCACATGGAATTCCTCCAGTTTATTATTCCTTTGAGCACAATAGTATTCCATCACCAGCATATACCACAATTTGTTTAGCCATTCCCTTCATTTTCCAGTTTTTTGCCACCACCCTATTCTGCTATTCTAATCTGGTATCCAGACCAAGGTAGGGTCTAGAGGCCAACAGGACTAATTAGAACTGTACCCAGTCCCTCTGAGTTCTTAGGTTTTGCCCTCTACCTCTAGTGAGTCATTGAATCTCAGGCATTTTAATTTCAAAAACAAGTCAAGAGATTATTAACTATCATACTTTTGGAGAGGAAAGTTCTAGCAGATGTCTGGATAAATGAAGGTTCCCATCATGTCTGGGTCATGTTTCTGTGCCACATTTGTGTTCTGTTTCTTTATATCCCAATCAATTTCTCTGGACAGTAATGTCCAAGAGGTCACATTCCCCTTCCTTCTGCAGATCTTGATCCAAATGTTCTCTGCCATGTTTCCCTCTTCAGTTCATGGGCTTCTTTACACAAGTATACATTGTGCTTCCCTATCCTGCTCTTTTACCTATCCTGTTTCTTGGAATAAAGGATATCACATCAGAGCCATATTCCAGTTAAAGGTTTCATCCCACTAAGTTTCAGCGATACCTTTGAGGTCATATTTGCCTCTTTGGAGTAGGATCTCCAGTTCCTCTGGCTGGCTGGCTGCCTGACAGGTCTCAGGCTATAAGCAAACACGTGTGTACAGCCTCAATGTAAACATGGTTTTATTCTTCCCTTAGTACCAGTTCAGGAATCCTTGGGGATTTGGCAGTTTGAAGCTCAGAAATGTAAGAAGTGGTAATGACTCTCATGCATTCATAAAGTAAATGTGAATTAAGTGCTTGTGTATGTAGTTGAGAGCTCCTCTTACCCCTGATAGCTAGTACAAGGCTCAGTTATGCCTTATTTATCTTTACACCCACACTGCACCCATGTGGTTTTGGTATTTAGTTGTTTTTCATGCACATCTGGCCTCTGCAGCTGCCCCGGCCACATGGGTCCTTCTCTCCTGTTACCACATGCCATTTCCATCTCCAGCTCATTTTACAGATGAGAAAACTGAGGCAAACATGGTTAAGAGACTTGCCTATTAGCACATGCTTCTTTAAAGAGAAGCTTTGCCGATATCCCTCCTCTGAAACGGGTCCAGGTCTCTGGGTAGTCCCCCTCCTCTCTGTTTCTCTGCTCTCACTTTCCTTCCCTAACTACCTCTTTCATGGCACTCCTAATTTGACCCCCAACTTGATCAAATTAATACCCTATAAAGGATACTTCCTCAAGACTAGAACAAAGACCTTGTCCTTTAGCCCAATTAGTCTTGATAAGGCTCGTCCTAGTTTTTTTGTTCTTCCCTGTCTGGCTCTTTCTGACCCTGTGGACCATACCATCTCTGGAGTTTTCTCAGCAAAGATACTGGAGTGGTTTGCCATTTTCTTCAGTGGATTAAGGCAAACAGTGTTAAGTGACTTGTTCAGGGTCATACAACGAGTAAGTGTCTGAGGCCAGACTTGATCTCATGTCTTCCCGACACTAGGCCATCTAGTTGCCCTCCTCCAGACCTTCTACTTCATTCTCCCCCTGCCCTCCATTGGATTTCCCACCATATCCTACTGCCTCCTTTTATTTCCTCATCATAAAAGATCCTGACGGTGTCAGAGGACGTCAGACCTTGAAGTCATTTCCATTTTTGTGTGCTGGGCTATGCAGACTGGATCTAGATGGCTTTTTCTCTGATTATAACATATTACAGAGATGGTGGCCTATACGTGGCAAGAAGAGCACTGGCCATCAGGTCTGGATTCTAGGCTGAATCCTGACTCTGTCACTTATTACATGAGTGACCTTAGGCAAGAAACCTACCCCAGTGGGCATCAGTTTCATCAAAGACAAAATGAGAGGAGCTGGGTTTGATCATCCCACAGGTGCCTTCCAGCTCCAGCGATGAATAAGAGCATGTGCTGGTCCAGATCTGATTATAAAATGAAAGGTCTCCCTCCCCTGGCCATATCAGAGAGCAACACTTTTAAAATCTGTCACTGTTTCCTTGGCTTGGGATGCCCTGGGTTGGGAGACTACTCAGTAGCTTAAATGCTTTAAAAAAACCCAAAAAAACAAATAATTCATTAGCAAGACACCCGATATCCCAAGAGGCTGGCCCTAAAGTAGCCTTGCCCAGACTTTCAGCAGGGACCAGTGTATAGCATCATCTCCCATTCACTGAAAGAGAGAGAGAAAGTCAGCCATGGCCGGCTCAGCCCTGTGGGTGCTTCTGGAACCGTTCAGGAATAGCAGCAAACAGAGGATTTGTTAGCTTGCTCCTACTTAAAGCTCTGGGGCCTGGCAGACCCATATGTCCAGGAACCCCTGTGGGAATAGCCTAAGACACTTGTATAGAAAAAGGCAGCTTTGGCCAATGGAGATGATCACTGTGGCCAGTGACCAAATCTCGAGTCTTTGAGCTCTCTTGTTCTAAGTTGGGGGCAGATCACCATCATGGGCTGTGGGGAAATCATTGCTCGTGGGGATTTTGCAGGTAACTCAGTTGTGTCTGACCCCTCTGAGCAGGGCACAGAATGTGACTTCGGAACAGGAAAAACGGTTATTGCAGCAACTCCGAGAAATCACCAGGGTCATGAAGGAAGGAAAACTCCTCGACAGTCCATCTCCTGAGAAAGAAGCTGAGGAAGCCCCTTACATGGAGGACTGGGAAGGTAAAGAGCCCCCTCCTGCTTCTGTTACCTATCAGAAAAAGAAAATGCCTCTGCAGGCCCTGAGTGGAGTCCAAAAAGAGGCATCCTATTCAGGATGTGCAGGCTGAAAAATGTTTTACATTAAGGTTGAGTTTACCAATTATAATAATGTGCAAATGGATTTTGAATTCTCCAGCTCTCCACATTGTGCGGTAAGCACGAATCCTGTTGCCAACCCTGGCACATACGCCCGGCCCATCTGCCTCTCGGGCTGGGGCTTGGCTGACATAGATTTATTTCATTACTTTCCTTAATTTGGCAACATTTTTGTTTTTTCTCATTATCAGAGCTGGGATTCAGCACTGCACCTCCTGCATTCCTTATTTTATTTACCGGTTTGTTCTGGTCTTTTGTTGTATTTTGTGAAGGCGAAGAAATCGACAATGGGAATTCTGTCTTTGGAAAGCACAAGTGCTTGTCATCCAGGATCTTGTGCACATCTTGCTCCAGACCTGACACTCACAAACTATTTCAATTGTGTTGCTAAGTAGAAGGATTCACAAAGTGTTGTTTCTTCCTCCCGGCAGGAAGCTCTTAAGATGGTTCCAAATATAAAGTGTAAACATTAGCCTGAAGCTGTACCTTCTTCAGCTGGTGTTTGGTGTAATTCTTTAAGTGGAAGGTTTTAGCTGTTTGTTTAATTTTCTTCTTTAGTTCTGCAAGAGAAAGTGCTCTCACTCTCTCTCACTCTCACACACTCTCACACTCTCTCTTCCCTTTCTTCCTCTCCCTCTCTTTCTCTCTCTCTCTCCCCCCCCTCCCCCCCCGGGAGTATGGGGTTGAGAGATGCAAAAGCATATTGTCCTGAGTGCAGTGTCATTTATAAAGCCATCTTCTTGGTGGCGGCTTGGTGGCTAGACTTAGAGCCTGGGAGATCCTGGCTTCAAATGTGACCTCTGTAACCCTGGGCAAGTCATTTAACTCCCATTGCCTAACTCTTTCTGCTTTTCTGCCTTGGAACCAGCATACATATTTTGATTTAGTTCTAGCTTTTAAGATTTATCATCAGAGGGAAAGGGGAGACAGCTGGGTGGCTCAGTGGATAGAAAGCCAGGCCTGGAGATGGGAGGTCCTGGGTTCAAATCTGGTCTTAGACACTTCCTTGATATGTGACCCTGAGTAAGTCACTTAACTACAAATGCCTAGCCAGTGATGGGCAAACTATGGCCCGTGGGCCAATGTGGCTCCCTGAAATGTTCCATCTGGCAGCGATATTATTCCTAATCTGACAAATACAATGAGTAGGACACAATACAATGACACTTCGAAAGAGTTGCCTTAGAAACAGACTGACAGATGAGCATTTCCTTTCCTTTGGCCCCTCTTTAAAAAGTTTGCCCATCACTGGGCTAGGCCATACCACTCTTCTGCCTTGCAACCAAAACCTGGTATTGATTCTGACAGAAGGTAAAGGTTTAAAAAATAACAAAAAATAAACTCATCTTCTAGTGCTCCATGCTCAGGAAGGTATTTTTGTCTGAAGAGGTTTAGGTTTCTGAGAGCATTTGGACAGTCATCCAAATTGCTGAGCATTTGCTGAAGTGAAACTTTAGAACTATTAGAACCATCTCTAAGCCTCTTGAAAGGATTTTTCAGGATGGCTACCTTCTCTGAATTTTTCTTAACCCTGTGTTTTATTTCTTCAAAGGACATTTCAAGCCTTTTTTCCCTGCCTTTCTGTGTAGGCTACCCAGAAGAGACCTACCCAGTTTATGACCTTTCTGACTGCGTGAAGCGAAGGCCAGATACAATCCTGGTGGATTACCCTGACTTGAACCAAGCCTCTGCTGAAGAAATAGCAGAAAGAATGGGGGTGCTAGAGGAAGAAGAAGATCATTTGTGCTGTGAGAATCTACCAGTTGACCTGGATGAAGCAGGCCAGGACTTCCCAGCCCAGAAAGACAAGATCATCAGTTTTGAAGACCAGGACAGAATCCTGCCCCCAAGCCAAGAATCAGAGTGCACGTGTTGCCACCATGAAGAGGATGACCCTGCCATCATAGCAGAGAACATGGTGTTCCCTTTGGATGGCAGCAGAGAGCCAGAGGAAACACACCAATATTCCAAAGAGGTGGTATTCCAATCTGGAAATAGATTGGGTGAGGTCGATGAGGCGGGCACATTAAGGAAACGGAACCTTCAGGGTTTTGAGTGAATCAAGGCTGGGAGGTTAGAAGTTGAAGTCCAAAAGTTAACCCACTGGACTGGTTCCCATCCTTCATCTTTGGCCAGTGACCTGTGTAGCTCCCCTCTGGTGGTATAGCATTTCCTCCTCTGTGGGGGTGGCCCAATGTAGCTGATACCACCTGCCCCCAAGCCATGCTTTTGTTGACATGCAGAGTAATGCAGACATGCATATGAAGACAAGAGGTGTCATAGCTACCCCTTCTCTTCCAGCTCCTGTGAATAATCAGTGCATTCAGTAATCATTACCTATTCATAATTCCAAATGTGGCTGCCTCTACAAGGGGTAGGAAGTCAGCCTGGAAACGTAGGTCATACTTTCTCTCTAGGAGCAGCTACCGATAGTTTTCCTTTAGGTAGAAGTTGGGAGACAACCTTCATGAAGAGATAAGTCCTGAGTTGCCCTATTATGTGAGTTATGGTATAGTGAGAAAGATTGGCAGTTTTCTTTGGAAGGAAAGATTGGTTTCATTTGTAGCAATCATAGATTAAATGTAGAATGAACAGCTTTCTTATTATGGTCCTCACTGAGCAAAGGAATTTCTGGGAACATACACAAAATAATAGATTTGGAAGGAACTTGAGAGGCCATCTAGTCTATCCTATAGCTAAGGAAGAATTCCTTCTGCAGCATCCCTAATAAATGATTATTCAGGCTTTGCTTGAATTCCTCCAGTGAAGGTGATATTCATGCTACCTCCTGAAGTGGCCAGTTTCACTTTGAGAAAGCTCTAATTGTTTTTCCTGATATCAAGTCTAAAATTTCCTGTTTCTCCAACTACTGTTTCCAAATCCGTTCTCAGGATCTCAACATTATATAGTCTTCTCTTTGTTCCAGGTGACAACCCTTCAAATTCCTGAAGCCATCTGTTCCCCTGGCTTGGCCTGGTCTGCCTCCCCTGTGGCTTCTCCAGGTTCAGCATCTATATAGTCTAATAACATTAACTTTTTGGATCAAACCACTCTTTTGACGCATACTGAATGGCAGTCCACCAAACCCCACGGGTATTTTTCAGATGAATTTCTTCTAGCCGTACCACTGATCTTATATTTGTAAGACTGATTTTTCTAACCCATAAGGCTTTATATGTATCCTTATTAAATCTCACCTTATTAGATTCAGCCCAATGATCTAGCCTATCTGTTTTGGATTCGAGCTCATTCACCCAACATGTTAGCTCTTTCTTCTAGATTTCTGTCATTTGCAGATTTGATGAGCATGCAATTTATACTTTATAGGAATAACAAGAGATTTTGTCATTGCTAAAATCTAGATGAATTATCATTCCACTGGCCTACCAATTTACACTTTCAAAAAAGGAAATAAGGTTGATTTGACATAATCTGTTCTATATAGACCACTCTGTGTGAGCACTGCTTCCTTTTCTAGATATTCATTGCCATCCCTTTAGCATTATGTTCTAGAACTTTTCCAGGAGGTCAGTATCACTGGCCTACAGATTGCAGCTCTATTCACTGTGTTTTTTTTTTTAAAGCATGGGTATCTGCCATTTCTCATGCTGTATTACCTCTCCCTTTCTCTTATAGTTGTTGTTCAGTTGTTTCTAACTCTTCATGACCCCATTTGGGTTTTTTTTGGCAGAGATACTGGACTGCTTTGCCATTTCCTTCTCCAGATCATTTTACAAATGAGGAAACTGAGGAAAATGGGGCTAAGTGATTTGCCCGGAGTCACACAGCTTATGTCTGAGGCTAGATTTGAACTCAGGTCCAGGGCTGGCACTCTATCACTGCATCACCTAGCTGCCCTATCCCTTTTCTACAGTCTTCCAGAGATCTCTGAAGGTGTCTCAATGGTCCTTTCTGCCAATTCTTTTATTTCTCTGGCATGTAGTTTATCTAGGTCGAGTGACATGCTTTCTTCTTTGCTATTTGTTTGGGGTATGGAATTTTCTTTCCCCAGTTGCCATCCTTATTCTGTCTTCTACAGCCCCAAAACTATTCTCCCTGACAAGAAGAAAAAAGAAGTAAGGCCAGACAGGGGCATCTTCCCCAAAGAAGCTCCTCTGGGAGAAGGTAAAGATACTTCTCTCTGCTAATAGGAAAATGAACTCTGCCATTTCACATGGAACATTTTTTAGCTTTTTAAAATAATCTGCATATTTTCAAATGTGAATTTGAATATTGTGAATCAGTCCTCAACCTGACCACCAATGTTTACTAGCTATCAGGTCTTCCTTAGCCCTTCCAAACCCAGAAACACCTTTCTACCCTTGCAGTTAAACCATTCTCTACTGGGATAAGGATACTGGTACAGGCCTTTCTACTGTTCACCCTCACCCCATCCCTACACAAACAGAAGACCTTGAAGACAGGTATATAAAGCTCAGGGAACCTTCCCTAGACAACAGAAGCTTCCTGAGCTTGACCATATCTAGGAAGGGTTAAGCCCATGGAGAAAAGCTCCCAGTGTTTCAGAACACTCAGAGGCCCCTAGTTCTAGGTAAAAGTTACTTGAGCAAGAACAACTCCTATAGGAATCTCCAAAATGTCATTATCTATACTTTTAGAAGATGTTCACTGCTAGGAGTTTACCATCTCCTGAACCAGCACATTCCACCAGATGATGATAAGAAAGCAGGTTTGTTTTTGTTTTTATAATACATATTCAATAGCTTCTGCACAGTTTTTTTTAAACCCTTACCTTCCATCTTAGAACCAATATTGTGTATTGGTTCCAAGAGAGAAGAGCAGTAAAGGCTAGGGAATGTTATGACCCACAATATGAATTAAATGACTTGTCCAGGGTCACAGTTAGGAAGTCCGAGATCAGATTTGAACCCAGGACCTCTCCATCTGTAGGCCCGACTCTCAATCTACCGAGCCACATAACTACTCCCGTGCAGTTTTAATCCATTGCTTCAAGAACCAATAACAAATCTAATGAGTCTTCCAAATAATAACCCTTCAGATTGGAGAAGCCATCACACTCCCTACTCTGTCCCCTAAGTTGTCTTCTCCAGCCCACCATTCCCAGTTCTTCCAAATGATCTTAATATGGCAATAACTAAACCTTCTCCTCATGCTGGATTGTCCTTGGCATACAATTCAGCTTTTCCATATTTTCCTCAACACTTCAGGGTCCATACTTTAGAGTGGTTACTCCCTCCACTGTCAGATTGCAGCTCTTTAGTCGATTATAACTTAGTTGCTGATCTTTGAGAGTTGCTATGACCAAATATTAATGACTGTGGAACCCACCTGGAGATGAGCCTCGCCAAGTCCATCACAAGGTCGGTAGTTAAAGCCATTCTAGCTTGCACTTTGAGATCACTTTCATACCATAGTAAGACAGCAGAAGATTTCACTGGAGGTCGATGGTTAATTTTGGACCTAAAATATGATTAGTATCATTGAACTGTCTCCATCCTAAAAGAAGCAGATTTGATAAATAAGGACAAAAACTTCTAATGAATGGAGAAATATTTTGAACTCCAATACTGTACAGAACTAATGATGGAACCTCATAGATGGAATTGAAAGAGATTTGAAGCTCTTTTTGTAATCAGGCAACTGGCAGGACCAAGAGGTAGGTTAAAGAGAGTACAAATGCAAAAATTAGAATTTTTTAACCATGTTTCGTGGAATAATGGAATTCCAAAGCTAGTTCCCCTAGGGGGCCTGAAAACAGGTGGAAAGGGGAGGACAGAACTCTAGCCTTTTCTGTTCTCTTCTTCGCCAGAAGCACTGGGAACGTTATCTGGGAGACTGGTGAATGTAATTTCAGGTTTTTTTTCTCTTTTCTCTTTAAGAACATCCCAGATCCAGAACAGCCCTACCATATTCCTCTGGTTTACTCTCTAGCCAACTGGCCCCAGTGTATTCCGCTGGCCCATTTGCTCTGTTCTAAATAAATACATATATTTTCAAACATTCCATCTCCTTGAGTTAGCTCTGTTGGGCCACCTATCTTTCACAGTGTTCTCTAACAGGCTTTTCTGGATCTCACTTTCACACAACTTAAGAGTGGGAAAGAAGGGTCAGCCTTTTAGCTTTATCATTACCTTTAGTTCCCCCAAGCCCTCCCAGGCTCTTACACACTGGCTCCCTTGTTGCTTTGGCAGATTTGGTCACATTCCCCTCAACAATTCTTGTAAATCTTCTCTCTCTTCAAGTTCTTACTCCCAGTCCCA
Organism: Gracilinanus agilis; assembly: GCF_016433145.1. Lineage (NCBI taxonomy): Eukaryota > Metazoa > Chordata > Mammalia > Didelphimorphia > Didelphidae > Gracilinanus > Gracilinanus agilis. Next base: position 236,089,231 of record NC_058135.1, on the reverse strand, counting down.
CCCCCTGCACTGATAGTAGATGACTTTGCCTTCTTTACTGTATTAGTTATCTGTTGTATGTATTTTATACGCACACTAGACTGTAAGCTCCATGAGGGCAGGGACTTTGTCATATCTCAATTCTGTCTCTCTCCTGCACTTAATAAAAGTTGAATTGACCTGGACTGGACCTAATCACCTAGTCCAACTCCCATGTTTTATTAAGGAAGAGACCCAGGCCTAGAAAAGGGAAGAGAACCTTAGTCACATAGCTATTTTTTATTTTTCCAAATTACAAGTAAAGGCCTAATTCTTCCAAAACTATTCTCTGCCTTTCATGTTTGATATGCTGTCTATGTAATTTTCGCCAGACTTTAAAAGACTGCAGGTCTATACGCATAGGCCCAAGAATCTGGGAAAGACAAAGAGACCTGCAGATACTGCTTGTGAAATACATGTGATTGAGAAATTAAAATTATATAATTTTAGAGTTGGAAGGGTACTCGGAGAGATTCTAGTCCAACCCGCTTCTGAACAGTGGAATCCTTGGCGCCTGAACATATTTGAGCACATGAAAAATGTTTTATAATTCCCATTTGCATAGCATTTTAAGATTAAAAAACAATGACCAGAAATGGACAACTTTTAAAAATTACCTTTTTTACAAATTAAAAAATATTTCTTTCCTTTCTACCTATCCCACTCCCCATTGGAAAAAAAACAAACTAAAAACAAAACCCTATATGCATACAGGCAAAATAAATTTCCATATTGCCCATATCTAGAAATGTGTCTAATTCCCCATATTTAGGCCATCATTTCTTTGTCAAGGGGCAAATATTTCTCTAGAATCATGGTTGATCGTTGTGTTAAGAGTTCCCAGATTTTTGAAGTTGATTTTTAAAACTCTTCCCTCCCATTTTGGAATCACTTCTGTGTATTGGTTCCAAGGCAGAAGGATGGTAAAGACTAGGCAACAGGGACTAAGTGACTTGCCCAGGCTCAGTTAGGAAGTGTCTGAGGCCAGATTGAATTCAGGACCTCTGGTATCTAGGCCTGGTTCCTACTGATTTGTTTTTACATGCTTTTCTTATTATATAATTGTTTTCCTGGTCCTGCTCACTTTGTTATATGCATCAGTTCATTCAAATCATCAAATCTTCCCAAGTTTCTTGTTAAGTATAATCTCTTAGGGGAATTGGGAGACACTGAATCTTCTTCTTTACTGGTTGTTGTCTTATGCTTAATTACTCCTAATATTCTCTGAAGCAGTCCCTTTTGTTATTTCTTATAGCACAATGAATTCACAATTTCTTGAGGAAGCCATTGTTGGACAATGTTAGAGGTTAGAAGGTTTTCCTTAGAAATGTTGAAATTTGCCTCCTTGCAATTTTTCCTATCCAGACTAACAGTTCTCTCAAATCACAAGGAACAAGTCTAATCCTTCTTCACTATGACAGCCCATCAAATGTTGGCAGACGAACATAGATGGTACCATTGATAAAGCTGGTCTTGGAGTTAGGGAGAGCTGTGTTTGACCCTGGACAAGTCATTTAAGCATTCTCAACCTCACTTTGTTCACCTGGAAAATGAAAGGGTTAAACTTTAAGGGCCTTTAAGGTCCTTTCCAGCTCTAAACCTATGCAATCCTAACTCTTCTCAAAAACCATCCAAGGTCATAACCCAGATGCCATAATGTTTAAGGACTAACATCCGTGCACAGTAGTATTAGGGGCACTGAAAAGAAAGGCACAAAAGTAAGGCATTCTGGCCGTTCTAGGAATAGACTTTGGTGAAAATATGTTGTGCTCGTGGTGGCCATCTTAAAAGGCAGAAGGCAGTTGTTACTGTATGAAGCACATGTTGTATGTGAATGTGATGGGACATTTTTTCATGCGTTTGTTTGTTCAGAACCCTGGAAATAATTCAAGTGTATTTAAGGAATTAAACAGGTCAATGGTACTAACTCTGGCTAGAGAAATGATCTCCAAGATGTTTTCCATCCAGGCTCCCTCAAAAGACACTAAAGATGGAACTCTTTTTCAAAGGTTAGCATTTTCTACCTGCATTGGGAAATGACTTCTTTAAGAAGTACCCTTGGATTTCCTTCGGGGTCTTCAGTGCCTAATGGGAATCGTAGGATGAAAATGTTGGAGAAGAGCTACCTCAAGGGTCCTATAGGATTTACTGAAATATGGTATAGTGGAAAGAGCACTGGTCTGGGAATTGGAGTAGCCATGTTCAAAATCCTGGTTCTACTAGTTAAGGCCCATGTGATTTTGAGTAAGGCATTTATTTCTCTGTGCCTCAGTTTCTTCATTTGTAAAACGAGGACATTGGATTCAGATATTATTTTTGGACCCCTTGCGGGGGGTGGGTCTGAGGAAACTACCAACCTCTGTTTAAAAATTTATTTTAAAGCTCACACACCCCTGGTTAAGATACCCTGGGCTAGATGATCTAAGATCCCTCTCAGTTTGGAGAGAGAAAGAGAGAGAGAGAGAGAGAGAGAGAGTGTGTGTGTGTGTGTGTGTGTGTGTGTGTGTGTGTGTGTGTGTGTGTNTGAGTGTGTGTGTGTGTGTGTGTGTGTGTGTGTGTGTGTGTGTGTGTGTGTGTGTGTTAAACTCTTCCATCTTCCATCTTCGAATCAATACTGTCTTTGGTTCTAAGGCAGAAGAGCAGGAAGGGCTAGGCAGGGGTGTGGGGTTGGGGGTGTGTGTGGGTGTTAAGTGACTTGCCCAGGGTCACACAGTTAGGGAGGCCAGATTTGAACCTAGGACCTCCCATCTCTAGGCCTGGCTCTCAATCCACTGAGCTACCCAGCTGCCCCACCTCTACTTCAGTTTTAAATGCTGGGGAAATAAACTCTGGCTTGATAGAAGTAAAATGAAAAATATTTACTAGTTTAGCACCTAACATCAGAGCACCACAAGGTTTCAGAGCTGGGCATAGCCTCAGAAAACATTTTAGTTCAGCCTTTAGCTAAAGTAAACATTTTCTCTTTACTACCCCTTCCACAATTAGCTTTTGTACTTCTAGTTAAGTGTGATAGGGGTAGAAAGGGAGTTTCATGTCCCCTTCCTAAGGCAATTCACTTCAAGTCTGCCCAGCTTTGTTAAGTATTTTTCCTTACATAAAGCCAAAATTTGCTTCTTTATCTTTGTATATATTGTCACTACTGCCCTCAGGGGCCAAGCAGAACAAATCTAAGCTAATCCATATGGCAGTCTTTAAGGTATTTGGCTCTGTTCGCTTCACTCTGCATACGTTCATATTCTTCGAAACCATATTTTTTGTCAGTCCTTATGGCACAAAAATGTCCCATTTTATTCATAAGCCATATTTTATTATTATTTGTTGTTCTTCAGTCTTGTCTGACTCTGTGACCCCATTTGGGGTTTTCTTGGCAGAGATGCTGGATTGGTTTGCCATTTCCTTCTCCAGCTCATTTGACAGATGAGGAAACATTGGCAAACAGAAGTGACTTACCTAACCTCCTAGAGTTGGTAAGTGTCTGAGGCTGGATTTGAACTCGGGTCTTCCTGACTCCAGGGCTGGCATGCTATCCACTGTGCAACCAAATTGCCTGCCTACATTTTTAACTATTCACCAATTGTCTATAAGGCAATCTCAGGCACTCCTTTAGATTCTAGTTCTTCCTCAGCCTCTTTTTAGTCCCTACTTGACAATAAGGAAGTTTATTTTGCTCCTAACTATTCTCTTCTCTACCACCCTTCCCAACCAGTTTGTCTCCTAGTTGAGTTTGATTGTTACTCTACATCCTCCTTTGTCCATGTCAGATAAGGTTCATCTGATGCCCACTCCTCCACACGTCTTCATCCATATTCATTTGCTCTACTTGTACATACTGTAATTATGAGTGTTATTTCCCCTTTCTACATTTATACAGTCTTCCTTTTACCCTTTCTAATTTTTCTTTTTCTGGACAACTCTCTATTTCCCTTAAACTGGAAACAGTGGTCATTCCTGGACCTGATCCCAATACCATTGAGCATGGAATGTACTTCATTTTTCTCACTTGGTCTAGTCTGACTACCTTACACAGCCTAGTGGCCTCCTCCAGTGCCAGTCTTACTGCAGACACCCAGTTTTAGTTCTACTACAGCTCTGAACTCCTAAGCTCAGGAGATCCACCAGTCTCAGCCCCGCTAGTAACAAAGACCAAAGCTGGGCAGTACCACACCTGGCCTATCACCCTTTTTCCTTCCCCTCTTCAAATGCTCAAAAAAAACCCATTTCTTCTCTCTCCACTCCAATCCGCCAGGTCCTATTTTTCTTATTTCATTCCTTTGATGACCTCTGAAGACATTCAGGTTCTGAAGGAACATTTGTTTCTTCTCTCCTTATTAGAATATTAGTACATCATCATACAGCTCCAATTGCTAAAATTGACAAATCTAGGTTCCTCTTGACTCATATTTCAATCATGAAACTCAATCATGGCCTTTTCATTAAAATGCTTTAAAGTTCCTTTATTCCATTAAAGGTCCAGTGGAGTTTTTGTTTGTTTTTACCTCCATTAGGATTATAATCATCTTTGTAGTATAAATTATTCTTAAGCATAAATCTTTATCTTTCAGAATTTTATTAGAGGGTTTCTTATTTATAGTAGAAGCTACAAGTCCTATGCGATCCTATCTGTCATTCCTTGGTACTTGGGCTGCTGCTTTCTGGATGCTTCTAGTATTGTTTCTTTGACATGGGAACTTTGGATTTAGGCTATGATATTCCTGGGACTACTTTTGGGGTTTCTTTAAGGAAGTGACTTGTGGATTCACCCAATTTAAGTTTGCCCTCTTGTTCTAATAGATCTGGGCAGAGCAGTTTTCTTTTTTTATGATTTCCTGAAATACAGGGTCCAAGCCTTTTTTTAAGTCAGCTTTTCAAAGCATCCAGTGATTCTTGAATAATCTCACCATTTTCCCATATCAGTTATTTTAAACATCATTAACTTATATTTTCTTCGATTTATTATTTTTCCTAATATTTTTGCTATCTTGTGAACTTGTTCTATTCTAGTTTTCAAGAAGTCCATTTCTTGGCTAAGTTAATCATTTTCTCTTCAAAGCTATTCATTCTTCCAATTCTTTCCTGTAATTATTAATTTTTTTGACTAGGACTTCATTTCTTCTTAGTATTTAGGTAGTCCTTGAAAAACACCTCCCCCTCCCTTTTTTTCCTTTGATACTCTGATTAAAACTACAATTAGACTTATCATAGTTTTTATTCTGGTTAGTGTTTTCTTTTCTTTCCTCTTATATCCCGAATTGGGGCTTATGCCAGGGCCAAGGGCTTGTGCTCTGCCCCTACTTTTGAGTGGGAAGCTCAGCTCTACTTGGTTTCATCCTGAGAGCATGAACCCCCTCCTCCTTGGATTTTTTAAGATTCAGGATTTTGGATCTTCAGACTTCACTGGCACCCCCTAGACCACAAAATGGCTTGGAGGGTTATTCCCAGATAGGCGTTTCAGACACATCTGTAGCAACAATAAAGTGGGAATAATTCACTGATACATGTAGCTCTTTTGTGTTTTTGAAACAAGATTAGTTTAACAGTCAAGTTGTGGGATGGTATCACAGACCAATCATTACTTCTGCCACTTCATTTCTGCCTAGTTTTGCAGGGCAGAAACTCCAAAGCTGGTCCCAATAACAAATGTTTGTGGGTTGCCTGATTGAGCCTCATTACAATAACAATAACACACTTCTATAGTACTTTAAGGTATAAAAAGCACTTTCTGCCATGCAGTTATCTCATTTTATAGCAAGAACCACAGAATGTCAGAGCTGTAAGCAACCTTGTTTGTGGTTGTTCAGTCATTTTTCAGTATATCTGATTATTTGTGACCATACTAGGGGTTTTCCTGGCAAAAAGACAGGAGTGGTTTGCCATTTCCTTTTCCTGCTCAGATGTGGAAACTGAGGCAAACAGGGTTAAGTGGTTTGCCCAGGGTCACACAGCTAGTAAATGTCTGAGGCCAGATTTGAACTCAGGAAGAGGAGTCTACTTGACTGTAGGCCAGGTACTGTATGCACCATGGTGCTACCTAGTTGTCCCTTGACAAAAAGAAAAACCCCAACACAAGTAAATGAACCCTGGTTCCTCAGATTAAAAATATGATGCTCTACCAAATAAAAAGCCTTAGCAGTGCATCATTTCATCCAATTCTTTCAGTTTCTGGATGAGGAAACTGAGGCCCATACATATGAAATGACTTGCCCAAGGATCTCACTGCTAGTTAGTCTTAGAGGCCTTCTTGCTCCAAGTCTAGTACCTCAGGATGAAGAGAGTGAGGCCCAGAAAGACAGGTGACTTACCTCTAAGGACCACAGAGCAGTTAGGATTTAAATTTGAGTCTCTACCTTGGTCCAGGGCTTTCAGCAGTTCTCCCAACCCTCCATGCTAGTGAGCCAAAGAGCTCTCCCCGACCTGGGAGTGCTTAACCTTCTCATCCTACCAACTCCTATGCATGAACATTTTATTTAAATCTGCCAGCCCCAACTGCACTGACTTATAATGAGGAAAGTATTTTTCTTTTCAAAGTTATCTTTTCTTCAGTTCTTGGAACGTGTTTAGGTCACTGGTAAGCATACTACTGCCTGGCCAGGAAATCGACTTGACTCAAATTCCTGTCTGGTGGCTTTGAGGCTCTCCGTGATGGCTTTAGCGGTAAGGCAGGTGGGTTGTGGGGAAGGGGCACTTGAGCATGTCTGTGAAGGGTTAGTACCAACTTAGAACACTACCAAGGAACAGCAAAGAACAGATGACCTTCCCCCTTCCAGGAAAGACATGAACAGCAGTGTTGAAACATTAAGGTTTAATTTGTTAGTATGCTTTCTGTATGTAGCCAAACACTAGTTCCTATACCAGACATGTCATTATGAAAATACCAAATTAGGCATTGCACATACTGATAAATAAATACATTTGCTCAAATACCAAAGAGTTTATTTAAAAAGTCACTTAATAAAAGCACAGGTTCATCTAAAACTCCAGATAGTTTTGAACAAAAATAAAATGTCTGACCACTCGAAAATAGGAAAAGACACTCTTGTGCAAATAGACATAACACATTCTAGGCATTATGGGAAATGACTGGCTAAGTCTGGGCTCTCAGCACTGAGGTGATGCTGGGCCTTCTGGCCAGGCCACTTTCTGACTCACTGAGAGTCAGCTACACTACGGGAATCACCTGAGGCCCAGCTCAGCTCAGATTCTAGCAAGCCTTGGGGAGAAAAGAGATAAGGAGAGGGAGGAGGGGGGTCCCTTATAGAAAAGAAAAAAAAAAGGCACTGTGATGAGCTGGACAATGTAATGGGTGCCAAGGGGTGGGGTTGGGGGGTGGCGGTGATTTGGTTTGCTCTGATTTGGTCTTGTAATAAAAACTCAGTTGGAATGCTCATAAAAAACAGAATGCTCCCCCAATCTCTCCTTTCTGAAAGCAAAAGCACATAGAAATGTCAAGCCAAGCTTTGAGCCAATTAAGCACAAAGAGTTCCCACAGCCCCTTAAAAGGAGAGGAGGCTGGGACCCGGCCTAGCATGTGAGTCTGCTGCTGACTGGGAAGCAGTGCCCACTCACTGCTAGAGGGAGCACTGACCACCCACCTCAGGTCAGCCAGGAGCCAGCCAGGACTCACTCCCCGGGATTCGGAGGGACAGAAGCGGCCCAGCCCATGCTTCCGAGGTGGACTGAGCCGGAGCAGGGAGAAGCCAAATGCTGTCTTCTGGTCACCTTCCACGGGCCGGTAGCCAGGGACTCACTTACAATTCTGGGTACCATTGGAAATCGGCTGCGTTAGGCCACGTCTTTGGAAGTGAAGCATCAATTGCCACCTGGGAATACATCAGGGAGAGGTGGCCCCTAATGAGTGTCCTCCAAGACGCCTGGCCCTGGCCTGCACTCAGGGGTCTTCGAAGAGGACTGGTGAAAGGGAGGAGGGTACCAAAGGAGGGAAGACGCCAACGTTATTGCCAAGGAAAAACCACACAGGCCTTTCAGTGATAGAACTTGCTTGTGTTAAGAGTGCCTTCAGCACCATGGAGAACTCAAGGCCAAGCACTCCCCTTCTCCCCTAGGCTCACTGGTGTGGGCCATCTCGCAGGCATGCTCAGATATGGACTATACAATCCTGCTAGCAACTCACCCATGTTTTAAAAACTCGACAGGGAAGAGACTTTCCATTTTCTCCTTTTCGCTGATAGGGGAGGAACCTACTAGGCCTCCACCCAATCTTCCCACCCTTTAACTCTTTGGTCTCCTGAAACCATCTGTATGTCTTGTCCTTGTGAGGTCAGCATCGTCCCTGGGGTACTCCCACTGAGGAACTGGACCCCTCACACATGCTTTCTTCACTAGTGTTAATTGTTAAGGCACTTTCCCCAGAATGTGTCCCAATTTGCCCAAGAACACACATGCAAACTAATTGATTTTTTTAAGTTTAGTAATGCAAAAAGGAAAGGAAAAAATATAGAAAATGCTATTTCTCCAAAAACCCTCCTCGTGCCCAGAGCCTCTGAGGAATTACCTGCTCTCCCAATCCAGGAGCACTCTCTGCCCCAAGGTGGTCAGGAAGCGAGGGGACAGAATTCCTGGGAGACATCTGCTTCCCAACCAATACAGACTATTCTCCCAACATGCTGACCGTGACCCAGCAGTTTCTGTCCTTCAGGAAACCCTGAAGTCTGGTTTGACTTCAAAGGGCAGCAGCAGGGCCGCCTGCAAGTACACTTGCTCATACAAACTCCCGCCTTGCACACGACAGCCATTCAGGGTTAGGAGGAAAGGGAAACTGGCTTGTCTTGGAGGGGCTCCTGAGAGTGGGGACAAAGAATACTAGAAGCAGAGCGGCCACAAAGAACCAGCAGAGGTGAGAAAACTGCCTGTCCTTGAAGGCTGCAGATCTCATTCGTCCTAACCAAGGCTCTCACCTGAAACACTTCCTTCAGCCCTCACACCTCCTGCCCCTACTGAAAAAGGAGGCCCTGTAGCCATTCTGGGGTTCCATGCCATTTAGTCCAGAATTTTCCCCCTTTCTTATTCCTGAACATCTGCCCTGCCCCACAGCCCACCCCACTAGGGTGGGAAATGAAGTTGGTTGCTTTGTGCTTTGGGGTTTCTGGGCCATGGGAGTCCTGCCTGCCCCCATTCCCAAGACAGTGCATTTCTAAAAAATCCCTAATGTCTTGTTCAGGCTTCAGTTCCTGGATTCCATCACAGGATGAGAAGGACTCCTGGGCCATCCTTGATCCCATCTCTCCTCTGACAGAGGAACCAGGGACTAAGGGCAGAAGGGAGGGACCTGCCTAACAAGGCTGCAAAGCTGAGGACAGAACCCATGTCTCTTGCCTCATCTCCTCAAGACAAGTCCAAAATGGCCCCATTCAAGACATGTGGCCTTGATTTCTTCCTTTATAAAATAGCAGTAATAACATTTGTACTACCTACCTCCCAGGGCCTCTGGGGAAAAAGGACTTTGTAAGCTTTAAAGCACTACAGATGTGTGAGCTACTGCTGTTATCGTTATTACTATTATTATTAAACACTCCCTGGGTGTAGCAAGGGTAAAATGAGCAAAACTGGACTTTGGGTCATAAATTTAGAGTCCAGGATTTATGCCCCACTCATGTAACTCAATTGGGGTTATAAGAGGATCACAAATTTAGATTAGGAAGAGACCTCAGAGGTCATCTAGTCCAACCCTGTCCCCCTCATTTTGCAGATGGGGAAATTGAGGTGCAGAAGAATTAAGTGACTTGCCTAAGGTCACGCAGGTTGTAAAGAGGAAAGCTAGGATTTGAACTCAAATCCAGAACTCTGCCCTGAACACTACTCTGAAGAAGGCCAGCCTGACTTTGGCTTTAGAGCTCTCAGACACCCTTTCCTCAGGCCAGGCCCAGATAAAGCTGCCTCCTAGCTCTGGCCAGCATATTCCCAGCATCATCCTGGAGACATCATGTCAGGCTCCTGCTCTCCTGAAACAAAGGAATCTCAGCACTGCCCTCTAAGCTAGGCCTGAGTCCGGCCCGAGTCCTGCCTGGGGCTGAGGCTTTGGGCAAGGCTAGATGCCTTGCCCTCATTCAAAATAATAAACTCTCCCCCTCCCCGGCCACTCAGTACAAGGGAGCAAAAAACCCATTGCCCGTCTGCCCCCCCATCTCTACAACACCCTAGGGAGCATGTCGTGAAATCTGGAGCAAGGAGTGGCACACATGACCCGTTCACACAAGCTGCTGGTCACAGAGATTCGCACAGGCAGCCACACAAACACAAGCACAATCACACGGGGGAGCAGACCCAGATGCCAATCCCACAGGGGTCACCCACATGCACAGTCACAAATGTACAGAGACACAAGTGGCAAGTGATACCCTGAGCCACAGATGCAGTCTCGCATCCACACACCCCTGGTTCAGCCCAGACTGTGGGAGGTGGCTTTAGAACAATGTGGTTCCCCAGGAAACCAAAGCCCTGAGTGGGGGCCACGGGGCAATGGGCAAAATCCTCAAACAGGCTGCTGTGCAGGACACCCCAGGTTCTGCCTGCCTTTAAGCCCCCAAAGCCCTGGACAAAGACTGACTAACATGGATTTTGACACAGCCACAGAGGGAGCTCCAAACCCCCTCTTTCTGGGCACGGTTTGTATTTGTGAGTGGGGTGGATGGGGACGCTTGGAGTTTTCCCCGGGTCCCTGAGGAATGTGCTCTCTAATTCACAGCACCACCCCCTTCCCCTCAACTGGGCCAGAACCTGGGCCCAGTCAAGCCCAGAGGGAGGCCTGGCAAGGGAGGATGAGGAAAGATGGGACAGGGCAGGCTGGAAGGGTTTGAGGGAGGCCAAGATGGAATAGGCTGGAAGGGAGGGTAGAGGCCAGGAGTGAGGAGGAGGGAATAATGCCCAATGGAGGTCTGGGAGATCTGGGAAGGGAGTGGGAGCATGGAGTGAGATGTCTATGTTCAGAGCGAGGGCGCCTCGCCATCTTCGGGAGAGACAAATGATGAGAGATGGGAGTGCTGGAGAGAAACGCGCCATTTCTCCCGTCTTGGCTGGAGAGGGTCCAATGTGAGGCCGTGGGGAACCGGCCTCAGCCAGGCCCACGTGGCGAGTCCTGGGGCCACAGACTGGCTTGGGGGCTTCCTGCGGGGCGGGGGTTGGGGCAGCGCCCGCCCGCTTACTCACAAGCCAGCTTGCTGTCGAAGCTGGAGAGCGCGATGGCAAACGCCTGCAGGACGCACATCGGGTAGTTGTAATCCATGGTGAACACGTCCTCCGCTACCCGGCCAAACTGCATCACGATGTAGTCAGCTAGGGAGGGACCCAGACACCCCCAAAGAGGCAGATACACAGCCAGGCACAGAGACACGGCGAGCAATGGATGTGGAGAGGCAGAGGGGGCAGAGCCATGCGGAGGGAGACAGCAGGGACAGGGCAGAGAGGCAGAGCCGGGGGAGGCAGACAGGAAGAGGCAGATACAGGACCAAGGGGAGAGGCAGAGAGATGAACGTTGGCAGAGTGAACCACAGGGAGAGGCAGAGAGCCAGAGACCCAGGGGAGGGAAGAGACAGAGTGTTGCAAAGTGAGTCCCAGTTCCTGGGGGCTCTGCACCCGGCCCACCCATCCCGAGCCCATCGCTGGGGCAGAGCCACAGCTGGAAAGAGATATGGAGAAAGAATCTCCCGGGAACTTCCACGGCACTGCTGTGCTCAGCCCCTCGCCGGTCACTGATCACTCCCACACGGTCTGGCTTGCTACAGCCCAGCACTAGCCCTGTCTGGGCATCCCTCTGCCCATTTTTTCACACTGCCTATTCAATACTCAAACAGCCAGTTCATCTGTTCACCTGCAGAACAAGCTGGCCAGCGTCTCTGCCAGAAGTCAGCACAGCCCTGGGCCAGGAGGACAATGCTGGTCATAAAGGCACCCCTCAGGAAAAGACCATATAGCCTCTGGGAGGAGGCCCCTCTCCAGGCCTCTGTCCTTGGTCCTAGCTTCTCAACAACTTTATCAAGTGATTTCTCATTCCCTTGGAGGAAGGCATAGATGGTGTGTGTGAGATGGAACTTGTGGATGACATGAAGGTAAGAGGGACAGCTAAGATGCTAGATGATTCAAATGGGAGCTAAGAAAGGACAGAGCACAACTATTAAGATGGAATCTACTATAACTCTTAGATGGATTCGTGCCTGCCACATAAGAGACTTAGTAAATGTTTCTTTTTTGATGGATGGGTGGATGGATTAGTGATGTCTTCAATGTGGGTATCCTTCCATGGGGGCAGCCCACGGGCCCTCCAAATCTGCTCACTCTTTGTAATGCTTGGCCATGCCTTTCCAGAAGCGCTCCATGGAACATGTACCTAAAATGCTCGAGGCCTCCCCGGGATCTTTTCCAATCTTAAGCAACCACCAAGGCCACACTCAGGCTGGTCCCACAGTTAGCTCTTGCTCTGGACATACGGCTGGCTGGCCTGCCTCCTTTCCTAGGCTAACATGTGCTGTGATCACGCTTAAGCTAATTCTTACACTGAGTGGCCGGCAACATCGTGCTCTCTGCTTATTCCCACCATGAGTCTCTTCTTTGCCCTTTGGGGTCTTGGTCATGTTAGCTAGTCCAAGATAAGGGTGATTACAAAATCTACTGTTATATGGCATCACCAGGAAAGCAGTCGTATTGAGACAGATGCTCGTGTTAGTGATCTAGCCCAGAGTTCAATCGTAGTTCCTACCCTACTGCCCATTTGGGGCACCTTCCAATAAATGTATGCAAAACTAATGGCAAAACCAGGTTCACCATCTCTGAGTATGACAATGACAGGAAAACTATATAGAAAATCATCAGAGCTCCCATCAGTGCCGTGACCAGTCTTGACTCTACAGGACTGATGGGGAAGCATGGCCCCCTCATACTGGCAAAGATGGGGTGGACAATGGCAAAGAAATGTTGTCAGACATGGCCTGTCTTCTGATTTATTCTTCTTACTGAAGCTTCTTTATTACAAAGGAGGTTTTTAATTTAGAAGAGGGAAAAAGAGGGCAGGTAATAATTAGAATGTGAGAAAGAAAGAAACATTAACATAAATAAGTAACATCTAAGAAATACTGATGATGGACTACTTTGGTAGATTTCCATATCAATCTGTGTAATAAGCATTTTTCATTTACTTTGTTTTTCTAATGAAGATAGTTAAATAAATCATTTTTTAATTACTGTATACTTCATGGAAAAAGATTTGTTCATCTTCTGAGGGTCAATGTAATTAATACAGTTTCATGTATAAATTGGAGCATTTGCAGAACCTCACCATCAATAAGGAATATTTCTGATTGGACTCAGCAGAGGATATCTTCCACAGCAACGGGGAGGGGGTCTAAGGAAAACATACATCTCCCTGTTTTGTATCACCTGATGTTGATATCAAGCAATATATGTGAAACACCTTGTTTAAAAAGACTTCTCCATTTTGTTCTATTGAGTCCAACATTTAGGTTTTGGGTTTGTTTGTTTTTTTACAGAACAAACCTACAACACAACCTTATATCTTCCATGTCTCTTACTATTCAGCAATGCATTCGGGAAGATGTAGTATCTATGGAAAGTCATCTTCAAAATTCTGCCTACTTCATTCTCATATTTTCATAAAGGATACCAAAGATGTATGTATAAGCTATTCTTATGAGCAATTTATAAAGATGAAAAATAGTAATATAGGTAGGTAGCTAAAGATGTCTTCTTGACATTTTTAGTAAAGAAATTTTTAGTAAAGAATTCTAATTCAAATAAAGTAAAATTTTGCATTTGGGTTCAAAAAATCAACTGTACAAGTACAGGTTTGGGAAGGAGTGATTTGATAATAATTCATTTGGAAAATACTTGGGGCTTTGCAAGACTGAAAGCCAAATTTCTTTGTCAACTGCCTGACTGTGACTTAGAAGCCAGAGAAGCCAATGGGGACTTAACATGGCCTTAACAAATAGTGTCCAGAATGAAGGCTGTGGCAGTGCTACAGTCTACCTGGGCCCCATCTGGAATATCCTATTCCGCTCTGGGGGCCATATTTTAGGAAGAATTATGACAAAGTGGAGAGTCTCCAGGATGAAGGACAATTGGAGTCTTTGTCCTATAGGGATCAATTAAGGGAACTGGGATATAGACTTAGCAGGAATATGAATGCTGTCTAGCATCCGATGGCTTATGTGAAAGAGAAAATGGCCCCAGAAGGCAGAGCTAGGACCAAAGAGTGGAATTTTCAGGAACAGATTTTGGTTTAATGAAAGGAAAAAGTTCCTAACACTTAGGGCTGCCTGAAGGTAGAATAAATGATCTATCCTAGAAGCTAGTGAGTGCCCTATCATCAGAGGTCTTCAAATGAGATGCTGAATGTCTGTTCTGGGACAATGTTGTATAGGGGATTCTGGATGCCTTCTGAGCTCCCTTTTAGCTCTCTGATGCTATGATGTTTACTTAACTATTATTTCTTCTGGGGGCAAACCTACAGCATCTAAGATATGCTTTGTGTCTACAACCCTAAGTCCCTTTCAATGAACCTTGCTTCCTTTGGTTTGAGCCATGAACTATATAACTATGAAAGCTGGCCCCTCTCCTCCCACTATCTGCCCTCCCCGTCAGGAGATGCCCTTTTATCTCAGAGAGGCCTATCCCACAACAGTACTCACGGTCATTTGCATGGATGATCTGGAAATTCTTGACGGAGGCCTGCGTGACCCGACCGTGGAAGTTGAGCACATAGCTCTGAGTGTCGTCGTTCCACACCGGCGTCTTGTTGTGGAGCTCAATGACAGTGTCTGTACTCTTATTTAGCCACCGAGCCAGCAAAGTCTCTTGCTCCTGAGGGAGCAAAAACAGGATTTGCCTGAACTAGGAAAATACCAAGATGCATCTTCTGGGTGGTGGGAGAAACTGGGAGACAGGATAGGCTAAGGGAATGAATGGGGGGGGGGGGGGAGGAGAAAAGATAGGACAGAAAAACAGCAAAGGCAGCAAAGAGGGAAAAATAGACAAAAGAGGGAAGGGAAACTGATGCAAGGGATTAGAGACAGGACCTAGAAAAGGTGAATTAGGTCAAGGGATAGGGTAGACATGACTCAGCTCTTCCTAGATTCTGCAAATGAGGAATATATTATTGAATTGGGCTGAGAGAAGAAGGAAAGGCCCCACGGACTGGCCAAGGCCTGTTAACATCAACAGGGAAGCCTTTGAGGGAGGTGACAGGGATGATGCTGAAATTACTGGCATCTCAGAACAAGAGAGCAAGAAGAAATGTTGGCCTCTGGATTTGGGGCTTAAATTTTTTTTTTTTACAAGAAGCAAGATAGGCAACAAAGGATGTCACACAAGGGCTACCCCTATCTTTAGATGCAGTTAGCTTCAACAGTCTCTAAGATTCCTAGCAGCTCTGAGATTCTGGATCATTCTTCTTTATTCAGTGATTATTTCCCTTCTCCCTTCCCCAATCCTTGCACCTAAACAACTCAAGGAGATAGCAATAAATAGACCCTCTTCTCCTGCCCACTGTCCATTTGAGGCAGGGAGGGCTGACTCACATTTCGAGGTTTAATGGAGACCCTCTCGTGTACCATGCTCATGCCAGGGATGATCACACTCATTTTCCGAGGGCCCTTAAATCCCAAGACATTCGTTTCCTAGAGATTTCAGAAGAAAGAATAGGTCAATGCAACCAGACTTACTGACATACCCCCTTCTCTTCCAACTGGGTAAGGATTCACATACATGTCTGTATGCATGTACACACACACACACACAATACATCCTGCTGAACTGTTCTTAAGATGAGCTCTGATCCTTGTAGAAAACCAAGGGCATAATTTCCTATGGACCCACAAGGGGCTTTAACCCTTGTGGAAAATCCCATCTCTTTCTAATAGGGCTCAGAAATATGGCCACAAGTCTGGCAAGTCCATCTATCCATCCGTTCAGTCCCCTCACTCTAGAGAACCCTCCACCACCAGCATCACATTCCACAGGTGCATTCAGCTTTAGGTCCCCCTTAACCCTCTTTCCTGTGAACCCTTCCCCAAGACATGGAAAAATAAAAGGGCCCAGCCTCCTGGCCCTCAGTAAGGGCTTTCCTTCCTCTCACAACAGCTCAAGCCTTGAGAAGATCATTCAATTTTCCAATTAACAAGGCTGATGGTGTCTACTATGCGCCTTGTCCCATGCTGGGCTGCATTCACTGTGTAGGAGACAGAAGTGAATGAGAAGCAGCTTGGGGGACTTCCAGTGAAGATGGTGATATGAAAAGATTACAGACAAGCCCAATTCCCTCTAAAACCATCTCATGAATAATGAGAAACTGCACCAAGTAAAACAAACAAAGATTCAATAAACGAGAGAGACAAATGAAAAGAATTCTCATGGCAGGGAAAAGGGAGAGAAATGACAAGCCAAGAAAGGACCACAATAACTGGCCCCTGCTGGACCTGCTTAGAACCAAAGCCTAGAGGGAAGGATATAGGGCTGTGTCCCTCAGCACCTGCAGGCACACAAGGGCAGCCACATCACCAGCACCCTCACAAAGGTCTATGCCCCTAGTGATCTAAACCGAACTCAACCCAATCAGGACTCTGCCTTCATAGTGACCACAGTGGCCTGGTTTGCTACCTCCCTAACCATAAGCGTGCCCTTCTGGGCTTTGTCCCTGTGACTGCCATGATATTCCCATTCAATGCCTACCCCATGGAACTGCACCCTAGCAGACACTATCATTTGAAGCAGCATCCATTCTGGAATGTATCCCCTCTATAGCTGCGCTTCTTAGGGGCCATGATCACACAGCCTGGGACCTGCCCCATCATGGTCTTTGCAGAGGGAAAAGTTTCCAAAAGCTATAATCAGCTAGGCTTGCCAACTGCCTAACAGACTGAGAGTTCCAACAGTTCTCCACCCCTACAGCAGGCCATTTCCTAAAGTATTTAGGCAACTAACTCCAGCAATTGTAGAGCTAAGAGAAAGTTAAATAGAAGCAGGGAGAGGAGGGCTAATCCCTTTTGGAGAGAACAAATAAATTAATAAACTTAAGAAAATTCCAAATACAATGATGAAGCACTATAAGAAAACCCCAAGATAAAATTTCAGAAAATTATAACTCAGTGATAATTATAAGAATGAGTCCCAGAAAAGAGAATAGATTGGTGACAAGAATATCAGGAATGAACTGAAGGCTTATTAAAAGAAATAAAGGAAAAGATAAAAGTCAAAAGTCAAAGTTGAACTCTTAGGGGAAAATTTGTAAGGATAATAAGCAGTAGAAGCTGGAAAGGTGGGAAACTTTATCATGATAGTGGATCCCCTGAAAAGAGAATATAGGAAAAAGAGTATAAAAAGTAAAAGATACAACAAGAAGTATCAGAGCAAATTCCAAAAAATTCAAAAAAATGACCTGGAAAATACAATGAGAGGAGATGGGGTGGAAGACATGAGGATTTCATGGATCTCACTTGGATTTAAGCTTGATAAGGAATGTTCAGGGGCCAAGCCCTGGGTTCAAATCAGGTCTTAGATTCTTCCTAGCTTTATGACTCTGGCAACTCATTTAATCCTCATTTCCTAACCCTTATCACTCTTCTGCCTTGGAACCAATACACAGTATTGATTCTAAGATGGAAGGTAAAGGTTTAAAAAAAAAGGAATGTCCAAGGTGAGGAGAGGAAACAATATTGTATAAAAATACAATAAAATAAATAGGAAACTGATTTAGGACAGGAAAAAAAGATACTTCAGAAAGTAGAGTTGGTGAGAAAATAAAACAAACTTCGATTACAGAAGGTTAATTAATAAAAGGAAAAACTAAAGGGAAGAAGGGGTAAAATCTAGCCATGTGGATCAAGCTGTATGGAATCAAGAGAAGAGGACTGAAATCAGATGATCCTATTAACTAGTTCTGATTTGGTTCTCTTTTTGTACCTTTCTTTCTCTTTCTAAAGAAAGGAGTGGTTGGCAAAGAGGGGAAGAATTATGATAGAATAGAATGCAGTAAAAAACAAACCTATCAATCATAGTTGTGAAGATGAAAGGACTCAACTTGCCCATAAAGTAGAAGAGAGTGAGATGGCAAAATGGATCAAAAGAAAACAAAATCCAACAATTTACTGTTTATAAGAAAGGCCCTTAAAGATTCAATCATGGCTAAAATGAAAGATTGTCATAGAATCTGTTATGCCCCACTTCTAGTCCAAAACTGCAGGAATGGCAAGCATATTCCTAGAAAAGATAAGAGGTAAAAATAGAAGTAATTAAGAAATATAAACAGAACTACATTACACCTAAAAGTACTGCAATTAATGCAACTATCAATATTAATTATAGATGCACCGAATGGCATAATACCTAAGAACTTAAAGGAAGAGCTAGCTGAACTGTAGGGAAGACTAGATGGGGAAACAATTATCATCAGTGTTTTCAGCATGCCTCTTTCACACCAGACAAATTAAAAGAAAAAATTGACAGGTAAGACATTAGAAACTAAATAAAATATGTATGTGTGTGTGTATTTCAGCTTTGCTAGCACCTGTATAAAAATTAAAGTGAAAAGGCAGAAAAATTTCATATGAAAGAAGGCAAAATACTTAACATATCACTTAAATATCATAACACAATTAAAATTATAGTGAATAAAGGAAGTCTGTAGAAGAGATTCAGATTGAAATAATGAAATCCAAAAGAATGAGTGGATCAAAGAACAAATTATAGAAATAAATAATTATATCAAAGAAACTGTGTGTCAATGAGACAACACAGTACAACAGATAGGAGACACCCAAAATAGTCTTTAGGGGAAATTTCATAACCCTGAACATTTATATCAACGAAGATAAACAAATTTAGCATGCAAATAAAAAAATCTAGAAAATGGACAAATTAATAACCCCCAACTAAGCATTAAAATGGAAATTCTAGAAATCCAAGAGATTAAATTGAAAGCACAAATACTATCATAATGATAAATAAAATTACAAGCTGTTTTTAAAGACCAATAAAAGAAAAAATTAGCTAATTCAATCACAAAAGAAAGAGGAAAATGAAGTTACCCAAATCAAAAGTAAAAAGAGTTAATTAACAAGGAAGAACTAAGGAAAACTGGGAGGAACCATTACGCTCAAACATATGTCCTTCCCAAACTGAAAACTGAAACAAAATGGATGAATATTTACAAATACATGATATGCTCAGATTAATAGAATATAAAATAGAAAATCAAAAATACCCAATCTCAGAAACAGAAATTGAACAAACCATAAATGAATTCCCAAAGGAAAAAACCTCAGACCTAGATGGACCCTATGCATAAATTCCATCAAAAGAACATCCATTAAAAGAACAATTACCTCCATGGTTCATGAATTGTTTGCAAGGACAAAGACAAAAGACACCTTATCAAATTAGTTATGTTAGACAAGTGCAGTTTTGATACCCAAACCAGGAATAAATAAATCAGAAAAATCAAACTATATACCAATGTCACTAATGAACATTGATGTTACCATAATGAATAAAATAGTAGCAGAAAAATTACAGCAATAGATTTTAAAAATTAATTACTCTGACTAGTTTGTATGAGGAATGTAGAGATGGTTCAATTATTAGGAAAGCTATAAACATAATATTTCATAATCACACAAATAATAAGTATAGAATGTATAGATAGAAGAAAAAGCCTTTGACAAAATAAAGTACTCAATTATAGCAAAATCATTCAAAACCATAGGAACATTTCCTAATATGACAAACAGTACCTATATACAACTATGAGCCAACATAATTAATAACAAAGGGCCTTTAGAAACTTTTTCAAATAGATCAGGAGCTAAACAAGGATATATACTGTCACTGCTATTATTTTATACAGTTATAAAAGTAATAATAAGAAAAAGAAATTCAGGGAATAAGCAGAAGTAAAGAGGAGAAAAATTATCTCCATTTGTAGATGGTATAATAGTTTACATAGAGAATTTCAAAGACTGGAATAAAAGATTATCTGAAACATAGGTTTCCCCCCTTTTCATAACCACTTACAGAAAAAAAGCATTCTATATGTTGTTTTCTTTTCCTCTTCTCTCATTCACTTATTTTTTTTTTTTAACCCTTAGAATCAATACTGTGTTTTGGTTCCAGGACAGAAGCGCAGTAAAGGCTAGGCAATGGGGATTAAGTGACTTGCCCAGGGTCACACAGCTAGGAAGTGTCTAAGGCCAAATTTGAACCCAGGACCTCCCCTCTCTGGGCCTGATTCTCAATCCACTGAGCCATCTAGCTGCTCCCTCTCACTCTCTTTAAAACCCTCTGCAATCAAACTTCCAATCCTGTCCCCCAAATGAAACTGCTCCCACCAAAGTTTCCAATTATCTCTTATCTGTCTAATCTAATAGCTCTGTCTCAGTTTTCATGTTTCTTGACCTCTATGCAGCATTTGACACTGCTTGACACTGCTGACCACCTCCTGAATACTCTCTTCTGAGTTAACTTTCCTTTTTTTTTTTTTTTTTTTTTTTTAGATTTTTTTAAACTCTTACCTTCCATCTTAGAATCAATACTGTGTTTTGGTTTTAAGACAGAAGAGTGATAAAGGTTAGGCAATGAGAGTTAAATGACTTACCCAGGGATCACCCAACTAGGACCTGTTTAGTTCACATTTGAACCCAGGACCTTCTGTCTCCAGGTCTGGCTCTCTGTCCACTATGCCACCTAGCTGCCCATTCCCCACCCCTCTGCCCCATCTTAATTCTGGCCTGCGCTACCTCTCACTTGGACCATCTCAGAATCACAAAATTGAAAGCTGAGAAGAACCTTCCTCAGTTTCCCACTCCAGCCCATGCATGAAAGGAATTCCCACTAGAGTACACTTGATAAGGAGTTGGCCAGCCTCTCCTTGAAGACCTTCCTGGAAGAAGCCTGTTGAGCTTCCAGACGGCTCTAATGATTAGGAAGTTGTAGCTGTTTTTTTCTTCTCATGAATTGTCTGTTGACTGTCAAGAGATCATCTAGTTCAACACATCATTTTTCAGATGACAAAACTGAAGCCCGAGACTAAGTATTTTGTTCAGGATTATTAGTGGCAGGACTAAGAAGGGAACGTGGCTCTAACGCCAAGCGTAGCCCTCTTTCCACCTTCCCAGAGCCTCCCAGTAGGCCCCGAGGGACATCCGTCAGCTCTGGGCCCTGGCGAGGACTCCCCGACTCCTGATGCTGCCAGAACTCTGGGCAGCAGCACCATGCACACTAGAAATTAAAGCCCAATACAGGTTAGAGATGGTTTCCTTGTGAGGTGAGACTCTTTCATCTGGAAAAACAAAGGCTGAAAAGGGAAATGGATGATCAAGCCTATGACTTCATAAAGGACAGACAGAGAGGGACAGAATCTACTCCCCCAGATCTAGGAACCTTTGTCTACTGGAGTGAAGCAGAAGAAAGTCATGAGCACAGCATACCTGGAGTTCATCAATGCAACTGTCAGAGATTCTCGAGATCCAAATAGACAAGACAGAGGGCCGAAGGCTAGGCTAGAAGACAACCGTTTGGTGAATTCAGAAGTGTTTGGCATGACTGGACTCAAAGGGCAGAGATGAAGGGCTTGATGCCCCCTCCCTGGCAGACAGAGAACTCCACGGATGGGCCCCAAGCATCTTCTCCCAGCTCTACGCTCAATATTTTTATCAGTGACCAGGAGGAAGGCAAATGAATAAACCAGCATTCTTGGTAAGTTACCCTAAAGCTCAGTCTGAATCTACAGCACACACCACAGCCAGAATCACACTTTGGAAGGAATCCTGACAAACTAGAATAAGAAGGTACCATAGGAAGCTCAGTTGAAGAAACTGTGCTTAGAGATGGTCCTTGGGTGATGTCATACAAAGAACAATAGTTTGGGGGTCAATGGATTCAAGGCTCCACTCTGGTATTATGAGCTGTGTGACCCCAAGAGCTTCAGTTATTCCGGGGATGCTACTATTTGTACTACTATATGGGCACTTCGCCCATGCCTATTGTGAAGAAACGGCTTTGGGAACTGTAACAGTCTACAGAACTTTGAAAAGGAAGTCTCTGAATTGGGGAGGAAGGAGGAGACTTGTTCTACCTGGTCCCAGAGGGTACAATGAAGACTGGTTGATGTAACTTAAAAACAGGCCAAATCTGTCTCAACAGAAACAAAAGTCTGCTATATCAGATTGCTTGCTGTCTCAAGGAGTAGACAGGGAAGAGAAGAAAGGTGAGAATTTAGTACAAACTTTTAAAAAAAGTTTTAAAAATTGTTTTTATTGTCATGAAATTGAAGAAAAATAAAATAAAATTTGAGCTATCCAATATACAGTATTGATTCAAGGTGGAAGGTAAGGAAGGAAGGTTTAAAAAAAAAAAAAATCTTGGGCTTCCGCATTCGACCAGATGATCCTAAATCTGGAGCTGAAGGAAACCACAGAAGCAATCTAGTGCAGTCCTCTTGTTTTAAAGATGAGGAAACCAAGGCTGGTTGGCCTTCTGGTGGAGCACTGTAGAGAGACTGCCTGTGTTGAGCAAGGGATCAGACTAAATGAATCCACAGGCCCCTACCAGCCTCCCCCAAGATATTCTACCACTTGGACCCCTAGGAGATGTGGAAAGATGTATTATGAGGACAAATAAGTAGAAGCCATCAGAGCTGTGGTCAGGGAAAAATGAATGTGTACCAGACACACTTGACATGTGGATTGGTTTGCTATGTTTTTTTTTGTTTTGTTTTATTTTGTTTTGTTCTAGCTTTTAAGATTTATTACAAGAATGAAGAGGGTTATATCTGAAGATGAATGAGATTTAAGAGCAAACAGCATTAATAAAACTTTCTAAAACAAAAATACCTGTCTATGGTGGGCACACAGCAAGAGCTCAAAAAAACGTCAGCTGAATGGATGGATGGATGGAGTTGGTCAATGGACTCGAGCCCTGAGCAAACAGTCACCTGGTCTGGTTAGCCACCTGGCCCTGACCCCTGTCTCTCCCCCCACATCCTCTACTCACATAGCAAATGGCTGCCAGCTCCTGCCTTATATTTGCACCTTCCAGATTTGATGATGATGTCTTCATTGGATTGACGCCATTGTTGTATACGGTGAACTTGGTCCCCATGAGGTTTGACCTAGAAGCCAGAGAACGATGGGCATCAGAGCTGGGGAGGGGGAAGGTCTGAGGATTTCTAGAGCTTTCCCCATTAGCACTTAAAAGCAACATATCACAAAACAGAATTAATTTAGGAAGGGCAGTAAAACACAGCAGACCTGGAAGGGTTCTTAAAAATAGAGAACACAAAGTAGCAGAGGGGCAGTGAGGTGGCATAGTCGATAGAGCACCAGACCTAAAATCAGGAAGAATTGTCTTCCCGAGTTCAAATCCAGCCTCGGACCCTTACTAGCTGTTTAACTCCAGGCAGCTCATTTAATCCTTATTACCTAGCCCTTACCACTCTTGTGCCTTGGAACTGATTCACAGTATTGATTCTAAGATGGGAGATAAGGGTTTAAAATACATATATTTTAAATACACACAAAAACTATTTTAAATTTTATTTAACATATGTTTTAAATATAAATATCTAACCCTAAATAATAATATATATATATAGACTGAATCAAACTATGTATCTTGGACCTCCACATAGGACCCTAAATCTGGAGCTGGAGGAAACCTCAGAGACAATCTAGTGCAGCCCTTTTGTTTTACAGATAAGGAAACTAAAGAAGTTAAATAACTTGTCCTTGAGCACACAGGTATCCAATCTCCTCATTTCACAGAAACAGAAACATCCCCAGAGAGAGAGACAGTAATTTATCCATGGGCACAAGGCAAATTAATGGCAGAACTGGGGGTAGAACCCAAGTCTCCCACATTCCCATCATTATCAAGGATACAGTAGAAAGAGTTCTAGATTTGGGGTTGAGAGCACCCAGATTCAAATGTTAGGACTGACTCTTAGTACCTGTGCAGTGTTGGATGAGCCATTTAATATATTTTACTAGTGAGGAAAATTAGAGCTGCACTAAATGACCTCTGCCCTCCCTTCCTGCTCTAAATTTATGACCCTAAGATCTAATTAGGAAGAATATGGAGCTCATCTCCTCTGGCCAAGAAGCAGGACTCAGAATCTCTGCAAGGCAGGCCAGAATACATGCAATGGGTCTGGGCAGGAAGTTTCTGCTCTCCGAGGACAGCAATGGTCAGAGCCTCCTGGAATAGGGCCTTTTGGCTCCAGAAGAGAGGGGACACATCAGGGAGAGTGACCATGAGTCAAACTTCCTTAGATCTCAGAGGAAGTCCTTTATCTGGAGTTCATGCTGTTCAGTTGTTTTAGTCATATCTAACTCTTCATGACCCCATTTGGGGTTTTCTTGGCAGAGACAGCAGAGTAGTTTGCTATTTTTCTCTCCAGCTCATTTCACAAATGAGGAAACTGAAGTAAAGTTAAGGGACTTGACCAGGGTCAAATGTCTGAGGGTCTGAGGCCAGATCTGAAGTCAGGAAGATGAGTCTAGTGCTTTATCCACTGCACCACAGAGTTGCCCCTTTTGCATTCCTATTAGGTGGTTATAGCCTCAAAGTGAAGGGATGAAGGAGAACAGGACAAGGAGACCTAGATTCTTATCCAAAATTTCATAAGTAACCCATTGTGAGATCGTAGGCCAGACCCATGTAGGGGAAATAACACTATATTTAGAGTTAAAAGACCAGGATTCGAATCTTGGGCTTGGTCCCTTACTGGGGTATCTTGGGCAAATCTTTTAACCTTTATGGAGCTTCAGTTTCCTTATCAGTAAAACAAGGAAAATGATAAGAAACAAGGATGAAAAATCAGCTTTTGCCCTGAGGGAGCTCAGTATCAAAAGAAATACAGATGAAATAAACGACATAATAAATAGATAAATTTTTAAATAGATGACATTTATCATTTGACTCATCTAGGAGGGTTCACATTTTATATCACTGTGTTCAATGCACTTTATTCCTCCAAACCCTGTAAAATGGGTACTACATTTTTCTTTGGGCCTGGGACTATAATCTCATTAGTAAATAGAACTCCTGCCCTCTTTTCTACAGCAGAGTGTCAGAGAGATGTGTAGGGCACTAAGCATAAGGCTCTTATGCTGCTCTCCCTCTAATTACTGTTGCCATTTTACAGAGCAGTAAACTGAGACCCCCAAAGAGGAAGCAACTCATCCATGATTATTCTGCTAATGAGGGTCAGTGCTGGCCCTTGAACCCAGGTTTCCTGCAGCCCAGTCTGCTCTTTCCAATCTGACAAACTGCCTTGATGATAGTGCTTCTATTAGTCTTGAACTGTTCTTCTATTTTTGCATCGTTCCCTCCGCAATGAAGAACAAGAGATTTAACCCAGCACCCTTGAACTTCTTTAATATTATAATAATTGTATTTCTTCCTTTGTAATCCTATGGGTTCTTTTTTAAAATAGATTTAAGATAATCATTCTGAAAAGGGGATTCACAGGGGTCAGAGGTAGCAGATGGAGACTGTTATTAACTCATTGGATGGCCCTTGGCAAGGCCTTTCCCCTTCCCTGGTCCCTGTCTCCTCCCTCAGTAAAATGGGAGAGTTAGGTTGAATGACTCTAATATCCTTCCCTCGTGACATTCTAAGCTATATGATGTCGGGAGTAGGTTTCACTGCACAATAGGGTCATGGGGGCAGCCAGATGGTTGGTTCCGTCGGTGGAGAGCCAGGAGGTCCTGGGTTCAAATTTGACCTCAGACACGTCCAAGCGGGGAAACCTTGGGCAAGTCACCTAACCCCCATTGCCCTTACCGCTTTTCTGCCTTGGTGCCTAGCATTGATTCTAAGATGGAAGGCGAGAGTGTTTTTTAAATGAAAAATTAAAAAGAAAAGGGTTGTGATGGGGTCTCGGGACAAGGCTTCCCCCGGCCCCGAGTGGGCATTAGGGGGAAGGTCGCAGGACTCCCGCGGGACCCCAGCATTACCGAAGTTTCCCCACAAAGCTCTCTCCTCCTCGAGATAGGTCCGTCGGGTCTACAGAGATGAGGTAATTAGATGTCTTACTCTTCTTTCTCTTCCTTCCGGCCAGGAGGAACACCTAGGAGCACAACAGGGCGGTCCCTCCCCTGCCCCGCCCCGGGCATGCGTGGCTGCACCCAGCCGGAGGCGTGCCCTGGCTCCCCGCCCCCCACCTGCCCACCCGCCCCTGGGCCAGACACGTGGCGCTTTAAGCCTCGGCCCACATCCGGGCCCTCCCAGACACTGCGCCCCAGGACTCCGGCGCAGGAAGGGATTTCTGAGAAAGCAGGTACACCCCCGCGAGGTCGGGCCGTCCTTGTCATCTCCAGGAGCAGAGGGTTATCCCCGGGAAGGGCTGGGATGATGGGCAGGAGAGAGAGGAAGGGACAACGCTGATGGTTTCCTAGGCCTGAGAGGGGACCCTGACCCCAGCAGGAGAGCCAATGGGGGAAGAGGAAGGAGGAAGGAATGGCTCCTCGCCCTGGAAGCCGGGCTGGTGCTCGGAGAGGCCTCCCGGCCCTGGGATGAAGAAGAGACAGAGGTGGAGAAGGAAGGGGACCCGCCGTCCGGCCCAGGAGCAGCTGGATGACCTTTTTTCCGTCCTCCCGCTCCATGTGCAGATAATAGGTGGGGTACATTCCTCGGTCCATCCCCTTCTTGTCTCGAGTGATGCGGCATTTGATGGTGATGCCCTGGGGTGCGGGCCGGAGCGCGAACTCCTCCAGATCCTCCACCTCTATGAGCGGGGCCTGGGCCGAGGGGCTGGGGGCCGAGGCCGTCTCCTGGGAAGCAGAAGGGGCTGCTGAGTGTCCCGATTTCCCAGGCACCATCTTCCATCCCATCCCAGGCCAAAGGCCTCATCCTGCTCCCCTGGAAGATCCAAGTCACTTAAGGACATTCCCGGATTTCTCTCCTCTCCTGAGAGTGGCTTCTTCCTGCCTCCCTCCTTTCCCCCGCCCAAGAGAAAGGGGTGGCCCTTCATCCCACTAATCATGCCACTCTCTCTTTTTCAAAAGTAATAATAATAATAATAATAATAATAATAATAATAATAATAATGGCTTATTTTGTAGCACTTTCCTCTCCACATCCTCCGAGGCAGGGCTTGGTGATGCCATTATTGTCATATATCATGACTATACTGGGATATATATATATATATATATATATATATATATATATATATATATATATATANAAATTACTGAGGTAGGTATTAAAAAAAAAACACCTTTTACAATGAGGAAACTGAGACTCAGGAGAATTAAGGCCCTGCCCATGGCCATATAGCTATCAAGTTGGTGTCAGAAAAATCTGAATTTGACCACAGGATTGACTCCAAGTACAAGAAAACCATAATTAATAAATATTTATTAAAAACCTACTGTATGGGGCAGCTAGGGGACACAGTGGATAGAAAGCCAGCTGGATCCAAGTCTGGTTTCAGATACTTCCTAGCTCTGTGATCTGGGCAAATCACTTAATTGCAATTGCCTAGCCCTTGCCCTTCTGTCTTAAGAGTTGTTACTAGAAAACAGAAAATAAAGAGTTAAAAAAAAAAAACAGCTTTCTGTGTGTACCTTGCTGGCCTCTAGGAGGAAGGACAAATTTAGATACAACAAGGTCTCAGAGTAGCTCAGTGGAGAAAGCCAGGCTTGGAGATGGGAGGTCCTGTGTTCAAATTTGGCCAAATTCCAAGTCGCTTACCCCCCATTGCCTAACCTGTACTGCTCTTCTGCTTTGGAACCAATACACAGTATTGATTCTAAGATGGAAAGTAAAGGTTTAAAAAATTAATTTTTTTTAAAGATTGTCAAGGATTGGGAGAGATGCCATGAGACTAGGGAAGGGAAAATGTCCCAATTTTCAAAAAAGGGAAGATGTTGGAGTCTAAAAACTTCAAATCAGTGTGCTTGAATCTAATGCTATAAAAGGGATTACAAAATCCAATATGGTTCCATTAAATAAAAATAAGGACCCTTTCTAGATAAGGTTACTAAAGTGGTAGATTGGAGAAATGTTACAGATGTAGTTTACCTTAGTAAAGCATGTGAAAAGTCATGCTATTTTGGTGGGATATATGGAAAACTATGGGTTGGCTGATAGTATAGTTAACTGAATTTGGAATTGATTGAATGTTTAGATCCAAAGAATTAAGAGATGGACATCAATTTGGGTTTTTTTGTTTGTTTTTAAATCTTTACCTTCTTTCTTAGAATTGGTACTGAATATTGGTTCCAAGGTAGAAGAGCAATAAGAACTGGGCAACTGGGGTTAAGTTTAAGTGACTTGCCAGGAAGTATCCAAGGTCATATTTGAACCCAGGGTCTCCTGTCTCCAGGCCTGGCTCTCAATCAACTGAGCCACCTAGCTACCCCAAGATCAACTTGTAAAGGAATTTTTAATAGGGTGACTCAGAGATCTGTCCTTTTTCTTATGCAATTTACCATCCTTAATCAATGGATCATAGACTCTTAGATAATGCTCATAAAATATGCAAATGACAAAAAACCCAACACAAATGACAAAAACAGAATCCAAAAGACTCTGATTTTGCTTAATTATTTTTCTTTGTCAAAAGAGAGTTCAATTTGAAGATGGCAGTGAACATGAATGCAATATAAAATAGAAGACATCAATTAAAAGGATCTCCAGGGTGGGGAAACTTCCCAATCCCACTCATCTCAGGGTCTGAGCCATTTGGCCAGCTATAATCTCAGCTGAGTCATTTCGTCACTCTGAAATTCAAATTCCTCAGCTTGGCATTTCAAGCTTCAGCCTAATTTTCCACCAGTCACAATTATAATTCACTATGCGTGTTGGCTACTTGTATAGCCCCCCAAAAGTCTGGGGTTTGGATGTCTGCACACCCTTTGGAGGGTAAAGAAATGCTTTCCACATCTTACCACCATTCTTCCGGTCCTACATTAAAGTACAGAATGATCCTCACCTTGTTTGACTTCTTGCTGGTGGCGGAGCCTGGCCGGGCATTGGTGTTTAATTGGGAAGAGCTAGAGCTGTCTTCTTCATCTTCCTCCTCCTCCTCCTCTTCCTCTTCATCAAAGTTCATGCTGCTGGAGATCCCTGCAAAGGGGGTAGTGGGCACAGTGAACAGGAAGGTGGGGTTGGGGATAAAATGGATCTTCCTTGAAGGGAGAAAGGTCCATCTCTCGACATTCTGGGATTCTCCCCACCTTTGCCACTGGCCCATCCTTTCCCTGACTGCACTCTTCCAGGTCAGCTTCTCTCTTTAGGAAGAAGCACAGTACAATGGAAAAAACTCTGATTCTAGACTGAAGACCTGGATTCAAAATCTACCTCTGATAGAAGGAAAACTGGCTTTGAAGTCAGAGGATGCAGGTTCAAATCCTGTCTCTAAATGCTTACTATAGGTCGGGGGGGGGGGGGGGTCCATGGATGGGTATCAGTTTGCCCTCCCATAAAACAAGAAGGTGAACTAAGTGGCTTCTGAATTCCCTTCCACTCTCAATTTATAAACCTAATAAATACCTTTCATAAACCCAATTTATATCTGCCTCCCAAGTGGGGATCATAAATCTGTAGTGAAAGGGGCCTTCGAGAGGTTATCCAATCCAGATACCTCTCCCCAGCCCCCCAGCAATTCTTTACAGAAAAAGAAACCGAGTCCTAGACAAAGCTAAGTGACTTGTCAAATAGGCAAGTAAACTAATCTGCGCATGTTATCAAAGGGG
Organism: Gracilinanus agilis; assembly: GCF_016433145.1. Taxonomy (NCBI): domain Eukaryota; kingdom Metazoa; phylum Chordata; class Mammalia; order Didelphimorphia; family Didelphidae; genus Gracilinanus; species Gracilinanus agilis. The sequence continues at coordinate 236,059,493 of NC_058135.1, read as the reverse complement.
GCCTATGGACCAGTTGAGGGGTGAAAGGAAACTTTAATTGTACAGCCAGGTTCCTTCGAGCCTCTCCTCCCTAGGTGACTTGGAGATTGCTTAGTAACAATGGCACCCATGCAATGTCGTCAGGAGGCTGAGAGTAAGCTTGGTGTTGTAGAAGGAGGGTCTGGGTGGATAGTCCCAATCTCCATGCCAGCATTACTCTTACACAGATGCTGCCATCTTCTCTTGTAGCCACGAGGGAGCTGGGTACTCCAGGGATGAAGCTAGGCCTATAGAACTATAATGTGAGTAAAAGAGATTAGAAAGAAGAGCCAGCCAGCCTGGGCCTGGATAATTTTCTTATTTGAGCACTTCTAATAACCTGACCCTGAGGCAGTAGTTCTGAAATTGGGTTCTTGCTCTTTGCCATGTGTTGATCAACCCTTCAACACCTGCCCATGTAGTGTAGAGGATAGAGATGTGGGCAGAAGGGAAAGAGGGAAGTGGAGACCAGACTCAAAGGCTCATTTATGGAGGTGGTAGTAGGATGAAGGAAGGAGAACCAGAGACTGCAAGTGGTCTGGGAGAAAAGCAGTTTCAGGGACCCCAGAAAAACAGGAGGCTTAGGGCCATGAGTTTGGGAAGGGGGGCATGCAGACATCAGGGGAGTTTAGAAAATAGCAGAGTTACAGATGGGAGTATGGAACATTGAGAGGTACACTAGCTTTGGAATCAAAGAACCTAGGTTCAAATGCCAGTCCTGACACCACCTTGGGGTGAGAGCCACCCAAGATAATAACCTTGTGAGACCTTGGGCAAATCACTTCTCTTTCTGAGCCTGTCTCCTCATCTGTAAAAGGAGGGGGTTCCTCCAGGTGACCTCTCAGGTCCCTTCTAGCTGGAGAGCTACCATCCTATGATCCCTGGTGCCAGGTCCAAGAAGGAGCTGATGTCCTGGGAAAGAGACCCAGCTCAATACAGTCTGAGGCTCAGGGATGGATCTGATAGCCTCCAACTGTATAGGCATTCTAAGGACTCTGGTAAGGAATATAAACATCCAGTTCTGTGGGCCTTAACCAGTATGGAATCATAACAGCATCAGAGCTGGGAGAGCCTTTGGAGATCACCTACACTGAGGAAACTCGGGCTCAGAGAAAGTTAGGGACTTAGGCAAGGTCACCTAGGGAGCAAGCTTGGACTGGACCCCAGGTGTCTTGACTCTCAGCCGGATCTCTTTCCTCTATAGCACATGAGCCATTGATGGATAGATAGAGTCTAGGAGCTAGAGAAAGTTCCTGAGGAGTGTTCTGAAGTTTGCTAGCAACTGCCAAGAATAGGTTCTTCCAAGTCTGACTCTTGATGACCATCTCTCCTCCCATCACCTCCTACCTGGGCTACTTCAGCAGTGTCCCAAACGGCCTCTCACCCATCCTTCATGGAACCAGAAGGTCCAAAGCCATGAAGGTAGCAGGGAAGAGAGAGGGGGAGAAGCCCCATGGGGAGGAATGATGCTGGTCAAGAACATAGACTCCAGGGGTCTAAAAGGCTACGTAGCCTACCCCTGCCATCATGTGGCCATCTGAGAACAGCAGCTCCCCAACCCCCAACACCCCAATCCTGTCAGTTCTGAGCAAGATGGAAGCTGAATTTTGTCATCTCTGCCTCCACAATATTTCTTCCTACAGTGCTATCACCAGGATTCAAGTCCTCTCCACCTCTTGCCAGGACAACTGTAATAACCTCCTAACTGGTCTCTCAACCTCATTTCCCTTTCTTCTCTTCCACAGTTAACATGATGATTTTTCCTAAGTTCAGATCTGCCCAGCTAAGTCCCTCACTCAGTTACCAATGGCTCCCCGTTACCTCTGGGATCTAGTACAAGGTGTCCTCAAAGTTTCAATGCAATGTGTTAAATTTAACAGCTTAAATGCTTTTGGAGTACCCTGTATAAACTCCTCAGTGTGTAAAGTCCTTGAAAAGCTGGCTTAAACCAATCTTTCCAGGCTTATTACTCATGACTACCTTTCCCATGTTAGAGTCCAGCTCTTATGGTCACATAGAGCTCTACATTCCCCACCTCCATGCCTTTGGCTGCACCCTATGCCTGCAAGACATTCCCTTCTTGCCTCTTAGAATCCCTAGTTTCTGTCAAGGCTCAGCTCAAGCACCACCTTCTATGGGAAGGTTTTTCTGACTTTCCAACCCCCAACTAAGCTGCTCAATCCTTTCCCCCCCCAAATCACCTTGTATCATATATATGTAAATATCTTTAATACATTTAAAATACATTGTTTTAATTAATAATTTTGATAATTCATATTAATGATATAATAATATCATTATACAATAATAATAAAAATAAAAACAAACATAATACTAAATTAAATACTTTTAATTAATAAATTTACTGAATATATTTTAATATTATAAAATAAATATAAATAAAATTATGTATATATAAATAAAAATTATATATAGGTTTTTTTGTCTTTATCTTCCCAGCACATGGCACAGTGGCCAGTACCTGGTAGAGTTTGTGTGTTTTTCCTTCTGTCCTAGTAACAACTCTAAGACAGAAGGGCAAGGGCCAAGCAAACAGGATTAAGTGACTTGCCCAGGGTCACACAGCCAAGAAATGTCTGAGGCCAGATTTGAACTCAGGTCCTCCTATATTGAGGCCTGGAGCTCTGTCCACCGTGCCAGCTTGCTGCCCCTCTAGTGAATGCCCTCTATTTAAGGAATTTTTATTGACTGAATCCTGGCCCAAAGCATAGCTGCCACTCACCCTTTGTTTGCATTGTGGTACGGAGGTCCGGCTTGGATGGATGCTGCCCTCCAGCAGCTGCTGCCTCTCCCAGGCTCCTACTAGAGCCAGACCGACCCACTGTCAGGATCTGTGCGTTGGGGTCTGGCTCATCATCCGAGAAAAACCCATCACTCCCTGCAGGGCGAAAGGAGCCAGGATAGCCTGGGGGCAGTGGACTGCTCCCCAAGGGGCACTGAGTACAGGTGACATTCATGGAGCCAGACCAGAAGAAGGGGCAGCTGTACCAGGCTTTGGACAGATCACTCAACTTCTCTGGGATTCTGTTTTCTCAATCTAAAATGAGAGGTGTGACTGAGATGACTTCTGGGGTCTCTTTCTGCTCTTAGAGCCAGACTCTTAGGAACTTGGTTCAGGCAGAGCTCCTGGAAAACATCCTCCACGTGTGGCTTGTGGTCAGGCTCAGGGGACAGAGGCCAGTGGTCATGGCCAGGACAATATTGATGGGCTAATGAAGGCTCTTTGGAAAGCTCTGCATGGAAAAATGATGTTTCATTTACTTAAAGCATAGCCATTATGTTACTCAAAAATTGTCTAGGGTAAGTCATTGAAGGCCCTCTAGTCTGACTCAAACCAATTTGTGATAGATCTAGATGTATAAAGTGAACAAGGATCTGCCTTTCCTAATGTCTCCTCTAGCCCGGGTGAAATATTCTCTGCCTCCTGACAATCCAATGTTGAATTCTGGGGGGCTCACTGTGAAGCTGAGGGCAACTGCAGGGTCATGAGAGGCTATGTTGATGATAAAAAGCTTTGTGGCTGGTTGAGGAGCTGGAAGGATTAATGGCCCAAAAGTGGCTGAGCCAGAACTGAGCATGTACAAAAGGCTCAAGGAAAGCATCCTGCCATTCCTGGTATACCACGCACTCCATCTCCTGACTTTTTGGGTTTTCCTCTGGCTGCTCCCCATTCCAGGAGCTCGGTTCTGTCTCATCTTCAACACGTAGCCTCCTTGGCTTCATTCAAGGCTTCACTATAGTCTCATCAGCTACAAGAAGCCATTCCCAGTCCTCCATAATCTTAGTGCCTCCCCTCTAAGAGGACCTTCCATTTATCATGTATATCTCCCCTCTTACTTGTGAGGTCCTTAAGGGCAGAGAATGTCTTTTGTCTTGCTTTGTATTCCAGCTCTCAGCTCTGAGGTTAGAACACAGTCAGGGCTTCCTAAGTGGTGGCTACCTCTCTCTCATTCTTCCCCATTGGCTTTCAGAGGAGAATTCCTACGAGTCCCGAGGTAGGGAAGGAACTTACAGGAGCCACAGAACCATGAACACAGCATATTTCTACTTCAGTGCTCTTTACTCTTTCCTAATCTTGGGTGAATGAGTGAGTATTCTAATATGGAAGAACCTGGGCAACCTCGAAGACTAGCAGAGCCAACACCACCTGGAGCCTCATGAGGAGCCAGAAGAGCCACCAGCCAAGAGGACTCCTGCAGGCTTGGCCATTGGCTACACCACACCTAGAAGGGAACTTGGTGGGGACTCCAAAGAAGGGAAAACGGATTCCCTCAGCCACAGCTTCCCTACATGTGTGGTTCAAGAACTTCTGGCTCTGAGCTTGAGCCCACTCTCCTTACAAAAGAGCACACTCCCTGGGTTTAGGAACAATTTTTGTAACATCTTCCTGTAAATAACCTCAGTTAGCTAACTGATATAAACTGATTCATTGATATTGATAAAGCACACCAGGTTGGGGCTCATGAGCAACAGAATTAGAAAGTACCAACCCTTACAGGGTTATACCTGACTCAGGGAGAAACAGTCACCCTCTGGGGACTCAACATGCCAGTGTGAGGGTAGAGGGACATTTTTTTTCTTAGTCTTAAAAATTTTTTTTTATTTAATTAGTTAATTTAGGATATTTTTCCATGGTTACATGATTCATGTTCTTTCCCTCCCCTCCTCCCAAGGTCAACATGCAATTCTATTGGGTTTTACATGTGTCATTGATCAAGGTCTATTTCTATATTATTAATATTTGCATTAGGGTGATCGCTTAGAGTCTACATCCCCAATCATATCCCCATCGACCCTTGTGGTCAAGCAGTTGTTTTTCTTCTGTGTCTCTACTCCCACAGTTCTTTCTCTGGATGTTGATAGCGTTCTTTCTCATAAGTCCAGAGGAACGTTTTGTCTCCCCCATTCTAATATAAGCTTCTAAGGAATAGAGCCCGTTTCACTTTTGACTTTGTCTTTTGACTTTCACTTTTGTCCCCTGCTTAGCAGAGTGGCTGACAAGGGGTAGGTACATACTAAATGACTGATTGATAGTCCAGCCTTATTTCATACTGCTCCTTTCATAGATTCTACCTTCCAATCAAACTAGACTGTTCCTCCTTCATCATTCTCATCTTCCCCTCTCCCATCTCTGTCTCTGTTCTTGTTCATACTTGCAATAGAAAATGAAGTCTTTCTTTTCCTTTCAAGTCTAATTCATTTGGAACTTTTGTCACAAGGTCCCAGCTGGCACCACCCTGACTCCAACTCAAAGACAGTTTTCCACCCTCAAATTTCTCACAGTTTGTCAGGCTCTCCCCTTTGCTGCTTTAATCTTACTTTGTGTCCCACTTGTATACATATCATATCCTTCATTGGACTACACACTCTTACATCCAGTAGGAGTTTCATAAAAGTTGAAAAAGTTGCCAATGGGCTTCTTTTGTTCTCAAAGCTCAGAATACCCACACTGCTGAAATCACAGCTCCTTCCAATAGTACAATAATATATTAATGGCTCACAACCATCCTATGAGGAAAAGAAACCAGAACATTAATATTATTACCATTTAATTACCCTGCATTACCATTACCCTGCAAAACTCTAGAAATGGGGTGTTTTGGCTAGCCAAAACATCTGTTCTCTCTAGTTACCAGATCAAGCTGTTCTAACACTTTATAAATGTGAACCACAGTCTAGGAATATTCCAAAGGGGATTCCGCTTAGAAGACAGTAGCATAAATTTAGATCTTGAAAAGACCTTGAAGATCATTTACTTCAATATCCTATTTTACAAATGGGGAAACTGAGCCCCAGAGAAGTTAAATGTCTTTCTCAAAGTCATGAAATAATGAGTAGAAGAACCAACATTCTAGCTCCCACTCTAAGACTCTGAACTTCTGACTGGGCTAAAGCTCACCCCATCTTGCCCATACCCACCATACTGCTGCTCCCCCAACATCTTCATGGAACTATGATCCTGAATTCCAGCCTCCATCTCCAACCTTCCTCACCACCTCCTATCCCCATCATCACTTCTTTCCACATTTATACTTGAGAAGAGTAACCAAAAATTATTACTGGGAAGCACAAAGGACCTATCATCCAATCAACTGTCCACTCACCATCCCTGAGATTTCCCAGGCAAAAACAAAAACCTCTACCCCATACTTGCTGTCTTCGTGTAGAATATAAGCTCCTTGGGGGCAGGGGTGTCATGCTTTTTGTGTCTGAATCCCTCACATAATGCTTTTCCACTCATTCATTCAAGCAGGAATTGAACCCAATTTCTGACTCCAAATCAAGTGGAGTATAAATGTGTAAGGCTAAAACTAACATATCTGATAAAACTAATAATATAATAAACCAACTCTATCCAATAAGAAGAAGATGAATTATAAAAGATTCCAAGACTAACTGTGAATGCTCAAAAGGTGATCATGTTGGGGCAGTTAGGTGGCTCAGTGGATTGAGAGGTCCTGGGTTCAAATTTGGGGTCAGACACTTGCTAGCTATATGACTCTGGGCAAGTCACTTTATCCCAATTGTCTAGCTCTTGGAAACAATACAGAGTATTGATTCTAAGACAGAAGGCAAGAGTTTGAAAAAAAAAAAGATCATGTTCATAAGAGTACAAAGGGGATTGATTACAAAAGACAAAGCTTTCGTGAATCTCAGGCAAATAGATTTATCAGAACACGAGGATCTAAGATGTTCTCCAGCATTTGCTCCTGCCACCACGGACAGCAAGTTAGCAGTCAGAGAGCACAGGACCAGCTTCTCTACCAGATGACTAACAAAAGGCACAGAAAAGATGACCTTGCAGGAAACTGAGACCAGAGTCACAGTTGCCACTTTCTCAGGACCCAGCCATCCTCATGTGATTTGTAATTGTGGAAGGGGAGAGGAAAGGAAGAAGAGAAATAAGGATAGTAAGGGTGAAGATGTATGTGCAGAACACACACACACACACACACACACACACACACACACACACACACACATTTCAAGGGCAGTTACCAAAACTGGCTAAAGAAAAATGTCTTCCAGCTCATACTTCCTTCCTTCTTTTCCCAGTTGAATAACTAGGGGGAAAATGTCCATCCCTGGAGATGGAAAGGACTGGTAATTGGAGGAATCAGAATGGCCTCTGGATGAGTAAAGCATTGCCCACTGGAAGAGAATGGAAATAGTGGGAAAGAGTTGTTTTGTCCTTAATTTGCACCAAGAAAATGGCATCAGAAGATTAGATAAAGAATAATATTATAATAAAATGTATATACATTTTAATAATAAAATAACAATGTACAACATACATTGTCTCGCACATTTCCAGGAAGAGAGTGTAATAGTAAGATATTTTGCTTTCTACAAAATTATTATGTATAATAACAACTGGCATTCCTATGATGTTGAAGTAAAACATTTATTAATTGCAAATATTATCTCATTTGATCTTCACACCCTCCCTTTGAGGTAGGTACTATGAGCATGAGGGATGAGGCAGCTTTCAAGTCACGTTGGATTTGGGAACCGAGGAGACCTGGGTTCAAATCCTATCTCAGAAATTTACTGACTACTGAGTATTGAACCACTCCTACTCTCAAGGGTCTTCATCTATAAAAAATGGGGATCATAAAAACATCTGCCTTACAGAACTGTTGTAAGCATCAAATAGACGCTTGTAAACCTTGACCGCTTAGGTGTTGGTAGCAGAGTTGGCAAGGCTGACTAAGGATAAATTTTCCCTTGCAGATGGGGCTCCCCTGGAACCCAGCAGCCTTTTGTACTGCAATCTACAACCCGCCCCCACCCCAGTAGAGCAAGTACTATGTGGCTCCAACAGCCCTGAGATGGGCAGCGACACACACAAGCAGCCCAGGCCAACTGAGAAGGAGTCAGATACCATCTTGATAGTAAAGAATAAGCCAGACGTCAAGCTCTGCATTCCAGCTCCAGGGGGATCAAAAATAGCTCACATTTATGGAGCAGAGTACAAAGCACTTTTCATCCATTAGCTCATTACATCCCCACAATAGCCCTATGAGGCTTCCTTTACTAGGGAAAAGATCTAGCTTCTGATAAGCTAAATTATGTGCCCTAGATCAGACATCAGCCAGATGGCCAGGCTGGGACTTAGAGACGTAGCAAATCAGACCTGGAAATAGACATCATGGAGTGTGGCCCCCATCTTTTTCCAGAGGAGAAAACTGAAAGTTAAAGGCAGGATACTTAAAGTCAGGTTTCTGCCCTTAGAACATCGGAGTCATGAAGTGTTCATCTGACACCAAGGAGGAGATCAAGGTATGGAGGGAGGACCGGCTGATCTTTAAGGTCCTTTCCAGTTCTAATATGAAAATTGGGATTGATTCAAGGTCCTAGGACAGGTCGGTGGCTTAGTCTAAACTAGCAGCCAGGGTTTCTGACTCCTCAGGCCATCAAATCCAAATGGTTCAGAAACATCAGACTTTGCTGACTTCACTTCAATTCAACCCAACAAACATTTATTAAAGTGCTACTTTATGTAATAAATATTTTTTTAAGTTTTATACTTTGCAAATATTTTATAAATATTATTTATAATAAAATAAAAAATAAAATAAATTTAAAGCACTAACTGTACCAGAAGCTGTGGATACAAAGACAGAAACAAGGCACTTACATCCTCTTAAGAAGAACAGAGGGGGCAGCTGGGTAGCTCAGTGGATTGAGAGTTAGGCCTAGAGACAGGAGGTCCTAGGTTCAAATCTGGCCTCAGACACTTCCCAGCTGTGTGACCCTGGGCAAGTCACTTGACCCCCATTGCCCACCCTTACCACTCTTCCACAAGGAGTCAATACCCAGAAGTTAAGGGTTTAAAAAGAAGAAGAAGAAGAGAACATGTACATGATTAAATTTAGGGTAATTTGAGGAAGCAGAGGACATTAACAACTGGAGGGGAAAGAGAATGAATAAGGGAAGCCTTCAAAGTGAAGGTGGCATCTAAACTGAGTCTTGAGTTAAAGTAATGATATATTATAATAATAATTCATAATAATAATATTTAACAAATTAAAGTCATGATTTTGAGAAATGAAGATGAGGACAGAACACTTTCAGTGAAAGTAACAGTTCATAAGAACCAATGGTTAAATTTTCAGAGTGAGCATTTGTTTACACCTTGGAAATCTGGAAATCTACAAACACTACAAATCAGGGATTGATTTATTACTCTTTTGATTGTCTAGAATTAAGAAAGTATTGGAGAAATTTTTAATAATGTAGATTAAACTTAAAAGTGTGTCATAGGTACATTTTCTCCTCCAGAGAGCTGGTTAAACATTTATCAGCACAGGGAGCAGCTGGACAGCTCAGTGGATTGAGAGTCAGGCCCATTACCTTCTGTCTTAGAATCAATACTGTGTACTGGTTACAAAGCAGAAGAGTGGTAAAAACTAGGCAATGATTGTTAAGTGACCTGCCTAGGGTCACACAGCTAAGGAAGTATGTGAGGCCAGATTTGGACTCAAAACCTCCCATCTCTGGGCCTGACTCTTAACCCCCATTTCCCAGCCCCTACCACTTGTGCTTTTGCCTTGGAACCAATATACAGTATTGATTCCAAGATAGAACGTAAAGAATTAAAAAAAAAAAAAAAACACACTCCAAAAATTTACCAGCACATGCCTGAGTACATTCCAGGCATGGGAGTCAACTTGTGCAAATGTACAGAGGCAAGAGTCAGAATGTTAAGTTCAGAAAATAGCTAATAAGTTTAGTTTAATTCAAATGATGGTATTTGAAAAAATAATAATATGAAGTTTTCAGGATCGCTAGGTAGCTCAGTGAATAGAGCATAGAGCTTGAAATCAAGGAAGACTCACCTTCCTGAGTTCAAATCTAGCCTTAGACATTACTTGTGAGACCCTGGACAAATCACTTAACCCTCTTTGCCTCAGTTTCCTCATGTGTAAAATGAGCTGGGGAAAAAATGGCAAATCATTTCAATATCTCTGCCCAGAAAACCTCAAATGGGATCACAAAGAATTATACAAGCCTGAACAACAACAAGATGAAATGTCTGGGAATTAACAATAGTTAGTTTGCACAGTGCTGTAGATGTGTTTTAATCATCTCACTTGATTCCTCCAATAATCATATGAAGTGGGTGCTATTATAGTTTTTTTGAGGAAATTTAGGAAAGTGACTTGCCCAGGGTCATATAACTAGGCAGAGTTTGAACTCGGGTCTTCCTGATTTTAAGTCTACCACTGTGGTTGTGAAGCATCTTAAATGCTAGTTAATCCAATATTTTATTTATTTATTTTATTTATTCTAGAGGAAATAGAGCCACTGAATGTTTTTGAGTGGTGTGGACGCCCGGTCAGATCTGTGTCTTGGGAATATCAATCATTTTGGCAGCTTTGCAGAGAATAGATTAGGGAGCAGAAAGACTGGAAATAGAGAGATCAATAGTCCAAGCAAGAGGTAATGAGGATACAAACCAGAGTTGTGATTCGGTAAAGGGAGAGGAAGAAGGAAAGGTTTGGGGAGAAAGACGATGACTTCCATTTTGGATATGCTGAATTGGAGCAATAAGACAGGACATCAAGGAAAGATTTCTGGTTGCTAGTGGACAACATATGAATGGAAGGCAGTAGAAAAATCAGGGCTAGCTGTATTAATCTGAGATTATACTTATTACATATAGTATATATCGTTATATATACTATATAATACTGAGATATACAAAGAGATGATAACTGAACCCACTATGGTTGGATAAAATCACCGAAAGAGTTCATATTGAGAGAAAAGAGTTGGGGACTCAGGGCAAAGCCTCAAGGGATGCCCATGCTCAGACAGTGGAAGGCAAAAGAAAGGATAATGAACCAGCAAAGGAAACCTGAAGGAGGAAAACTAAAAAAGGGAAGAACTTTGTAAGCCAAGGGGGAAAAGAAGGGGCAGGAGGAGAGAATGGTCAGCAGTGTCAAAAGCTATAGAAAAGTTAAGGAGATGGAGCATGGCCACTGAATCGAAGCACATAATAATAATAACAATTACCTTCATTATTATAATTGTTATTGATATTATAACTAACATTTACAAGAAAGAAAGGGAACATGGGCCACCTTAGATAGTTATCTCAGCTGAGTGGTGGGATTAGAAGCCTGATTGTACATTCAGAAATTAATCTTGGCCCCAAAGCAATAATCAAATCAGCAAGAACACAGGGAACACCAGAGTACCATTAATCCCCTTTAGGAAAAACAAAACAGAAAAGCAGACGTACACATGTGAGCATTAAAGGGCGAGCATCCCCACAGGGCTCGAGACCTGGGTAATAAAGAAGGTCAGGTGCCCTGACTCAGAGGCACCCAGCATCTAGGAGATTAAAGAAGATGCATTGCCCTTAATGTTTGGGTTCTTCTTGGGGCAGGGAAGTGAGAGAAGTTCTGGGATTCTAGCCAGAGACCAAGATTCTGCATCCAGCACCACCATTTCCTCTCTGTATAGTCATGGGCAAGGGCCATACCTACTCTGGACTCATTTCCTTATCTGATAGGTGAAGAAAATGGACCAGATGCTTTGTAAAGGTCCTCCCAAAGCGAGCATCCTAATAGTCTGGGACCTTCACAGGCACTGAGAGACTCGAATGGCTTTAGAGAAGTCAACAAATCTCAGAGCTGAAAGGAATCTCAGCAGTCTTCTAATCCAACCTTCACGTGTCCATCCAACCTGACAAGCGGTCTGTTGTCCAGCCTTTGTCTGAACCCCTCCTGGAAAGGGAGGCTCAACTCTGCCTCCTGAGGCGGCCCATTCTACTACTAAATAGCTTTCAGTCAGTGGTTCTCATGCACAGTATTTTCTTTTTGGTCTTGAGTCATTTCCACCAACTCTAGGAAGATGGAGAGACCCACACACATGCAATTTCAAGTATTGAGTTCTCTACAAGTAACAAAACATACCTTGCTAAAGCTTTCAGAACCACCGCTTTCTACAACTTCCCCTGAAGCCATGCAAAACAAGTTTCATCTGTTCTCCAAAGAAGTGGTTGCCCATCAAATACCTGAAAACAGCAACTCTCTCACCTCCTGAGGACTCCCTGCCCTGGGGTTCCTCCCTCCCTCAGACTGGAAAAAGAGGAGGGTGAGCACCAGAGATCTCCTCCTGGATCTCCACTGAAAGAGGGGACCTGGGGCAGACAGATCATCACTTCCCATCAGGTTACAGGACTTCGTCGGTCCCCAGACCAGTTATCCTGAGCTTCACCTCCTTTCTAGCTTGTTTCCATGTGTTTTCCTCTCCCTCTCATTAAATTGTAAGCTCCTTGAGAGCAAGAACTGTCCTCTGCCTTTCCATGTATCCCATAATAATATATAAATATAAATATATAATAATACTAACATAATAAATATTTAGTGACTATACTCTCCCTCCTAAGGCTTCTCCAGGCTAAACATGCCCCAGTGCCTTCAACTGAGCTTTCTGTGACATAGACTCAAGCCTCCTTCATCTTCCTGATTGCCAATACCCAATCTGCTCAGTCTGTTTTCAAATACAGCACCCACAATGGCAGCCAGAACTGAACACAACACCTTCCACTTTCATTGTAGTTTCTCTGAGAGGCTGGATCTCAAAGCTGTCTAGGCCTCCACTCCAGCTGGGCAATTCCTGTTTCCCCTTGAGGGCAAAAAACAACCAAAGTGGAGGAATGGATGGGCAATGTATTATATGTATTTACTTCACAAAATGGCCTGAATATTGGTTTGGTACATTAATTCCTATATATTATTGACTCTTTTCCCAACAAGGTTGCCTTAATTTTCTCTTTCCTCCTTTCCTTTCCTTTCTCTTTCTCCTTTTTTCTTTCCCCTTCCTGCCTTCCTTCCCTTTTTCTTTCTCTTTCTTTCTCTTTCTTTCTCTCTCCTTTTTCTTTCTTTTTCTTTTTTTCTTTCTTTCCTTCCCTCCTTTCCTTTTTATTTCTTTCTCTTTCCTTTTTTTCTTTTTCCTTTTTTCCTTCTTTTCTCCTTTCCTTTCCTTTTCTTTCTCTCTTTTTCCCTTTTTCTTCCTTTGCCCTTCCTTCCTTCCTTTCCCCTTTCCTTTTATTTCTTTCTTTCTCTTTCTTCCTTTCTCTTTGCTTCTTTCTTTCTTCCTCTCTCTCTTTCTTTCCTTTTCCTTTCTTTTTCCTTCTTCCTTTTTCCTTTCTTCTTTCCTTCCTTCCTTTCTTCCTTCTTTCCTTTTTCTTTTCCTTTCTACCCTTACCTTTGTCTTGGATCATTACAAGTATCAATTCCAAGGCAAAAGAGTAGTAAAGCCTATGCAATGGGGATTAAGTGACTTGCCCAGGGTCACACAGCTAGGACCCAGGATCTCCCAACTCCAGGCCTAGAGCTGTAACCACTGTACTACTTAGATGCTGCTCCCAACCTTTTTTCTAAATTTTCAATATAAATATCAATGTGACATCAACTGGAAGCCTCCACTAGCTATTAGATTAAGGTCTTGGTATCTGCCCCAAGTGGACCAAGATGGATCAGAGTCCCCTTTCCCTCAGGTTTAGTGGAGCACCACACACTTCATATGTTATTATTACTATTTATATAATATAGTATATTCATGTATTCACATTTCCTGCCCCGTTCCCTAGCTTACTATTACAGCACAGTATGGTCCCAGCCAGAGAAAACTTCTGCCTTTCCCCTTTCTAGGCACTTGGAGGAGGGAGAAGGAGAGGAAACTCAGGGGTCAGCTTGTGCCATAACCCTTGCAGAGAAAGGTCAGTGCTGAGGGGATCCCTTAAGAGTTAGAGATTGGCCTTCTCCATTCTCAGTTCATCAGGCTTTTAGCCCCTTTGGGTTTCTGGGTATCTTAGAGCATAGAGAGAGTAGAAACTGCCCCATCTTTGGAGCAGAATTCTTCTTTTGGAGAGGCTGAAGAGGCCAGGAGAACCGGATAAAGGATCTGCTCCTTCATCTTTTGGTCACAAGGCCTGAAAGTCTGCTATGCCCCTCAATGCAGCCAGTTTGCTTTCTTGGTTGAATGTCACACTGTGGATGTGCATTGAGCTTGTGGTCTACTCAAAACCCCTAGATCTTTTTCCAGACAAATTTCTTTCTAGCCATGCCTCCCCCATCTCATACTTACAGAGTTGATTTCTTGAACCCAAATGTCAGACTTTCCATTATCCCTATTATTCTTCATCCTACTAATAAATCTGGCCCAGTGTTCTAGATTAGAGGTTAGGATGTTCTTCTTTCTTAAGATCCAGAACTGGATTAATACAAAGTCATAGCTATCCCTCCCACTTTTGTGGAGGAAAATAAAGAAAAAAGGTGAAGGGATTTGTGCAAGGGTAAAGGCACCTGCAAACCAAGGGGACTGATCTAGGGCTCTGCCCCTAGAGTTGGGAAGTCCGTTGTGACTTACATTAAGACTTCCCAGAATCAGAGACCCAGAATAAGAGGAAACTTAAGACTTTTAGCACAACTGTCTCATATTAAAAAGAAGAAAATTTGAACCCAGAGAGAAGTGAGGATCCAAAAGCCACACAAAAAGTCAGGGGGAGAGTCAGAACTTGAACCCAGGTCTTCTGATTCCAGGTTCAAGGATTTTAACTTGATCTGTTTGATAAATGAGTTTAGTGGGTTTTACAATTTAATAGAGCTAAGAGGCAGAGATTGAGACAGAGAGACAAAAAGAGGAGGAGACAGAAAAGGAGGGAGAGACTGAGAGAAAGGGAGGAGAGGAGGAGAGGGAGATTGAGGAGAGGGAGAGAGAGGGAGGGAAGGAGGGACAGAGAGGAGGGACAGAGAGAAGGAAGGAAGGAGAGAGAGACAGAGAAAGAAAGAAAGAAAGAAAGAAAGAAAGAAAGANGAAGGAAGGAAGGAAGGAAGGAAGGAAGGAAGGAAGGAAGGAAGGAAGGAAGGAAGGAAGGAAGGAAGAAAAACAAAGAAAGGAAGGAAGGATAGAGAGAGATGGAGAATGAAGGAGAACAAGGGAGGGAGGGAGAGGAAGGAGAAGAGAGATGAAGGAAGAAAGGTAGAGAAAGAGGGAGGGAGAGAGAGGGAGAAAGAGAGAGGGAGGGAGAAAAGGGAGGGAGAAAGGGAGGGAGGGAGGGAGAGGGAGAGAGAGAGGGAGAGAGAGAGAGAGAGAGAGAGAGAGAGAGAGAGAGAGAGAGAAGGAGGGAGGGAAAGAGAGAGGAAGAGAGATTTCATTTTATAATATTCATCTGGTTTGGGAATTTTCTGTATTTCTCCTAGAAATGAGCTGGTGCATTGGGAGTTAACTTAGACCTAGATTCGTGGAAAACTCCAACCCCTCTTTTAGAGGAGGAAACTAACTGCACTAACATTTTTGAGGCCCCAAAAGGGGCTGCAGGGAACCAGACTGAGGCTGGAGGAGTATCCTACATAAGCATTTGAATTCTGATGGATCTCTTCCCTTTGCCCGCATTACCTAGCAGAGGCCGTTGGGCAGGTTCCCATAGCTCAGAGGAACTCCTGGCCAGGGTAGGAATGGGGATGGTTCTAGATCCTTAAATAACCACATTATTTTGAATAGCAGATGCTCGCTTCCCCCGAATCTGGCCTGTATGGAACCCATACAATATACCATAAAATGGGTTCTTTCTTGGTGTGTGTGCTTTTCCCCTTTGATTACAGGATCACAGAACATCAGACAGAAGGGACCCATGTTCAGCCCCTTTATTAGTGATTAGCTAGTACAACCCTTCACCAGGCTCATCTAGGCATAAAATTCTATTTAGAGGAAGTTTCTGTTTGGATCAGGGTCTCAATCTGAGGCCCAACAACATGTGTTAAAAATATTTTGGAAACTTTCAATATAATTTATTTCTTTTGTAAACTTGAGTATTTTATATTATACATTCAAAAACATAATTCTGAGAAGAGGCCATAGGCTTTACCAGACTGCCCAAAAGGTCCAGCACACAAAAATGTAAAGAACCCCTGATTTAGATCATTATTCAAATTATGGTGAAAGGTCCTTAAAATGCTGGCAAATTTGCATATCACTATATAATGTCCAGATGGGGTAAAAAGAACACTGGTCTGGAAATCAGGAGGCAAATGGTGCATTCCAGGAGACACATGGCTCAGTGCTCTCTCTGCTCATGGGTACAATGAAGATGATAGCCCAGGGATCCCTTCCAGCTTAGTCTTTGATTTTATAAAAGCTGGGCTTTGGAGGTTCAAAAAAAGTTGGGCTTTGAGACCCACTCCCTACCTCCAGCCAACCAAACACAATCTGTTGACCAGCCTGTGGTCATTTGAAGGAGTCATTCGATGCTCCCTCTGCTCGCCACCACTGGCGATTATGCCCACCACCAGCTCCAGAGGATGGGACTCACCTTTGGACTTCCCCTTCTTCTCCTTCCTAGAGATACCGCCCTGACCACCTGCTGCTGCTGCCCCTGCTGCAGGGCTCCTCTTGGCTGATCTGGGCATCACGGGGTCCTCACTCAACTTTCCGTCATCTTGTTCAGCCTCCTGTACTGCTTGGAGAAGTTGGGGGAGGGCAGGGTTGGGAAAGCCAGAGATGAACAGAGAGATGAGAATCACACAAGGAAGAGAAGGGATAGGCTACCGGAGCACAAGGAGACACGGCCGGGGTGCCAATGAGATCTGCTTGACTACCTGCATTTGTTATCGGCAGATAGAGTCAGACCCAGAAAAAGGAAGACTTGGTCTAGCCTCCAACAATTTGCCCTTACCCTGGGCAAATCGCCTCATCATTCTCCAAGACTTAGGAGAAGACACTGACCTACACTGGTCTCTTCCTCATCTGGAAGTTCCCTCTTCCAAAGATATCACAGACCCAATTCCCATCCCCTGTTCATTTTATTGCAAAGGAGGGCATCTCGTGCCACTCACCTCCTGATAAAGATGGCAGGACTAAAGATACAAAATGAGGCGTTCACTTTTGGACATGGCCAATGGGGGAATGTTTTGCTTGGCCATGCATATTCATGACAAGGATCCTGTGGCCAAATATTTTTTTCAATTTGGGGGGCAGGGGAGAAGGGAATCAGGGTTGGAGAGAGACATCCCACCCTTCGCACCCCCCAAAAAAAGAGAAGGGAAGGAAGACCAGAAGGAATCACAAATAAGCATGAAGGCTTTGAAAGTTCCATATTAATTTGTTATGTAACTAAAATTAAAAGCAAGCTTTACATAAGGGAGATTAGCAGTTCCATAAACAATCCTCTTCTTCTCCAGTTATTATGGAAATGCTCATTTTGCTCAGTGTTTGTTAAACTGAGAATTGACTACTAAAAATCCCCATATCTCAAACTCATCATGTCCAAATCTGATTTCATCATCTTCTCCCCAAAACATCTAGGCTGCCCCGTTGATGCTGAGGGTTCCACCACCTCTCCCCGGGGTGGCCTCTGACCTCATCTCTCCCTTCAAATCCTTCATGAGCCTGAGCTATGTTTCTACAGGTGACCATCGACAGCCACAGTTCCAAAACTGGCCAGCAGATGTTGCCAGTGGCTCACACAAATTGGGTAAGAGCTGGAGATGTGCTAACTCAAGCCCACATTGAGAGCTGGAGAAATGGAGTTCTAGGAAAGGGCCAGTCCAAGGCTCTTTTCATTCCCTGAGATTGCTTCTGGTTCACTGCCTGCCATTTCCAGGACTGGAAGCATTAAAGCTGGGGAGCAGTTGCTCTCCTAACAGAAATTTCTGGGAAATTCTAGAGGCTGGCTGATTTCTCAGGGCTGGACGATAAATACTTTGGAGTTCCATCATCCCTTCTTTCCAAACTATTTTCTATTCTGGGGCCATTTTAGAGTTGTCCTTGAATGCCAAGCAAAGGAACCCAAACTTTTCTGTAGAAGATTACAGATACCTCCCATTTCCAAAATACTTTGGGGCTTACAGGAGTCCTTTTTGAGGTAGGTATGCTATTATCCTCATTCTATAGAAGAAGAAACAGAGGCTCAGAGAAAGGAAGCCACATTCACATAGCTAGTATGAGGGCCAAGACATCCACTTGGGTCTCCTACCTCCAAGGGAGAGGTAATGGAGGGTAGAGGAAAGAATGCTAGATTTGAAGTCAGAAAGACATGGGTTCAAATTGTGTAATTAGAACCGGCTCCCCTGGACTTCAATTCCCAGCACCCCACTTTCCTTCTCACATTACGTGCTGACGTAGGGAGGATAGAAGTTTTGTGTAGCACCATCTGGCTCTTCTTGTGATCGTGGCTTGGCTGAAGCAGGCTTTTTGGGAGAGATGAGAGAACTTACTCACGTGGTCTTATTTAACATAATATTTGGAGTTAGGAACATTAATTTAAATCTTACAAAATCCCAACTTAGACATTTGCTAGCTGTATAACCACAGGCAAGTCACTTAAATTTTCTGAGCTTCAGCTTTATCTATAAAATAAGGGGATTGGGCTACATGATCACTGGAGTCCCTTCTGGCTCTCATCCCCAATACTAAGTCCAGGGGTCTCTCTCCACTACACAAAACTGGCTCTTTGTCAGTTGGTTAATAAACATTTACTAAGCATCTACCGTTTGCCAGGCATTGTGAGGCTCCTCTGAAAGAGAATCACATGATCATAGCAGAATGCTGGGAAGATTACTTAGATAGCTTGAAGAGCTATCTAAGGGCTAGCGAAGGGGAAAGAATAGAGGTGGAAAAACCAATTGGGAATCCATTGTAAGAGTCCAGGAAATCAGTAATGGTGGCTTGCCAAAGGCAGCAAGGCTACAGGTAAGATATCTTGAAGATGGAGAACAGACAGGATTTAGTATATGTCAAGTGTAGGGGTGATGAAGAAGGAAGCTGACCGGTGGTCCCTTCTCCCCAAGTCCCTTTTCCTGTACTCTACCTTCAAGGGAAAGGATCATTCATTGTTCCATGACATGGGGGCACCCTCTGCTAGACCCATCTGGGACTGGACCATGGGATTCCAAAGCTAGAGTCAGAAAGGACCTCAGAGACCGCCTGATTCAAATCTCAATTTAACAGATGAGGCAACTAAAGTCCATAGCTTGCCCAAGGGAATAGAATGGAAATACCAGAAGCATGATTTGAACTTAAGTCCTTAAACTTCAATATCAGTATCCCTTCTATCGGCCCATATGGGTCTAGAAAGAAAGCCCAGGCAAAGCAGAAGAGAAGCGAACTATCTAATTAAATAATCAATTAATAATTAATATTTTGTTTATTATTAATTTGATTAATGGAAGTTAATTTAATAAAGTTAATAATTTATTATTAATAGAAATTAACAATTAATTATTAAATGAGCCTTCTCTTAGAACTAGCAAGAATTATATTCAAGAGAAACTCTATAATTGGGCAGCTATGTGGTATACTAGATAGCTTGCTAAGCCTGGAGTCAGGAAGATTCATCTTCCTAAGTTCAAATCCAGCCTCAGACACCTAGTAGCGGTGTGACCTTAGGCAAATTGCTTCGTCCTGTTTGCCTCAGTTTCTTCACCTGCAAAATTGAGCTGGAGAAGGAAATGGCAAACTACACCAGTATTTTTGCCAAGAAAATCCCAAATGGCATCATGAAGAGTTGGACACGACTGAAAATAACATCTGAAAACTATATGATACTAATAGCATTGCACTTATATAGCACTTCAAGATTTGCAAAGCACTTTACAGTTATGATCTCATTTATTCTCACAGTGACTTGTCGTGGTTCTTACTATCCTCATTTTGCAGAGAAGTCGAATGAGGCAGGGAATGGTTTAGTGATATGCCCAGAGTCACACAGTGTCACAGTAAATGTCTGAGGCCAGATTTGAACTCAGGTTGTTTAATGATTTATCAACACCTAAGTTGCCTTTATATTGTTCTGGGTATTTGTCATCTTCTTAACCTCTGTGCCAGCTTTATGATGTGTTTGAGTAAATCTACTAAAGTTCAGAATAAATAAAGCTCATGCTGGCTGTGGTTGCCCAAAAAGCAAAAATAATTAAATAAATAAAAAATAGAGAAGGGGCAGGATATTGGTTGGTTGTTTTTGACTCTCTCCACCAATGGTTTTAGTGGGTTAGTTTGATTGGAGAAAAGATCAAAAGAGAAACAAGACGACTGCTTAGTGATGTGCCAAGTATGTGATGATGAGATGAGACAGGGAAGGTAGAACTCCTCAACTACTCGCTTCTATTTTCTCCATAAATTAAAGAAAATCTCTATATGGGAGAGGGCAGAATGTGATCGGCTCATAGGGTACTAATACCCCAAATAAGTCAGGAGATAAAAATACCTTTCCCCAACTGACAATGAAGAAAGGATACGAACAGGTGATTCTCAAAGGAGGAAATTCAAGTTATCAATAGCTTTACCAAAAAAATAAAAATGTGTTATAGGAAAGAACTGATGCAGAGTGAAATAAGTAGAACTGGGAGAATATCTCACACAGTCACAGCAATACTGGACCATGATCATCTGTGAAAACTTGGCTGCTCTTAGCAATGCAATGATCTGGGGCAATTCTAAAAGACCAATGATGAGGAATGCTATCCTTCGCCAAAGAAAGAACTTTTGGCGTCATCTATCACATCAGTGTCTTTATGGTTTTATTTCAGGGTTTTGGTTATGTGATTCTGCTCTTATAAAAATAACCAATATGGAAGTGGGTTTTGCATGGCAATAAAAATAAAATTTAAAAAAAGAAATGTAATTTATTTATCAAATTTTATTATTTATTTGTTACATTTAAATTTAATTAATTAAAAAAAGAAAAGAACATTTTAAAAAAGAAAAGAAGAAAATGCTTTAAATCACTAATATGAATAGAAATGAAAATTAAAGCAACTCACATCTATCAGATTGGCAGCTGATCAAAAAAAGTGATAAAAGTTGGAGGGACTACAGGAACATAGTCATATGAATATAGTCTTGGTAGAATTCATTTACATCAATTCATCTGGTCCAAACAAATTATGTAGCAAGGACTGGAAGAACACGCAGATAGGATCTCTAATCTTTGGAAGATTTGAGAGAACAAGTTAAGTGCCACAGCAAAAATGGGGTAGTGAGTGTACCCAACAGACAAAGAATCAATGAGCTTCCTGACAAAATTCTAGGACATATTATTAAAAGAATGGTTAGGAAACATCAATAAAAGGAAGCAGTGATAAAAAAGACAGCCTGGCTTCATCAAAAACAGGTCATCTCAGACTAACCTCATTTCCTTTATGTCAGGCTTACTCGATAGGTAGAATAGGGAAATGTTACAGATATAGTTTACCTAGATTTTAGCAAAGGATTTGACAAAGTCATATATCAAATTAGGTAACATTTAGAGCTATCTGCCAAGAAGCCCTCATTCTTCCACTTGGGAGGGGGGCGGCTTCACAGTCAGAGCAGTGGCATTCTCAGACTTGGGGTCAGGACTACAATGGAACATGGAGATCAAGTTCATCATCTACAAATGAGGAGACAAAGGCCTGGAGACATTCGAGTGTCCTGCTCAAGATCACACTGGCAGTGAGAGTATATAAATGGAGATTTTGAACCTTAGACTTCATCCTCCATAAATCCCTTAGTATTTCCCAAAATTCCCTTTAATCTCTCCTGCGCCTCCACGTTTGCGTGGTCACATTATTGTTTTATAAATTCTGTAGCTCCTCCTTCTTCCTCTTTTTCTCTCGAGAGCAGGCTGAATAGCTAGGTCTCTTAACTTTAATTATTATTAATAAACCTTTTAAATATGATACTTGGAATAGTAGATATTAATTTTAAAATCCACAGGAGAAAGGACTAGGCTTGGAACCTGGGTACTCTTCCTCTCAATCCAGGGCTCTTTCTTTCAAATTGTTCTTGGGAGCAACATGTAGAAAAATAGGCTAAAAGATAATATCATTTTCTGGTAAAATGAACAAGCCCAAAGAATAGTCACTTGTGATCCAATTTCAGCTTGGAAGTAGGTCACTAAGGGAATGTCTCAGGGTCTTTGCTCAACTCTATTCTTTTATCAGGGGCTTGGATTAAAGGTTATAGAGAAAATTCTTATAAAATCTGCAAATGACTCAAAGCTGTGATGGGCAGTTAACAAATATATTGGTGGACAGAGTCAAAATCCAAAAAGACCTTGACAGGTAGGACAATAGGCAAAACATAAGAAGGCAGAGCGGGTGACAGCTGGGTGGCTCAGTGGATGGAGAGCCAGGCCTAGATGGGGAGGTCCTAGGTTCAAATCTTGCCTAGCTGTGTGACCCTGGGCACAATGGGGGACTTATCCCCCCATTGCCTAGCCCTTACTGCTCTTCTGCCTTGGAACCAATACACAGTAGTGATTCTAAGATGGAAGGTAAGGGTTTAAAAAAAAAGGTAGAACCAAAATGGGATGAATACGAAAGTTTTGTACTAAGGTCCAAGAAATCAGATTCCCAACAAAAAGATGGAAGAGGCATGAATAGAGAGCAGATTGCCTGAAAAGGATATAAGGGTTATAGTGGACTACAAGGACAGTCAGCAGCATGAGAGCCCAAAAAGCCAATAATATCTAAGGCTTCAATAACAGGCATAAATTCTAGGGCGTAGGAAGTCATAGTCCTATAATACTGTGCTCTGGTCACACCATTTCATGACTACTATATTCAGTTCTGGACATATGGTTCAGGAAGGACATAGAGAAGATGGAAAGCATCTGGAAGTGCGACCAGAGTGACAAAGAGCTACAGTATCATGACAGTGGGTTAAAGAAACTGGCCTTGAGAGGACTTAGGAAGATGTGATAGTGTCTTCAAAAGTTTGAAAAAGAGTTGTCAGGGGGCAGCTGGGTAGCTCAGCGGAGTGAGAGTCAGGCCTAGAGACGGGAGGTCCTAGGTTCAAACCCAGCCTCAGCCACTTCCCAGCTGTGTGACCCTGGGCAAGTCACTTGAGCCCCATTGCCCACCCTTACCAATCTTCCACCTATGAGAAAATACACCGAAGTACAAGGGTTTAAAAAAAAAAAAAGAGTCGTCATATGAAATGGTCATTAGATTTGCTCCTCTTGGCCCTAGTGGACAAAACTAGGTAGAAGAGAAGTTGCAGAGAGACAGGGAGAGGAGGGAGGAGGGAGGGAGGGAGGAAGGTAAGGCGAAAGGGAAGGAAGGGAGGAAGGGAGGAAGGTAAGGCAAAAGGGAAGGAAGGGAGGGGAGGAGGGAGGGAGGAAGGAAGAGACGGAGGGAGGAAAAGAGGGAGGGAAGGAAGAATCCTTTCTAACAATTAGAACTATCCAAAAAAAGAATAAGCTGTTTCAGGGTGGTAGCAGAGCCTCTATCTTCAAGCAGAAACTAGTTGGCCACCTATCAGGAATGTTGTTGGAATGCTTGGTAAGGTATGGTTTGGACCTCAGCTCCCGGAAGTCTCTTCCAACTCTTAGATTCTCTGATTTAGTGAAATCTATGAGATCATAGTTATCTTTTTGTGTTGAGGTCTCATTCACATTATTACCCATATTATATGTACTGATATATATGGGAATATTTTTATTCCTCTTCGTAATTAGTATCTCCTGTGACTTGCACATTATCTCCATTTTTCTTTCTTTCTCTTTATGTTATATCTGCTGCTCTCCATGGTATCTGGTATAACAATTTGCTAGAGGGTTCTTTCTCTCCTCTCAGCCCTGCATTGATAAGGGAAGTTTTCTGACTTGGAAGTTCCCTATATCAATGAAATCACAGGTGTCTTTATCCCTATCCCTTCCACCATTAATCCTGATACCTTTCCCAGTTTAATGACCTTTGATTCAGATCTAGAAGGAAAAAATACCCCCGCCTTCATTGGATGCATTCCCTGGCCAAGGGCTCATCATTCTGATATGTATAGTTAGATATTCTTGAACATTTGGACTTCATCTTCCAGCATCCCTTTCCCTGCGCCCCCACATTTGTGTTTTCACGTGTTGTTTATAAGTTTGCTGTATGCCACTCATTCACTCACTCTCTCTCTCTCTCTCTCTCTCTGCCCCCGTGACTGTGATTAGCTAGCTTTTTTACTTTATTATTATTAGTAAACTTTATAAAATATAATAGTTATTGTACATTAATTTTAATCTTTACAGATATCTTAAGACATGGTCTTAAACTCTAACTCCTGTTCTAATATAATGTCGTCTTAGTCAGCCGCTTCATAGAAATTCTTTCCAAGTTACTCCTAGTATTATCCTTCATCCTCACATGATCAATGCAAGGGTGTATCAGTCATGAGGACTGATACATCTCAGAAAGTTCTCAATCATGTATGAAGTGCAGACCCTGAAAAGAGCACTCTGGCTCATTCTAAGGCTGAAATGATGATCCTCGTCAGGGAGCTACTGACTATCCCAATACTCCTCTACTTGTGGGTAAAATAGATGTTCTCACTGCTATTGGCACTCAGAGCTGCTTCTCATCACTCTATGGAACACTGGAAGCAAAGACTTCTTCAAAATATCCAGAATCACCATCTATGGAATATCTTTTTAATGATAAACAACTGAAACCCTATCCTTATAACTCAAGAACCTTGTGAACCTCTTCCCTAGGGTCCTATAATAGCAAGAGCCTATAATAATTTGGGGTTGGGTTTTGTTTTTTTGTTTATTTTATTTTATCTCTGTGATTTCATTGGAATAAAGAAATACCAGTGAGGAAATTCCCTCCAAATATACAGATTATCAACTTCTAGGCAACTTGAAGCCTTAAAATGGGGGC
Organism: Gracilinanus agilis; assembly: GCF_016433145.1. NCBI lineage: Eukaryota > Metazoa > Chordata > Mammalia > Didelphimorphia > Didelphidae > Gracilinanus > Gracilinanus agilis. The sequence continues at coordinate 236,034,810 of NC_058135.1, read as the reverse complement.
TAATGAGATGTTAAGTTGCTTGCTTAGGCTCACCCAACCAGGATATGTCAGAAATGGGATATGAATCTAGTTTGGTCTTCCTAATCCTGAGCCTGACTCTGTAGCCATGACACCAAACTTTCTACAATAATAATAACAGTTACTCATATAACGTTTTAAGTTGTACAAAACACCTTATACACATCATCTCACTTGATCCTTATAACAGCCTTGAAGGGTAAGTATTAGAAGTATTATTATCCTTAGCTGAACATGAAGAAACTGAGGCCCAAAACAACCAAGGATCCTATAACCCAGAACACCTGAGTGATGTTAGCACAACAGGAAAGGTGATGCGCCTAAATCATGGGAATAGGAAGCATCAAGTCCCAATAAAAACTGCTTTGCAGCAGAGTAATAGAACCAAGAGAAATCAAATCTTGGCTCTGACAGCAGTTTTGAGAACACAGAAAAATCACTTAAACTACCTCTGAATTTTAATTTCCTCATGAGTAAAACAGGAACAATTCTCAAAATGCCTTCCTCACAGGATTGTTGGGAGGCTGCCATATGTAAACTTTTAATTTCTATACAAATATATAGATTTTTCAACTTTTAATGTTGCTGCCTTGGTCACAGGACTATTGAGAAGACCAAACAGTGTTATTTAAATATGATTTATTATTATTTATTAATTGTTTTAAATAAATTAAGTATTTTAAATAAATTATGCTAATTATTATTAGAAGTATTAAGAAAGCAGGCCTTATTTCTCCACTCTTCCTATAGTTTTGCAGCACAACTTTTCCTACTGTGCAAACATCCAAAGCCTATGAGCCTAAAAAGGTCCTATAACCTTTTTAAGAAGAGTTAGCCCAGGGAACCTACATTTCCATAACAACAGGCACAAATAAAAATGAGTGCATGGAAATGTGAGGAATTCAGAAAACACAAAGATAAGCAAGAACTGATTCAGTGAAAAGAAAGTAGAACCAGTAGAATATACTTTGCAATAAATACAATGAAACAGATGAAGACATTCCGTGAACTATATTGGTTTCAGATAAGTGATGCTAGAACATCTATCTCTTCTTTGTTAAGAAATGGCAAACTAAGGGACAGCTGGGTAGCTCAGTGGATTAAAAGCCAGGCTTAGAGATGGAAGGTCCTAGTTTCAAATCTGACCTCAGATACTTCCTAGCTGTGTGACCCTGGGCAAGTCACTTAACTTCTATTTGCCTCAGTTTCTTCAGCTGTAAAATGGTGGTGATGACACCTTCTTCCCAGGATTGTTGTAAGGATCAAATATTTGCAAAGTGCTTAGCACAGTGCCTGAACACAGTAGGTGTTTAATAAATGTCTGTCCTTTCCCTCCCCCCAAGCCCAACAGGAGAAAACTCTGGGCTCCTCTGACCCCAGTTCCGGTTCCTGGTTCCACCATAATCCCATGCCCAGCAGGATCAGTACCAGTAACCCAAAGCCCCTGGGCACTGGCCCTGGGCAGCCTGAATACCATGGTAGCTGGTGCTGCTGTTGCTGTGAAGGTAGGATTCCACGAGCGGGGCCTGCTCCTCCGACTGCCGGGCCCGGCGTGTCCTCGTGCGGCTGTCGGGGTTGGACTGAACCATCAAGGGCTCCTGGCGCTTCTTCTTTTGCTTTTGCTCCAACAGAGCCCTCTAGAAACACGAAGCAAAGCCAGGGAGGTGTTGAGGGGATGTTCACCGAGACTTCCCAGGCCCTTCCGTCCTTGCCCCGTCTCGGGACCTGACACTGCTAGAGCTCAGAGGCAGCGGCGTCATCTCCAACTTGGAACTCCCACAGGTGCAGGCCCGAGCCTTAGGCCCTCAGATAAAGGCCTCTGGGGGGCGAGGATGTCTCCCTCTAAGCTAGGGCTTAGGGCTTCCTCCTGAAAAACTGGGTTGTGTGTATCCCTCTGCCTGGGGGTGCCCTAAAGTCTAGAATGTCTTCCTCCTCCTCAGACCAGGGGCCTCCTAAGCTGGGCAATGTTTTCCCCCTTTAGACTGGACTTTCCCTAAGGGTTAGATTGTGTCTTCCCTTCCAGCCAAGGACTCCCTGGGGCCAGAACCAGGTCTTTCCTCTGAGACCTGGGTCTCTGGATCCAGAACCAGGTTTTTTCCGTCAGACCTAGGTCTCTGGGTCCAGAACCACATCTCTCCCCTCAGACCTGGCTCTCTGGGGCCAGAACCATGTCTTTCCTCTCAGACCTGGGTCTTTGCAGTCAGAACCTCATACCAGGGCCTCTGAGGTCAGGGGCTTTCTCGCCTTCAGACTTTGACACTTTCCTGATCTGTCTTTGCCTTCACGCTGAAGACTCCCCCAGACACTAGGGAAACTCTGGAGTCAGAAGGAACCTCGGAGATGCTCTAGTTGGACAGATGGGATGCCGTCCTGGCCTGCCTCTGAAGGAGGAAACTCTAGCATGGATCCCAAGGTCTGATCCCAACCCTCTCACTCCATGGCTAGCCCTCTTTCTTGGGAGGGAAATGGATCCTATCATCACTGTGTCTACCATACACTGGGCTATGCTTGAGCATTTCCCTGGTCCTAGGGATGCTGTGGTCACTCAGAGAAGCCGGCAGGGCTAGAGGAATGGGCCAAGCTTGGGATAGAGTGGCTAAAATGCCAAGAATATGAAAGTCACTGAAGTTGGTGGGAGGAGAGAGGAGAAGATGAGGCTTTGCTGAATGCAGACCAAAGTTAAGACGGTCAGCAGGCTGTCAGAGGGTCAGGGAGAGCTGGGTTCCAATTCCCCCTCTGACCCAGACTTGACTGAGTGACTAAGCCAACCACTTAAGTGCTCCATGCTCTGGGCAACTCTTTATTTTTTTTTAAATCCTCATCTTCTAAGGCAGAAGACTGGTAAAGGGCTAGACAAGTGGGGTTCACTGACTTGCTCAGGGCTCTGCTCCTGGCTACCTGCATAATGCTGAGCAAGTGGCCTCCTCACTCTGGGCTTCTGTGAAATCCCACTCCAGATCTGGGACCCCATGATTCTGCTGTCTCTGTTATTCACACCCTGGTCTGACCCCACCAGCAGGAGTCTCCAAAGCCAAGGTTCTTCCCCTCCATTTATCTCAGCTCCCCCAGGACCCACTCCGTCCCCCTCCTCCTACTCACCTGCCTCTCAAGTTTCTGCTGCCGTAGAGTGTTGCCTTCATCGTCCAAAACACTGTAAATGAAGAGATGGAGACACGTCAGGCCCAGAAGGCCTAATTCTCAGCTTCTCCAAAAGGCCAACATCCCACAGCCCAGCCCCCCAAGAGACCAGAGATTTGGGAATGGTCTCTGGGAAGGAAGTACCCAGAGCTTCCATCAAGAGGATGATGCATGTGGAGTCAGGGGAGACAGGGAGAAGTGTTGATCAAAACAACGAATAAGAGGCTGATAGACAAAAAATCGACATGCCAGAAGGACGAGATGGTATTGGATGGAGACAAAAGTAAAATCCTTTTCTTAGGGTCAAAAAGCAAAACACACAAGAGCAAGGTCATGTTGTCAAGAAAGAGAATCAGCAATGTGACATGACAACCCCCCAAAAAAGAATGGCATCTTCAGCTGCCTCGATATAGGCAGAGCATCCAGAAGGAGCAAGTGTCGGCTCCTCCTGTCCTCTGCCCAAACCCCGGAAGTACATTCTGTGGGCAGTACCGAGCTTCATATTCTAAGGACATCAGCACACTGGAGAAAGTCCAGAGGAGGGTGATCATGACAGGAAGAAGCCTGCAAACTATGTTGTGGGGGAATGACCTGAGGAAGATGTCTAGCATACGATGACTGTCTTCAAGGAAGGATGAAAGGGTGAGATTTGCTCTGTTTGGTCCCACAGGACACAAGGACCAATAAACACAAAGAGGCAGGGTCCACTCCATAGAAATGCTGGGCCTAGGGATGGCTATGTGACTCAGTGGATTGGCCTGGAGATGGGAGAGCCTGGGATATGGGTTCAAATCTGGCCTCAGACACTTTCTAGCTCTGTGAGCCTGGGCAAATCACTTAACCACAATTGCCTAGCCCCTACTGTTCTGTCTTGGAAATGATATTCAGATTGATTCTAAGATGGAAGGTAAATCAAGAGAGACAGACAGAGAGAGATGGGGGAAGGAGGGAAAAAGGAAGGGGGGAGGGAGGAAGGAAGGAAGGAAGGAAGGAAGGAAGGAAGGAAGGAAGGAAGGAAGGAAGGGAGGGAGGGAGGGAAGGAAGGAACAAAAAGGAGGGAGGGAGGGAGGCAGGCTAGGCATGGACATCATTCCCTCAACCTTTCCCAGGCTCATGATGCCTAAGAAGCATTGATCCTTGTTGATATGTTAAGGAAAAAGTCAAGACTCATTTTTCTGCACAGAAGATCTCTAAGGCCAGATTTCCCTTTGCACCATCCCTGAGAGGCACTTACTCCACCCTTGCTTGAATAATTCTAGACCCAGAGAACTAGCTACTTCCCAAAGCCACTCATTCTGTTTTCAGTCGGCTCCTACTATGAAGTTCGCCCATGTGTCAAGGGGCAATCTGATTCCTTGTAACTTCTAGCCATCACTCCCAAGACGAACAAAGCTAATCCCCATCAAACATCTCTTTCTTCCAAATACTTGAAAATATCTATCATGCCAGCCCTCCCCCCAACCCTAAAATCTTCTCCTTTCCAGGGTAAACATCTGCAGTTGCTTCAGCTAGTTGCCATGTGGCACCATCTTGGTCACTATCCCCTGATTATGCTCGTTTATCAAAGTCCCTGCTAAATGTGGTACCCAGAACAGAACACATTACTCAGGGGTGATCTGATCAAGGCAGAGGTCAATGCAACTGTCACCTCCCATGGCCCTACTCATGTAGTCTTGGGGTCCAGCAGTTTGGGGGGGGGTTGTTTTTTGCTGCTGTGTCAAACAAATGATTCAGACATTGACCTTGCAGTCCAATAAAACACCAAGTTTTTTAAAAACTAGCATTTCTCCAGCTATGCCTCTCCATCATATCATTATTGTTTTACTCTAAGCCAGGAGCACTATATTCATCTCTATTAAATGTCATCTTATTCGATCCAACCACTGCTCTAGCCCACTGAGATATATTTGGAGACAGGTTCTTGTGTATGTATTAGCTATCCCCACGACTGATTTCACATAAGGCTCAGCATGCCCTCCATGCTTAATCTATCCAAGTCATAGGTTCTTAACCTTTTTTAAGTCATGGGACTCCTTTGGCAGTCTGGTGAAGCCTAGGAACCTTTTCTCAGAATAAAAGATTGTTCCCTACGTTCAAAATGGAAGGAAATGCAAAATTTCAGCTTAGAGGTCAGTGGCAAAAATGGGAAAATTTTTCCTCCATCCAAGTTCATAAACCCTCTGAAATCTATCCATGGGGTTTGTGAAATCTAAGCAGTTTGTGGACCTCAGATAAGAACCTCTTATCTAAGTCATAATAAAAAAAATTTTTTTAATTTAAAAAACAGAGCAGGACCCAGGACAGGACCTTGTAATACTCCCTTACAGACAACTTCAAGTTAAAGTTAATTTATTTGTTAAAATTACCACTCTGTCATTTATCTAATTACAAAAGTAAATGTACTTTCTTAGAGTTTATGTCTTGGTCACAAGAAAATCATGAGAGTTTTTTGTCAAATAGGTAGGCTGAAGTCAGATTCTGGGGAGCCATGAAAGCCAGTATGAGAATTCTGGACTTTTATTCAATAGAATAGCCATATAAGGATTTAGCACAGAGGAGTAACATGATTAGAGCTTTGTCTAAGACAGATAATCTGGCAGGAAAGCAGCGACTGGAGAGGGTCAAAATTGGAAACAGTTAAATCAGATAAGAAGCAAATGCAATTGTCCAAAGAGAAAGTAATGACTTAATGCTTGATCAACCCATGCTGGTTCTCAGTGATTACCCTTCTGAAGTGCTCACAAATCATTTGTTCAGTAACTGTTCTAGGAATTTACCCAGAGGTCAATGTGAAGCTACTGGTACTGTAAGGATGATATTAGATATTAATGATATTAATTTTATTTTGACAGTACTTAGAACTTGAAGAATCCACCTTCTCCTTTTTGGAAATCAGCAAAACTTTGTCTATGTCCAGTTCTGTGGCACCATTTTTTTCTTACACCTCCTTAGAGATCCCTGAAATAGGCTTTAAAATAACATCTACAAGTTCTTTCAGGACTCTGGGAGGTCATTTACGTAGCCTGGAGATTTGAACTCAGTACGATCTACCTTGGATTCCAATTTTCGTTTAGCTGTTTTTTCCAATCCCTTCCCCAGTAGGAAGATCACTTTTCTTGTTAAAGAAAATGGAAGCAAATTAAATTAAGCAAATTAAAGATGATGAGGTCTGCTTTCTCTTGGTTGTCCTTGAATATTATCTCATGTCCCCTAAACAAAGCAACTCTCCCTTCTATTACATTTTTCTGGACCCCAACATAACCCAAAAGCCTTTGATGTTGTCATTGGCAATAGCTAATAGTTTCCTGAAAGTTCAGATCACCCCGCCTTTAAGACTTCCTGACATGACTATGATATGTCCTGATCCCTCTTGTCTTCTTCCTTGGCAATCTTCCCCCTGCTTATATTTTTGTTTCTTCTCTTTTCATTAAGTATCAGCGAGATCCGTATGCAACACATGAGTCTTTTCAAATTCTTCTTTCTTTTTTTCAATCTTGATTGGATTGTTCTATTTTCATTATTGGAAGTCTCCCATCCTTCTCTAATATTCTTTCTTTTTATTTATCTCTGAATGTTTAGAAAATCACTTACATATAGACTAGGGTAGGAACAGTATAATATCCTCTTTGACCATCAGGATGCTCCTGGTCAAGGGATCACCAAAAGGAGATTCACAAGATTTTTGTCAGATAGGAAGAATGGAGGTTCACTGACAGAGCGGTGATTTTAACTTATAAATGTCAGCCTGGAATTGCCTTTAGGGGAATACAGCAAGACTCTGTCCTGAATCCTATTCTCTTTGACATTTTTATTATGACTTAGATCATAATAACACCCTACAATGATGTGGTCAATTCCTCATCATTTCCATTTCTCAAACCTTTCTGAACTTCAAGAACAAGCCAGGAAGAGAGTAAGGTCCCTGGCAAACATATCTCCCCCTCTGCCTCCAGGAAGAAGAATCAGAGGGGCACCAACCCATAGCAGAGAACCCAGTCTAGGAGAACATAGGACTTCCCTAGAAGGTCATTCTTACTGCAACCCAGCCCAGCATCTGAAACCAGATAAATGAACCACAGGCTAGGAAGATACCCAAACCCTTGACCAGGAAACATTACATATTTATTCTCAGCTTATGAGAATCATGGTTTTAAAATTGAGAGGGACCTCAGATGAGAAAACAGAGGGCCAAATGGCCACACAGGTAAGAGGTACAACAGTTGGATCTTGAACTCAAGTCTCCAAAATCCCAATGTGTCATCTTGCTTCCCAAAGGGTATTCCAAGGTTGTGCCAAATAATGGTCACTGGGCTCCCTGGGGCTGATGAAAAGATCCTTAGAAAGGATATAGAGACCTGGGTTCTATTCCAGGCTCCACCACTAATCACTCCATGATTTCAACTGAAGCGAATCACCCTTCTACACACACACATATTCTCTGTCTCTCTCTCTCTCTCTCTCTCTCTCTCTGTCTGTCTCTCTCTGTCTCTCTCTCTCTCTGTCTGTCTCTCTCTGTCTCTCTGTCTCTCTGTCTCTCTCTCTCTCTGTCTGTCTGTCTCTCTCTGTCTGTCTCTCTCTGTCTGTCTGTCTCTGTCTCTGTCTCTGTCTCTGTCTCTGTCTCTCTCTCTGTCTCTCTCTCTCTCTCTCTCTCTCTCTCTTTACTTCCCTCTCTGGTTTCCTCCTCTCTAAAATGGAAAGAGGCAAATCAGATGCTTTCTTAAGGTCCCTCTTGGAATAGTCTGAGGGCTCATCCTCTAATTACAGGCAGGCAGTCCTTGGCTCAAGCTTGGGATAAAGAATGTCATAGCCCCAAGGGGTAAAAGAGTCTGGAATGGTTCCCAAGTGACCACCTGGAAACTTCTTCTCTGGACAAGGAGGGAATATCATCCCTCTGGCCTGAGTTAGAGCGAGTCACAGCAACAAAAGCAAGAGTAAGGATGGACCAGATGACCTCATGAAGGGCTGCCCATTAGACTAAATTCCCCATAGAAGTAGCCTCCTCCCTCGGAGGAGAGCTTAGCATATGACTCAAGGGAGCCTCAAAGTCAAAGAAGCCAAAGAACACCCCCTACTCTATGCTCCTCCCCCTTACCTTGGAAGTAAGGATGAAAAGCTCCTCTCCCATCCCAACATTAGGCTGTGTGTGGGCGCAGCAGCAGCCTGAGGCAGCAAGGGGGCTAATTCATTTTGCCTCTTGATAAGTTTGGCATAATTGAATCGAACACAGGTCCTGGCCTGCTGCACATCCCCTGGGGTGGAGGGGGAAGGAGGCTGTGTGCCCAAGCTGCAGTTCTCCATTGGAGCTCCCTGCACAGGGCATGGTTCCCATTACAAACGAGAGAGCTGCATTTGATTTTAAATGGCACTCAAATAAAATTTCAAAGGCCAAGGTCAAATGGCCATGCACCAGGATGAAACAATTGATGTAGGGATCTGGACTCAGGAAATTTCGTCTCATGTAAAGTGGGTATGTGGTTATGGTGCCAGATACTTTTGGTCTTTAGTACCCTACTGGCATCAAGACAGCAAGGTCCAGTGGGAAAAGTCTCCCCCAGCCTAGGACTCAGAAGACTTGACTTCCAGCCCTAGAGATAACAGAGAGGCAACTCAAAGAGTGCTGGACCAAAGTCAGACAAGACCTTGGCTCAAATCCGAGCTCTGATACTTATATTTACTTTGGTGGGCCACTAAAACTGTATCCATGTCTTCATCTGTAAAATGAAGCTAAAGATATTTGAAATCCCTATCTCACAGGGTTGTTATCAAGAAGGGGATTTGGAGACTTCAAAAATAATTAGGATGGACAGACAGACAAAAATAGATGTATATATGTATGATATATAATTTCTACATATAAACATATATGTACATAATCTTTATTGTCTTAGTTCTACCCTTGACTCACTGAATGACCTTAAGTCACTTCGCCACAGTGAGCCTCAGTTTTGATTCTGTAAATGGGGGTGATAATCTCTGTCCTGTTTGCCTCAAAGGACCATTGTGAGAGGAAAATGCTTTGTAAATTATAAAAGAACATAAATGATTACTATTTGAAATTAGAGAGCACTTTGGAAACTATAAAGCACTATATATTCATGTAAAGGAAAATGTTTTCTCTATCTTTTCCCAAATACCCCTGGGAATGGCTTTCCTTTCATCCATTTAGAATCCTGTTCATCCTTCTCATGGCTTCTGGTCTGATCATTATAAATTGACATTTGTCCTCTAAATGCCAAAAGGCTCCCAAAACCTACATGTGTGACAAGGAAGGGCACAGTTGCCACAGGAACAATGCAGAGGCAGGCAGTCCCAAACATGGTGACATCACCAGGTGAAGGGAAATCTTGGTTGGCTCTATCACCCATGGAACAAGGTCAGTTTGCTACCTGCGCCTCGGACTTTATCAAGCCATGTTGCCCTGGTTGATATCTCATCAAGCTTAATTAGGCAGAAGTCACAGCTCCCACTGCCTGGGGTTCTCAGCTTCTGTTGGTTTCCATCAGGCCCTTTCACATCACTGAGTAGATTGATGGTCTGTCCCACCCCATTCAGGCCATGGTGGCACACTCTCTCTGCCCAACTTGTGCTATTCTGCCCAGGGTAGGCTGCCACAAAACTGCTTTCCATGCTCCTGGTATTAACTAGGCCCTTACTCAATAGACCCAAAGAGAAGACACTTGGTCAGAAAAGCAGAAGAGAATAAATATGAAGTTAATCTTAAATAGCCAGAGGGCTGTAAGACAGAGAAAGAAAGGGTTTAGGATTATTCCATCTGGCTCCAGAGGTTAGAGCTAGGTATGATGTGGCAGTAGCAATAGAAAAGGGAAGTTCCAAGAAGGCAGATTTAGAATGAATACAATAGCAGTTCACATTTACAATTTTAAAATGTTGTCCTCAAAACAGCCCTGTGACATGGGTGGCTATGATCAGTCTTATTTGACAGAGAAGGAAACTCACTCTCAGAGTGAGGAAATGACTTGGCTCAAAGACAAGGCTAGTAAGAGGCAGAGCTAGGACCCAAAGCTAGGTTTTTTAAGGCCAGGTTATAGAGACCAAGTCCTCTTCAAAAAGGAGTACTTTAGGGGGGAGCTGGGGAGCTCAGTGGATTGAGAGCCAGGCCTAGAACCGGGAGGTCCTAGATTCAAATCTGGCCTCAGACACTTCCCAGCTGTATGACCCTGGGCAAGTCACTTGACCCCCATTGCCCACCCTTACCACTCTTCCGCCAAGGAGCCAATACACAGAAGTTAAGGGTTTAAAAAAATATTTTTAAAAAAGGTTAAAAAAAAAAGAAATACTTTTACTTTGTAAACCTTAAAGCACTACATTAATGTGAGTTATTATTAATATTGTTATTAATGAGGCAGCTAGCTGGCATCAAGGACAGAATGCTGGATTTGACATCAAGAGGGCCCAAGGCTTCCAGACAAACAACTGTTGGAGTTGGATGGATGCAAATCAAAGCATACTATCTTTCACAGCAGTATATTTATAGTTTTATTTGGGGCTTGGGGTTTGTATGAGTGTCCTCTTACAACAATGACCAATATGGAAGTATGTTTTGCATGATAATAAAAAGAAAATTTAAAAAAAAGAAAAGAAAACCCATGGCTGAATACTTCTTCCTGTCTAAACTACTTATGTGATCAAGTAATTTGGTTAACTATAATAACAACTAACACAGATAGAGCGCATTAAGGTTTACAAAGCACTTCACATGTTATCTCAAATTTTCTACAATCTGTAAAACAGGGAATAACATTAGCACTTCACAGGGCTAATATAAGGATCAAAAGAGGTAAAATACATGGATAATAATTTGAAAAGGGCAGAATCACAAATGGAACTGAACTCACTGGTTAGGAAGTAAGCTTCCTGTCCCTAAAGATGCTCTAGCAGGAGCTGGAAAAAGACCTGGCAAGGATGTTTTAGAGAAGGTTGCTGAACCCACTGAGAGGGAGATTGGTCTTGAACTGGACTAGATGGGCTCTTAAGTCTCTTCTAGCTCTGAGGCTTTCCTATTTCTCCTTGATCTATGTGTGAAAGCATAATTCACCTAAGTAATCAACAGATCAAAGCTTCTGCTTGGATACTGCCTTCAAAGAGGGCAGGTGCAAATGTGCTAAGATGTGTGTATATGTGTGTGTGGTTGTCTTAGTCTCTCTCTCTCTCTCTCTCTGTCTCTCTCTCTGTCTCTCTCTCTCTCTCTCTCTCCACCCCCTTCCCTCCCAAAAAAAGCCTGCTTACTCTCCCTCCTCCATGTTTGGCAGCTCTCACTCATTCTACCATTCCTAAGAATTCAATTAAAAACAACTCTTCTGGGGGATGTGTAAGAGCCTGATGAAAGGTCCCTCCTCCCAAGAAGAAACACTTGGGCTTACTAAACACCAGCCTGTGCTCCTTGCTTCTTGTCTTAATGGGATTTCACACAAAACTGATAGTAAAAACCATTTCTCCAGCATGGAAGGGAATACAGGACCTTTAAGGTGATATGGGTATAGACCAGCCAGGGAAGGCTTCTAGAACTCTTTCTATTATACTTTGGAAGGCACAAGGAGAGAGAAAGGGGGAAGAGAAAGGAAAGAAAGGAAAAAAAGAAATTGAACTGTGGGCTAGATCAGGATTTTAGTCTATAGCTTCTGGCCCCCTTTTCCCTCCCATCTCCCATTGGCAGGTTCTATGCAGAAGGCCAGCAGCAGCCTCCCTGTACTCTAGATCATTGGGGAAAGAGTGAGGTATATGGCGACCATCTAAAACAATAAGGCCAGAGTACCACTTCCCTTACTACCTGTCAATTAAAATGTAAGCTCCTTGAGGGCAGGGGTGGTTTCAGCTTTTCTTTGTATTCTCAGCCCCCAGCACAGTGCCAGACCTACAGTAAGAGCTTAATAAAAACGCTGTCCTTGAACAAGTCTATGAGCTTCATTTTTTATCAGTAAAATGAGAGGGTTGGACTCCAGGACCTCTCCAATCCCTTTCAGCTCTACTTCTATGACTATGGCCAACTGGATCAGGGTGAGAGGGGATGGGGACCTAGAGAGGTAAACTGCAGAACCAAGCACCCCCCACACCTCAGACCTACCAGAGACCACCTGCCAAATCATACAACAACCTCAGGTCTCTGCCGAAGGAGAAGGAAACAGCAAAATTTAGAAGGAAAGAAAAGCTTCTCTACACTAGATGATGATTTTTCCTGGGAGAAATTCAACATATCCTGGGATAGTCATGGCACCTCCCGATGCCCAGGTAAAACAAGGCACACCATGGTGAATGGTAGTACGCTTTGGGTAGACCAGGGCACATCCTGGGCACATCAAAGCCTGGGAGAATGATAAGATAGGTGCTGGGGCAACTAAGCCAGAAGCTCACTGATAGCCTTGGCCCCCAAAGACTCTTATCTACTCCCCTCTGCTCAGCAGAGCCTTCCCCCACTCCCAGGACTTGTTCTGTCTTTCCATATTGGCAAGCTCACACCTTCAGCACTGAGGACAGCTATACTCCTGAGAGAGCAACCTCAGGCTTCAGGTTGGGACCACCTACAACACCCTTGCCAAGCCCAAGAAGAGGAGGAATCCCAGATGGACCCCTGACTCTCATGTCTTTCAGGCTGAATCTAAGGCTTTTCCAAGTTTGCTCACTTACCTTTGGGCACTTTGGGCTAGAGATTCAGGCATTACGGTGTCCGACATCAGGCTCTGGGTCCCAAAAACCAAAACAGCTCTTAAAGAGCCCAAGAAGGACGTGGGGACAAGGCCATCAGACAGGTGCCTGCCCTGACAAGGTACTGCCAACGTCCACTTTGCTGGAAGCCTCTGCTGCCCAGATGTCTCACTAAGTTTACAAGTCGTCTCTGCCCTTGGCCAGCTCTCCAATTTGGGCATCCCACTGACTTCTGCTTTACCCTGTTTCCCACTGGCCTCCTTGGTTCCAGTTTAGTCAGTCAAGGTTCATTAAGTGCCCTGTTGTGTGCTGCCAGACCCTGGGGAGGTACAATGTTTAGATAAGACTTTGGGGGGGGTCATAGACTTAAAGGAGGTCACAAGAGCAGCAGACATCACAACGGATAGATGATCAGGCCTGGAGTTGGGAAGATCTGGGTTCAAATGTGACCTCAGACACTTCCCTGTGGTATGACCCTGGGAAAGTCACTTAACCCCATTTACCTGGCCCTTCCTGCTTTTTCTGTCTTAGAATCAATACAGGTAAGTGGTTTGGTTTTGTTTTTTTTTTTTTTATGGAGGCTACAGTTCAAAGAGATAAAGAAATAGCTCAAAGCCCATGATGTATCAGTTGTGTTTCAGTTGTGTCTAATTCTTCATGACCTCATTTGAGGTTTTCTTGGCAAAGAAAACTGAAGTAGTTTGCCATTTCCTTCTCCAGTTCATTTTATAGTTAAGGAAACAGGATTAAGTGACTTGGCCAGAGTTACACAACTAGTACCTGAGGCTGGATTTGAACTCAGGAAGATGAGTCTTTCTGACTCCCAGGTCTAGGGCTCTATCTACTGCACCACACAGCAGCCCAAAGGGTATCATCAGGCTACAAATAAAATACCATTCATGGTCCCCTGGAAAGGTGGTGAGGGGTGAGAAAGAAGCAGGCTTTGGCCTGGCTATGCTCCTGCCAACCCAGTTCCAGTTCATCAAGTATTCCCATATAATATTTCCAGGCACTGAGAGGAGAACATAGGACAAAACTGAAAAGACCCTTGCCCTCAAGAAGCTATGGTCTATCGGTGGCCACAACATGCCTACTGGCAAGCAGATATAAAGCGAGACCACGTAAATTCAAGAAGGAAAGAATATAGCAAGTGGCATCATGATAGACCTTACGTGGGAGGTGGCACCTGAGCTGGGCTTTAAAAAGCTAAGGATTCCATAAAGCTAAAGGTGCAGGGACACGGGGGAACCACTTACACAAAACTCCAAAGGTGGGGGCCCCTTCTCAGGAAGTCACCCTGGTCCTCTACCTTTACTGGCATTGCTTGTGGCATAGCAGAGGGCAGCAAGCTCACCCAGGCTGCTGCCACCCTTCTGCTGCCCCAGATGAAACCTCAGCACTCCTAGGCATCAGCATGGCTTTGGTCAACCCCATGGGCCGTGCCTACATAAGATATTGGAAATGCTGACTGGACCAGAAGCTTGAGGAAAACCTTCTCAGCTCCATTGCATCACTATCTATTTGGTCTTCCTTCATTTCAAGGAAAAGGTTGAACCTTGGATGCTCGCTGGCCAGCCAGGAGTCTCCATGACCACCTGCCAATATGACTGCTAAGAAACAAGGCCAGCATGTGCCAAGGAGATGTGTGTTTGCACTTGGAAGCCGTAAGGCCACCAGCTTACAGAGCAATTAGACTAATGCTATGATTTATTTCTCGAAGCTGACCATGACCACATAAAGAAATAATCCTTCCCTTCCCGTGAAAGAGAATTGGAGGGGGCAGCTGAGTAGCTCAGTGGATTGAGAGCTAGGCCTAGAGATGGGAGGTCCTAGGTTCGAGTCTGGCCTCAGACACTTCCTAGCTATGTGATCCTGGGCAAGTCACTTGACCCCCATTGCCTACCCTTACCACTCTTCTGCCTTGGAGCCAATACACAGTATTGACTCCAAGACGGAAGGTGAGGGTTTAAAAAAAGAAAAGAAAAGAAAAGAAAGAGAATTGGACACAGTTATTACTGAATGTGTCATGGGTAGCTATAGTAAGACTGTAGGGGGCTTGGGAAAAGCATTTGGGAAGGGGAAATGGCTCACCCAGCTCTCATAGGGAGAAGCCCCTCGGCAGAGCAGGACACATTCTAAAAGCTTCATGAGCCTGCTGGACACCAGCCAGACCCAACAATATTTGTTTTGAGTGGGAAGGAGAGAACCCAGAAGCCCTGAATCTAGAACTCTGTAATGGACATGGGGTTGTAGGGAGGAAGAGGAGAAGCTATGAAACTCGAAAGGGCCAGAATGCTGGATTTTAGTACAGATAAGGCCCAGTCACACTTGGGTCCTTGACCCAAAGCAATATGGTAGCCAGGTACCTCTAGGACCAGGCTCAGAAGGTCACTAGATTGAGGGGCAGCCAGGTGGTTCAGTGGATAGAGAGCCAGGCCTAGAGACAGGAGGTACTGGGCTCAAATCTGATCTCGGACACTTGCAAGCTGTGTGACCTTGGGCAAGTCACTTAAGACCCTTTGCCTAGCCCTTATTGCTCTTCTGCCTTGGAACCAATACTTAATATTGATTCTAAGACAG